>NW_027224322.1:2733941-3067882 GCF_023699985.2 Odocoileus virginianus | reverse complement strand
GTGACCAGGCAAAAAAGGATCATCTCCTGAGACTAGAGATCTCTTCAAGAAAATGAGAAATACCAAGGGAACATTTCATGCAAAGATGGGCACAATAAAGGACAGAAACGGTATGGACCTAAAAGAAGCAGAAGATGTTAAGAAGAGGTGGCAAGAATACACAGAAGAACTGTACAAAAAAGGTATTCATTAAAAAAAAAAAAAAAAAAGGGCTTCATGACCCAGATAACCATGATGGTGTGATCACTCACCTAGAGCCAGACATCTTGGAGTGTGAAGTCAAGTGGGCCTTAGGAAGCATCACTACAAACAAAGCTAGTGGAGGTGATGGAATTCCAGCTGAGCTATTTCAAGTCCTAAAAGATGATGCTGTGAAAGTGCTGCACTCAATATGCCAGCAAATTTGGAAAACTCAGCAGTGGCCACAGGACTGGAAAAGGTCAGTTTTCATTCCAATCCCAAAGAAGGAAATGCCAAAAATGTTCAAACTACCACACAATTGTGCTCATTTCACATGCTAGCAAAGTAATGCTCAAAATCCTTCAAGCTAGGCTTCAATAGTACATGAACCGAGAACTTCCAGATGTACAAGCTGGATTTAGAAAAGGCAGAGGAACCAGAAATCAAATTGCCAACATCCATTGGATCATAGGGCTTCCCAAGTGGTGCAGTGGTAAAGAATCTGCCTGTCCAATGCAGGAGACACAGGAGATGTGGGTTTGATCCCTGGGTTGGGAAGATGCCCTGGAGAAGGAAATGACAACCCACTCCAGTATTCTTGCCTGGAAAATTCCATGGCAAGAGGAGCCTAGTGGCCTACAGTCCACAGGGTCGCAAAGAGTCAGATATGACTGAGAGTGCACCAAAGCATATAGTATATTATAAAAAGTGTAGTTGGATCATAGAAAAAGCAAGAGAATTCCAGAAAAACATCTGCTTTGCTGACTATGCTAAAGCCTTTGACTGTGTGGATCACAACAACTGTGGAAAATTCTTAAAGAGATGGGAATACCAGAGACCTTACCTGCTTCCTGTATGCAGGTCAAGAAGCAACAGTTAGAACTGGACTTAAAACTACAGACTGGTTCAGAATTGGGAAAGGAGTACATCAAGGCTGTGTATATTGTCACCCTGCTTATTTAACTTCTATGCAGTTGCTGCAAAATGCTAGGCTGGATGAAGCACAAGCTAGAATCAAGATTGCTGGGAAAAATATCAATAACCTCAGATATGCAGATGACACCACCCTAGTGGCAGAAAGTGAAGAGGAACTAAAGAGCTTCTTGATGAGGGTGAAAGAGAAGAGTGAAAAAGCTGGTTTAAAACTCAGCATTCAAAAAACTTAAGATCATGGCATTCTGGTCCCATCACTTCATGGCAAAGAGATGGGGGAGAAATGGAAACAGTGACAGACCATTTTCTTGGGCTCTGAAACCACTGTGGATGGTGGACTGCCACCATGAAATTAAAAGATGCTTTCTCCTTGAAAAAAAGCTATAATAAACCTAGACAGCATATTAAAAAGCTGAGACATCACTTTGTCAACAAGGTCTGTATCAGTTCAGTTGCTCAGTCATGTCTGACTCTGTGACCCCATGGACTGAAGCACGCCAGGCCTCCTTGTCCATCACCAACTCCCAGAGTTTGCTCAAACTCATGTCTATCCAGTTGGTGATGCCATCCACCAACTCATCCTCTGTCTTCCCCTTTTCCTCCCACCTTCAATCACTCCCAGCATCAGGGTCTTTTCCAGTGTGTCAGTTCTTTGCATCAGGTAGCCAAAGTATTGGAGTTTCAGCTTAGCATTTGTCCTTCCAATGAGTATTCAGGACTGATTTCCTTTAGGATGGACTGGTTGGATCTCCTTGCAGTCCAAGGGACTCTCAAGAGTCTTCTCCAGCACCACAGTTCAAAAGCATCAATTCTTTGGTGCTCAACTTTCTTTATGGTCCAACTCTCACATCCATACATGACTACTGGAAAAATCATAGCTTTGACTAGATGGACCTTTGTCAGCAAAGTAATGTCTCTGCTTTTTAATATGCTGTCTAGGTTGGTCATAGGTTTTCTTCCAAGGAGCAAGCATCTTTTAATTTCATGGCTGCAGTCACCATCTGTAGTGATTTTGGAGCCCAAGAAAATAAAGTCTCTCACTGTTTCCATTGTTTCCCCATCTATTTGCCATGAAGTGATGGGACTGGATGCCATGATCTTCATTTTTTGAATGCTGAGTTTTAAGCCAGCTTTTTCACTCTCCTCTTTCACTTTCATCAAGAGGCTCTTTAGTTCCTCTTCACTTTCTGCCATTAGAGTGGTGTCATCTGCATATCTGAGGTTATTGATATTTCTTCCAGCAATCTTGATTCTAGCTTGTGCTTCATCCAGCCCAGCATTTCGCATGATGTACTCTGCATAGAAGTTAAATAAGCAGGGTGACAATATACAACACAGCCTTGACGTACTCTTTTCCCAATTTGGAACCAGTCCATTGTTCCATGTCCGGTTCTAACTGTTGCTTCTTGACCTGCATACAGATTTCTCAGGAGGCAGGTAAGGTGTTCTGGTATTCCCATCTCTTTAAGAATTTTCCACAGTTTGTTGTGATCCACACAGTCAAAGACTTTAGCATAGTCAATGAAGCAGAAGTAGATGTTTTTCTGGAATTCTCTTGCTTTTTCTATGATCCAAACAGATGTTGGCAATTTGATCTCTGGTTCCTCTGCTTTTTCTAAATCCAGCTTGTACATCTGGAAGTTCTCAGTTCACATACTGTTGAAGCCTGGCTTGGAGAATTTTGAACATTACTTTGCTAGCATGTGAGATGAGTGCAATTGTGCAGTAGTTTGAACATTCTTTGGCATTGCCTTTCTTTGGGATTGGAATGAAAACTGACCTTTTCCAGTCCTGTGGCCACTGCTGAGTTTTCCAAATTTGGTGGCATGTTGAGTGCAGCACTTTAACAGCATCGTCTTTTAGGATTTGAAATAGCTCAGCTGGAATTCCGTCACCTCCATTAGCTTTGTTTGTAGTGATGCTTCAAGGCCCCTTTGATTTTGCTCTATAGGATGTCTGGCTCTAGGTGAGTGATCATGCCATCGTGGTTATCTGGGTCATGAAGATCTGCTTTGTATAGTTCTTCTGTGCATTCTTGCCACCTCTTCTTAATATCTTCTGCTTCTGTTAGGTCCCATACCATTTCTGTCCTTTATTGTGCCCATCTTTGCATGAAATGTTCCCTTGGTATCTCTAATTTTCTTGAAGAGATCTCTAGTCTTTCCCATTCTATTGTTTTCTTCTATTTCTTTGCATTGATCACTGAGGAAGGCTTTCTTATCTCTCCTTGCTATTCTTTGGAACTCTGCATTCAGATGGATATATCTTTCCTTTTCTCCTTTGCCTTTCACTTCTCTTCTTTTCTCAGCTATTTGTAAGGCCTCCTCAGACAACCATTTTGCCATTTTGCATTTCTTTTCTTGGGGACAGTCTTGATCACTGCCTCCTGTACAATGTTATGAACCTACGTCCATAGTTCTTCAGGCACTCTGTCAGATCTAATCCCTTGAATCTATTTGTCACTTCCATTGTATAATTGTAAAGGATTTGATTTAGGTCATACCTGAATGGTCTAGTGGTTTTCCCTACTTTCTTCAATTTAAGTCTGAATTTTGCAATAAGGAGTTCGGATCTGAGCTGCACAGTCAGCTCCCGGTCTTGTTTTTGCTCACTGTATAGAGCTTCTCCATCTTTAACTGCAAAGAATATAATCAATCTGATTTCGGTATTGGCCATCTGGTGATGTCCATGTGTAGCGTCGTCTCTTGTTGGAAGAGGGTGTTTGCTATGATCAGTGTGTTCTCTTGGCAAAACTCTGTTAGTCTTTTCCCTGCTTCATTTTGTACTCCAAGGCCAAACTTGCCTGTTACTCCAGGTATCTCTTGACTTCCTACTTTTGCATTCCAGTCTCCTATGATGAAAAGGACATCATTTTGGTCCACACAGTCAAAGCTATGGTTTTTCCAGTAGTCATGTATGGGTGTGGGAGTCCGTATAGTCAAAGCTATGATTTTTCCAGTAGTCATGTATAGGTGTAAGAGTTGGACCATAAAGGTTGAACACCAAAGAATTAATGATGTCAAACTATGGTGCTGGAGAAGTGTCTTGAAGTCCTTTGAACAGCAAGAAGATCAAACCATTCAATCCTGAAGGAAATCAACCTTGAATATTCACTGGAAAGACTGATGCTGAAGCTGAAGCTCCAATACTTTGGCCACCTGATGCGAATAGCTGACTCATTGGAAGAGATCCTGATGCTGGGAAAGATTAAGGGCATGAGGAGAAGGTGGTAACATATGATGAGATGGTTGGATAGCATCACCAACCTGATGGACTATGAGTTTGAGCAAACTCTGGGTGACGGTGAAGGGCAGGGTAACCTGGTGTGCTGCAGTCCATGGGTTGCAAAGAGCTGGACATGACTGAGTGACTGAACAACAAAATTCTCTCTTCTGGAACAGGATGAATGAAAGCAACTTATGATTCTACTAACATCTGTTTCAATGAAATAATGACTCCTATGAAATACTTCCCGAAGATGGAAAGCTCCTTAGAGCAGTAATGGTGGAGGTGCCAGAGGAGGGGGGTGGGGGGTGTGCAGGGCATTACCAGAGCGCCAGCCTCTGCTCCACCTCACGAAGGAAGCCTCTGTGGAGCTCGTAGATGGGGTCAATGTTGGAGAAGAGCAAGGTCATCAGGTCTGCAGGCATGGCGTCCGCCTTGACCACCGCGCTCCGGAACCACTGCCAGAAGAGCTCAGGGTGACCCAGGAACCTCACACCTTAGGAAATGCAGCACTGACCACAGAGCCTCCACAAGGACAGCTCAGATCAGTGCTACAGCCAACCTCTAGGCTGATCACCCAGTTTTCACAATATAGGAAAACAATTCTGGATGAAAAGCTTCAAAGGAATATGTTGCCAGGTTTACAAAAATTGGACCCAGTACTGATCTAATTAGACATGTTTTAAGCCAAATATATTTAACAGAACATATATGACTCAGCTGGTAAAGAATCCGCCTGCAATGTGGGAGACCTGGGTTCGATCCCTGGGTTGGGAAGATCCCTTGGAGAAGGGAACAGCTACCCACTCCAGTATTCTGGTCTGGAGAATTCCATGGACTGTATAGTCCACGGGGTCACAAAGAGTCGGACACAACTGAGTAACTTTCACACCTCACACACTTCACAAACATAGACATCCATACGCAGATTTCATGACGGCCAAGAGCAGTTTATCAGGAGGGATTCTGTCTCTGACCTAGATTTAAGAAGTAGTCAGAAAATCAAAACAAAGGATTTATGTTTCATACCACGGTAATAACTTCTAAATCCTTCAGGTATGTTCGTTCTGTGGCGAGAATCTCCTTTGCTATGAAATATGCCTCGTCTGCAGGCACGCACTGCAAAAAGCGCAGACAGTGTGAGTGTATGTCTGCCGGCCATGTCACCGACGGTCCTAACACGGCACGTCTTCTGCTGAAGTTAACACTGTTGTGTGATCTTCACATGAAATTCCTGAGTCACTTCTGAGTAAAAATATAAGCCCAGTTTTATCTCCCTCAGATGTTTTTGTCATATTATGTTATTCTTTTTGAGAAAATAATTGCTGCTTAAACAGCAGCAAACACAGAAACTAATTACTCATTTTGTGATGAAATTATTGTTCTGATATCACTCGCAGGACTGCAGCTGGTTAACACACAAATATAGGCACACCTCAGAGAAACTGTTGGTTGGGTTCCAGACCGCCACAATAAAGCAAACATTACAGTAAAGTGGATCAAATAAACATGCAGGGGCAAGTCCACGGCGGCAGAACCCTCTGGAGCGGGAAGGGTAGGGCTGCACCCCACCCTGAGCAAGTCAAGGTCTGCTTGATGGCCCCTCCTCCGTGCTTTCCCACCTGGCGCTCGCCCGGTCCCACTCCTTCTGCACGCTCACCCTCTGCTCCTCCACCAGGTGGAAGACTTGGGGCTGACCCTCCCGTGTCAACTGTGGCAACAGGTACCTGGGAAGTGCCAAGTGCAGAGGTTCCTGCCCTTGAGCGGACAGTCTCTCAGGAGGAAACAGGTAGGAAGCAACTCTAGCTACTGAGGAAGTGACCCCTCCGGGCAGCAAAGTGCACATGACAGGGAGCAGGTGGGGTGGAAGGTGGGCAGTCAGGGCCAGCTCAGGGGCCAAGGATGGGGGCGGGTACGAGGCAAGAGAAGTGGTCGCCGGCAGGAAGGCAGGGTCTTTGGGGGCCTATCTGAGCACATGATGGCGTGCTGGCCCCAGGGTGAGTCTGGGGGCTGGGGCTGCTCAGGAGGTGCAAGGGAGGTGAGCCAGGGTGGGGGGGGCTCCCACACATCCTGGAGGTCCAGGCCCAGGTGGGTGGAGGAGGTGAAAGAGTGCGGGAAGGGTGAGAGTCCAATGCTGCAGGCGATCAGCTTGGGGACGAAGTGTGGTGGGGTCTGAGGCGTGCTGGGAAAGGGAGGCTGGGGGCTGGGGCTTCTCCCTGGGGCCTGAGACCAGCTCCTCTGCGGGCGGCGAGTCAGGACGAGAAAGCCTGGAGGGAAAAGCCCCGTCCAGGAGGGAGCGCCCCTGGGAGGTGGAGGTGCCCGGAAACAACCACGGCAGCATCACTGCCACGGTCACAGCCACACAGCAGGCGTCACCAGTTACTGACGGGGGGCTGCCAGCAGCAGGGCGGTCAGCAGTGGCTCGTGGATGCCAGCCTGGGTAACCAGGGCCAGCCCCGGATTTCCAGATCAAAGGGCAGCTTCTAGGAAACTCAGTGGGGAGAAAGCAAAACATTGCTGCTCTGCCAGCTACACCCCTAAGGTCAGGGCCCAGGTCAGGGCAGAGGGAGGGGCCAGGCTTTATTCCCACAGAGCCTGAGGGGAGCCCGCCAATAGGCAGAGGAGCACCTGTTAGAAAGGGAGCACAAGCTCCGTTTCAGGCTGTCCCAGTACCGTGGGGCCTCACCAATTCTCACACAGTTAGTGGGAGACGCTGGTAGGGAAGGGGTTTCAGGCAGCAAGCTGGTACTGGGCTGCGGGAGAGGGCTGGTCAGCTCCCCACCTCCACCCCTATCCCCGAGCTGGGCAGCCAGACGCTGATGCTGGAGCCCAAGGCCAGGCCGGTGGATGCCAAGGCTCCCAGACCCTGTGCTCCACCATGGGGCTGAGGAACATGGAGGCGGCCCCAGCCCTGCCGAGGGAGTCATCAGGGAAACTGGGGCTCCCTGCCTACAGCTGGGGGGCTCCAAGGCCAGGGTGCCCCTGCTTTAGGCCACAGCCTTGCTCGCGAGTGGCGTCTCTCCTTGGCCCCCAGCTCTCTGCCTGCCAACCTCGCTCCTGCCCGACACTGAACCTGCAGGTGGGGGCCTCACCTTCCGCCACGTGCCCAGCCCCGGGATGCCCCTCCAGGACCACCTCAGCCACCAGTCCCTGCTCCCCTGACCCCCCGGCCCCTCCCAGCTCCTCCACCGTTAAACTGAAGCCAGCAGTTCAGGGAGCGGCGAGGCTGAGGTCTTCGGGATCCAGCCCCACAAGCAGAACCGACGGATGCCAGGACCCGTGACAACAGCGGGGAGGCCCATCATGGTGGAAGCCCCCAGAGGTGAGGGGAGGGTCTCAAGACTGGGGCACCCGCCCCCCCCGCCCCCCTTCCCAGCAGTAAGCCCCCCGGGGGCGCCCACCTTGCGTCTCGGCTCCTCCCGGTTGTCCATCCCGGCTCCAGCAGCGTCACTGAGGACGGGGCCCAGGAGGGGGCTGAGGCCCCGCGCGGCCAGGCCCAAGGGGCTCAGGCCCGGCGGGCTTCTCTGGGTGGAGGGAGAAGGCAGAGGACTCTCCGCTGGAAGGCCTGGAAGTGAACGGGTGATGGGGGGCGATGAGGAAGAGAGCGCCCGAGGGGCAGCGCCGCCACCAGGCCCTTCTGGGCGCCACGGCGGCGGGCGCGGCTCAGTGCGACCCCGCTTCCCCAGGGAGCCTCCAGGGCGGCCTGGCCCGGGGCCCAGGGTTCTGGGAGATTGGCCGCCACAGAGCGGGGAGGGCACTGCAGGTGTGCGAGGAGGAGGACAGGTGTGCTGAGGCCAATTCACTAACCCTGCACCAGAATGCTGCGTCACATGGAGTTACCATACGGTTTTCTACACCCCTGAATTGTTCATTAACAAGGACTTTAATCTGGTGTTCTAGAACACACCACAAAAGCAGAAGAAGCACTCAGTTTTTTCCCTTCTTCAAGTAATGTTTGCTCTTGACTAGATTGCGGCCAAGTTTTGACCCCATTCTATTTCCTCCAACATTTTGTAATACAAAATTATCTTATCTATTTAAAAAAATCCTCAAAGGTTTATTTATAATGTTTTACTATGAGAAATTAGTGATTTCTATGAGAAATTAGATATTAAATGAGAAGGTAGAAATTAAATGCCAAATTTGAGTTACCTTAAAGCAGGGGTTTAAGAGAAGATATTTAACTGGTGATTGAAAGCAACCTAAGATAGCCTAACAAGTGCAGTGTGCAAGAGGTGTGTGTGCAAGAGGTGTGTGCAGGGGGCGGGTGAAGAGAGCTCCCACAGCGCAGCCCCGCAGCGCACCCCTCCTCCCAGCGGCCTGAGGTGGAGGTGGCCCGGTTTCACATTGACAAGCTCAGAGCCCTGGGGAGCAGGAGCCGGGACCCCACCCAGGACTTCCGGGGACAGGCTCCCCAGGCCGGACGGCAGAGCTGACCTCTGGGCTTCTCACACCACACTGATTTCAGACACGGACAAATGTTCACTGACATCAGAAAACCCGGACAGCGTAAGAACAGAAATGGTTAGAATCAGTTTATTAAAATCTGCTTTTATTACATGTTTAAATCAGCTAAACCACCTTAAAATAATGTGACTTCCCCATGTCCCCTCGCACCACACCAAACCCACGAGGTCACCTCTGCCCAAACACAGCTGCTTCGACCGGAGGAGAGGCTCGCTCCCCAGACAAGCTGTGAGGATCACACTCCAGAGTCCCTTCTGTCCCTCCTTAGCCTGGAACCGTATGACGAGACACCGTGACCCACTGAAAATTCAGAAGAGAGTATAGAAACGGAGGCTTGAGAAGGAGGGGACACATGAACGTGGACGGCTGAATCACATTCTCGTACGGCAGAGACCAACAAAATACTGCAAAGCGACCGTTCTTCAATCAAAACGAAAACCAAAAAGCGTGCTCACAAGGTGAATGCTGGTTCTCCCCAGGCCTGTTGTTCCCTGAGTGAGGGCCAACGCTCATGCTCACTGGTCCCCAGAGCATGTCCAAGGGGCGACCCAGCATCCTCCTGCCCCACGCAGCCCTCCTCCATGAGGGGCCACCCACAGGAAGCTTGTAGTGCTGTTTACCAAAAGTCTCGCACAAAGACTTTATTTTTAAACAGCAGAAGGTGACAGGTGAGGAGCTGGTGGTGGCACTGAAACCTCCTATAGATGGGCCAGGGTGGGCAGGAGTGTGCTTGGCGGGGGGCTGACAGGTGGGCGACGGTAGCTCAGGGCGGGCGGCTTGTTTGGAATCAACCGTTTGGCTTCTGCGAGTGGTTAGAGCCACCATCTGGTATTGTCGCTGTGGGCACGGCCGTCCTTGTATCTGTGGTCTCTACATCTGAGGGTTTAATCAGCGAGGACTGAATTTATTCGGGGGAAAACGTTCCAGAAAGCCCCCGAAAGCAGCACGTGAATGTGCTGCCCGGGCAGACGTCTACACTGTTTACACCTGTTCAGAGCACTGTTGGTGCAGCGGGTGCTGTGCTCCATGGAGAGACGGTTTACAGTGTCTGGGCGCGCAGGTGGGCCGTGTGTGAACGCCACGCCTGTTCTCAGGAGGGCCCCTCCTGCAGGGGGCATGCTCTCTCGGGGTCCTGGAGCCAGTCCTGTAACTACCGGGCAACACTGTACTTGCTATTCTGCAAAAACTGCCAGCTCATCCTCTACTGACCAGACTAACAGGCATCACAACCTGGCATTGGACATTTATTTCTATTAAATCTGTCAGCTGCAGTGAAACGTTGCAGGTCCTACCTACATCCGTTTTGTCAACTCAGATGCCAGGAAATGAGGTGAATACATCTGTGGGGAGCTGCTCTCAGGCACGTGGCAGGAAACGTGTAAGCACCCACACTCGAGGCTCTGGAGCGTGCGGGCCACTGTCCCTGTCGTGGCGTCCCCGTGTGGGGCTGTGGCTCTGCCAGCCATTTCCAGGAGGGCCTGGGGTGTGTGAACACTGCTCTGGACCCTGTGATGACATGACCGTAGAAAGTCCTGTCCACGCAGATGACCTGCATTAGTATACAGGCTAACAGGCAGACGGGCAGCTCAAGCATTTTTAAGGTGCTAAACGTCACGTTTCAGGTTCCAGAGTATGTGTGGCCCTAACTGACATGGTAAAGAATCTTAAACATCTGTGAATGCCAACTCCTGTGTGCAAGGTCCTGTACTGGAAAACAGCCAGGCCGGGGCAGTGCAGCTGAGTGACGGGAGTCTTGCTCCAGGACCGACTGCTCACGTACGGGGTACGCTCCTGTCCCCCTGCAGCCTTGGGGACCCCCAGATCCTGCAGATGGGCCACGTCTGCAAATGGCATGTCATGACAGGGTCCAAAAGCAAATGACTGGAGTGGGCGGACAGCTGCTGCCCACCCAGAAGTCCCGACAGGCTCTGCTCTCAAAGCTGCAGGGCCAAGGCCTGAGTGTCTTCAAAAAACCACTGAAAATGTAAACTTTCATTTAAAACGGTCAGCAGGAAGCCACTCTGGAAGAGAGTTTTCTCTGTGGACTCTACTTCCAGTCGTTCCTAAGAATCCTCTTACAGGGTCAACGCCGTTTTGAGAAGCGCAGTCGTCTTCTCCTGGAACCTTCTCCTGACTGTCTGACCAGGTGACAAAAGAGAAATGTCACATTTAGATGGGAAGCTCAGCTACTTTCACCTCATAGCTTTCAATTCTCTCCTTCAAAATCCGGTAAGTAAATTATCTTGAAACCTGGTGCCTAATAGTGGAACAAGAATCAGCTCCGGTGTGGAAAAGTCAAGGTCGAGTCTGAAGGTTAAGGTGGAGGGAGCAAGAGGCAGCTGCGCCTCAGTGGCCAGAATGGTGACCACTACTCCCAGAAGAGAAGGGGAGCGCTGATCTCCCTACACTCCAGGGAAACAACCCTGGGAGCTGGCGGAAGCCAGGCCTGGCTCCACGTCTGGCCCAGGGTGTTGAGAGTCACTTTCGCTCAAAATCGGCTCATAAAGTAAAAGCTGCTCTGAGGGGTCCAAGCGCCGGCTCCCCTTCCTCCTGCTCTGTGTCTGTCCTCCCGAGGCTGACACCACAGTCTGCCCATGGCCTCGATACTCAGGGGTGATGTCTACGTGCACAGCATGCCCGGGGCATCTCCCGGGGTTTCCTTCTAAGTAAACACGACTCTTTCCTTGTTGAGGGAAGTGAGCATCCCAACCCACAGCTCAGTCCCACTCTGGGCTGACTATCCGGGGTCTTCTCTGTGGGACACTCCAGCTGGCCCAGGGAGCAGGCTCTAATAAATGACACCTTCTGTCTGAAGCTTGAGAAGCTGTGACTTAATGATCCTCTGGACCACTGGAGCGCTGGAGGCAAGGTCCCCGAAAGAAAGCACTCCTGTACAGTAGGCGATCTGCAGGGACGCTCCTGGAGAGGGAGATGCGGCCTGAGTGGATGCTCCTGGAGAGCAAGGCCACACGGCTTTTACGCTCCTGACTGCTTGCCCTGGGGACTGACCAGGCTCACCCCTGGGGGCGCCAGCACAGAGGCACCAGTCAGGGACGGGGCCGGAGTCACGGGAGGGACCCACGCCCCCGTGACCCACTGTCCTCTCCTCTGAAGGCCAAGACTGCCCGCTGCAGGCTCCCGGGGAGTGTGGGCCCACAGGGGCCGGTCCAGAGCTGCCCGGTGCCCCCCTCAAGCCCACCACACTGGGTGCTAGGTGCCCCCAGACCCTGGAGAGGAGGCGCCCCTCCCCAAGGCCCACCTTGCTGGGCACTCTCCTCAGCCGGCCCCCGGGATCCGCTGTCTGTGACGCCAGAGGCTGGAGAGGCGGGCGGCTCCTGGAGGTGCAGAGAGCTGTTGGTGCCCAACAGGGGCCCAGAATCTGAGCAGCTGCCTCACTTTGGTCCAAGGATCGTATTGTGGGGGGCGTCTAGCTGACTGCGGGGAGGCAATAATGGCCTCGTTTTCAGAAGACGCCAATAGCACGTGTTCTGTGCCCAAGGACCATGTGTTTCCTCCCCAGCATGGAGGCTCGTGCGGGCCCCGAGCAGCAGCCCGCCGGCTCCCTGCACTGCCCTTATGTGCCGATCACAGGGGCCACGCAGGCCCGAGCAGGGCCGCTCAGGAAGGCGAGAGGCTCCCCCGCTGGCCTCCTGTAGGGAATCACCCCCCACGGCCACAGTGAGACAGTCCGAGGGCACTGTGGGGCCGGCTGCCTGCAGTCACAGATGGACAGACATCAGTGGGACTGTAGGCGACAGGGGCTGCTTCAGGGGTGGGGTCGTCAAACGAGACGACCTTCAGTGCAGGTAAATCAAACCACAGGCGAGCAGAGGAGAGAAAGCTAAAAAGGCACTAAGATCTGTAGCAAACGCGCCCTTATTTTATTGAGTAAACAAAAGATTTCTGAGTCAGTACATATCTGCAAATGCATAAATGGCAATTTCAATGGGAAACAAACTTTTAAGAACCACAAGCCAGGCAACGTCAACATGTCTTTAAAGAATAAGCAAGTTCAGATTCACAGGGAAACGCCAGCCCTTTCCTCCTCACTCGTGGGAACATGACATGTTCATGCAAAAGGCGGCACCAGGGGACGCAGCTGGCGGGCAGGAGCTCTGGCCCGGGACGAGGCTGGCACGGCCCCCGCGCCCCTCCATAGCCTTGAGAATAGACGCGAGAATGCCCGCTTCGGGTGCCACTGGGATCTGGCCGTGTCCCTCCCTGTTCTAAGGTGGGTTTGGTGACTCTGTGAACAGGGCGGGCCCTGCAGACACAGACCTGGTGTCCGCGTCGTGCCACGGGGTTGTGGCCCGAGTGCCTGGAGGATCAAGTGTAGCCTGCCGGGCATTCAGCCACCCTCACGGCATTGGGAGATGTGTCTGCGTTGGAAATCGCCATGACTTGGCTGAGACGACCGCAGGAAGAGCCAAGGGCTTTCACAGCAGGCTGTCTGCACAGCTTTTACTGCCCACAGCTCGATCATTACCAACCACAGTCTTAGAAACACAGGTTACCTGGGAGAAGGGCTGCGGGGATTCCCGTGACACGAGAAGGCACGTGGGTGCACAGCACCCGCCTCTGTGCAGCCGGCCTGGCCAGCATGAGAGCTGATGGAAGGGAGCGTCCCCGGAAGCAGAGTTGGGGCCGCGCTCCCGGCAGGAGTGTGCAGGCGAAGCACCGACACGTCAGCGGAGGCTGCCGGTGCCACCAGCGCCGGAAGATGCCCACACCTGCAGAGACACTTGGGCAGCTCCTCATGGCATCGTCAACAGGCCCCTGCCCACGCGGGAACTCGACTTTCAGAAGAAAACTGACCTGTAAACATGGCTGTTCCACCAGGTGCAGCGGGAAAGGAGCATAAAACTCGGCCACGGACCCAGTGACAAACAACGCCGAGGTCTCTCCCCATGGCCAGCCACATCCTCGGGGCATGGGGTGCGGCCCCCTCACCTGTCCGCACACGCCCGGCTGGAACTCAAGACCACACATCGGGGGTGGGCTCTGTTGGAGCTGGAGCAGCTGCGTCCAGCACGCACCTGGCCCGAGGCAGGAGCCAGCGTTCTTACAAAGTGGAGCCCGCACAGCTCAGCGTGGCCGCGGGTGCCGGGTCTCCACAGGGAGCAGGTCCCCGTCAGCCCTGGCTGCTGTGCCTGGTTCTGCCTTCCCTGAACCGAACACTGAGTGGCCCCCCCAGGCAGGCGGAGAGGACACGGCCCGTCTCCATCGCAGGCTAACCCACCGCCCCCCCAGGCACAGCGGCCCTGGGGTCAGAGTCACGAAGGCTGTGGCACCCCCGCCCCAGGACCTGGGCCTTGGGGGGCTCCCTCAGGGTCTTGCGCAGCCAGATCAGACAAAACCACAACCTAATTAGTCCTGGGCAGCGTCTCAACTTAAAAAGCAGAGACAGGTATAAGGCACATGTTCCACTAAAGGCCAACGTGAATCCAAACCAGCACCACTCGAAAGGCACGATTGAGCTGAATGAGCACGCACGCTAGAGAATAAAGCTGCAAAGACGGAGTGGCCCCAAGGGCTGGCTGGGGACACGCGTCCTTCCTAACTCTGCTGCACAGCCTTCAACACTGTAACAAGCGCACCTTTTAATTTTTCGACGTTTAAAACGCAACAGTCAGAGAATCGGGGGGATGAAGAATACCCAGCCGTGATCACAAAATCTCTTCCTACACCAAAGCCTACCACCTGAGCCCTCGCCTCCCGGGCGGGTGGGGGTCGCCCCAGAAGGGAGCCCGGGAGTGCTCAGGGCACGTTCTCGTCAATTCGCTCTCCGGGAATCAGATTCTTCACGTTATTCTGCAAATCGAAAATGACTCTGTCCGACCTGGCCTGCACAAAGGGGCTACTGAAGAACAGGCTCACGTCTAGGGGCACTGCAGCCTCGGAGCCCCACGAGTCCGTGTCTGAGCTGCTCGAGTCCTCGGCCGTCGTGGGCGGGTAGCTCAGCTGCTCTAACTGGTCCACGATGTCTGAGAACTGGAAGGCCGAGCTGGCCTCGGAGCGCACGGAGCAGGCGGGGAAGTTGGCCATGGAGCTGGCCCCGGACGGGGGCGCAGAGCCGGGCGTGTGTGTGGACAGGCCGCTGGGCAGGGGCGCGTTGCTCAGCGAGCTGGCCTCGGACTGGTTGTTTCGGAGTGAGCTGGTGTCGGACGGGCTCAGCAGGCGCTGCATCAGGCTGGCCTGCGCCTTCACCTCCAGCAGCTCCGAGGTGTCCGAGGGGTGCGCGTCGCCGAGGCTGCCCTCCTCAAACTCAAAGCCACGCCCCCTGTCCCCGGGGGCCACCTCCGGGGAAGACCCCTCAGGGCTGGACGGGCTGGAGCCTGGGCCCAGGCTGCCGTAGGGGAAGGAGAAAGCCTCTGAGCCCCCGGCAAAGAAGGAGATGTCTGCAGGGTCATCATCTATGAACTCCTCGGACACCTGCAGCTGGGCGCTTGTCAATGTGAAAACCGGGCCCCCCCCGCGGCCCAGTGGGCTGCACAGGTGCACCCCCCTGGAGGAGGAGCCCCCGGTCAGGGGTCCCTCACCGCGGCCACTGCACCCCACAGCTGGGTGCCCCCTGCCCGTGCCCCCTGAATCTGGGCCTGAGGCGGGGCAGCTCAGCCCCTCAGGACTTCGGGGGCCACAGCTCCTCACGCCCCAACCGAAGTCGACACCTTGGTGAGGCTGGAGCGCAGGTGGCCGGGGGGGCTGGGCCGCGACCACGGAGCTCTTTTCTGCAGCCGGCCACCAGGCGCCGGGCGCGGGGGGCCCCGTCTCGGAGCTGCCGCCGCCGACCTGGGAATCATGCAGGCCCGGGGGAGCTGGAGGGGACGCGGGGGCTGAGCAGAAGGAGGTGGCTGTGGGCGACGGCGTCACAGGAGTCCTCACACCCTCGGAGAACGAGAGGCTCTGGGGCAGAATGAGAAGAAAGAAGGAGTGTGTGAGATGGCAGGTCACGTCGGAGAGGTGCATGGCTGGCCGGGCTCAGACGAGCCCACCACGCGCTCCTCTTAAGGCCCCTACAGGGGCGACGGTCAGACTGTTCCTCTACGAATAACAGAACTGAAGCTCTGTGAATGCAGATGTGGTCTGAGGTTGGCTCAGGAGTGCCTGTTGACTGTCCCTGTGACACCACTATTCTCTACGTGCTCGGTACCACACCAAGCACTAAGTCCCGAGTCTCCTTGGCACCTGGTCACCCTGAAGTTCCCTGGGACGTCTCTGGACACTGGCGTCCCCTGGGGCTGGGTGGCTGCAGATGGGCTGAGCCGCCCCTCACAGCTAGCAAGGTGCCCCTGACCCGCCGGGGCTGCTAGGGGATGAGATGCCTGGGTGTATCCAAAGGTGAGTTCTTTTAATTTCAAAGATTTAACAAGGGATTCCTAAATAGAAAACATACCCAGAAGAGTCAAAGAATGTTTTTATTTCAAAACCCAATTAAAAAAAAATTTGGGACACAGAAGTGTTAATATATGAACTGCAACTGGAGCTCTGTAAATACTATTAGAGTATAAATGATGAACTTGCAACAAAAATGAACACTGTGCAGTGATAAAAAATTATAAATATGAAACTATACAGGTGCACACAGAGAATTATGAAATAATATTACATGAAAAGAGCAAGAGCCTACGTAAGAACAGGCTCGCATGTGGCAGTCAACAGGCAAGCATGAAGGCGGGGGAGATGACCGCGAGGCAGATCGTGACACGGAGCCGGCGACGCCAGCCTCGCATCCGGCACCGTGGCCACATGTCACCTGTGGCACATGTGTGGGGGCCTGTGTGCGCCTGGCTTAGTAGCTGTGGTCATGCCAAATACTCAGGTGCACACATTTGCTTCTTGCTTTTTACCTTTAACGTAATAGCAAACTGTCCACTGAGCGAACACAGCTTCACTGAGCAAATCACCGCCCCCCCCACCCCTCCACAAGCTGGCATTATTATCACTTCACACTTTTATAAAAGTTGTATTTCTCAGCTGTTTTCCTGACAACAAAAAGCACTGTGTCCACTGCAGAAAACCAAGTCAGATGAGAAGCACAAGAAGATAAAAACTGCCTGGGGCCCGATCACTGGGAGATAACATTTGCTGCTGTGAGGGTTAGTCCCTCAAGCACCCAGTTGTCTTTTTAAATCAGGAAGAAGCTTCTCCACGGGTCACTGTGCAAACTGCCAGTGTCACTGCTAATGCTTCCTGAACGTGTCCCGCTCGGGCTCCACACTTCTGAAATGAGATTCTTAGTGGCTGTTGAGTCCCCCAACAGGTGGCCACACCCAGACCAGCACGGATGGCGGTCGCTGGGGTCACAAGCAACACTGTGACACGTGTCCACCCACAAAGCTCCCTCTTCACTCAGGACTCCTTTCTGCAAACAGGGTCCCAGGACTGGAACTTCCATGTAAATGGTGAGACTAACTTTAGGACTCCTGTTGCAACTATGCCAGGCTATTCCCTAAAAGGGGACCGGCGCCTACATCGGGTGCGTTTACGCAGAAGGACTAACCTGCCGTGGCAAGTCCACTTTGAGGGCACGGAGAGACATCCGGGTCTTGCTGTGTCTCCTGAAAACAGAGGACAGGCAGTGAGCCCCACGCCCCACTTGCCTGACCCCACCGCTTTTTTTTTTCTCATCTTCAGTGCATTTTCATGAAAATCGCATCATCAGAGGAGCTCCTAGAGCACACAGCGTTAGGGTGCAGGCCCCGTTTCTAAAGCAGCATGTGCTGCACCCTTGAGGAAGGACTCACATGAAAATGTGGCCAAGGGTTTGTAACATGCCCTGAGGCATCTAACTAGAAATGGCAGGATGACAGAAAAAAGGATGCAAACAAAAATACATGTCCAGAAGAGGTGAAATTAAGGAAGAGATCCACACTCACAGAAACAACATGAATTTTCAGATCCAAAGTCTAATACTATGAAAACCATCCTCTGTAAAAACACCACATCTGAGTGGAGTGAGGCAGACTGGAAGCAAAAAGTGTCATCTGCATCTGAACAACTTAAATGACAGTAAAACGCAAACCATTACCTTTAAATGAAACAGAAGAAAGAGAACTCAAGTGTCAAGACATGCACTGATGTAGCTGAAGTGCCTTTTACTCGAGCAAAGGTTAGGGTACCTAAAATACTGACTTAAACACCCACATTCTGTGTTACGAAGGTGAGAGAATTTACCTTTCATACGGAACCCTCTTCATCCCACCGTCTTTGACATAATCAGCAAGTTGTTTCTGAGTTCTTCCACTGCGAATGAAATTCAGATTTTACAGGAAAGAATAAACAGTAGTACACAGCACTAATTTTTCACAGAAGCAAAGGAAAAGTAAGACTTGCCCAGCCTCTGTCTTAAGTTTACACTTGCGCTGAAACAGCACGCTTTGCATTAACAGCAGGACCAACGTTGCAGACACCTGTCCGCAGGCCTCTCTTCCCACCACTCTGTGTGCTGAGCGTCCCCCGTGGCTCCGTGGCTGCAGCCCGCACGGAGTTCTCTGCCCGTGAACCACCCTCGCCCTGACTGGACGTTTGCGTTCTTGGCGCCACGACAAGGCCAACAGCTGCCCCCGGTGCGGCCGCCCACCTGTATCTGAAGGAGGAGCCTCTGCTGAAGAGGACGGCTTTAGCTTTCGGCTTCGGCTGATCAAAGAGTCTGAAGAAGGTGTGATGCTCCACACAGATCTTCCAGAAGTTCTTACATTCATCTCTGCTACCCAACACAAACTCCAGGGTGTCCTGGTAGGGCCCCTACGAGTGAAAGGCAAAGGTTCCAGTAACTACAGCAGGAAGAAAATCTAGGAAGACACAGGCTACTCCAAAGTTAAAAACTAGGAAGATTTTCTTTCTGAAAGTTGTGTATAGACTTCTGGTTCCATTTATATTTGAGAGGAGAAAAATATAGTGGTATATTTCTTTGTAGAAATATCAGAGAAGTGCCATCATCTAAATCACAAGGGCTAACATTTTGAAGTTTCTCTTTGAAACCTTTCCCCATGTTAGAGGAAACCAAGGCATCTTTTTGTGCTGGCTGACACATTTACCTGTCATCACTCAGTCACTTTCCTGTGGGTTTTCTGAGGGTGTTTTGGATGAGCAGGGCACAAAGGTTTTCAGGCTCACAAACATCACCATGAAGAAACTACTGCCTTATCTCATGGTTATTCCTTAGCATAAATTCCTAGAAATGTTATACTGAACTCAAAAACAATGCACATTTTTGGACATTGTGATGTTTATTACCAAATTACCTTACAAAAGAGTATAATATCAATACTTTAACTCCTATATTTAATCCTAAAAATCTAAGTGCTTAGGAATCGATATAAAACATAACCTCGCCAGGTGTAGAAATAGAGACAGTTCAGAATTTTGCACTAATTCTCTTATTTCCCTGTCTCTGTGGAATAACTGCCAAAAACATTTTTTTTAACTTGTAGAAGAAAAAAACTAGCCTTTTACTTGCATTTGTACATGTTCTTGGCATTCTTTATACTTCTCTTTCATTCTTAGAAGAAATATTTGAATAACAAACAGTTAAGCTATCTGTCCACACTTTCTGCACAAAATAAACACACTTGCAGGTCGCAGTGACCCTGGTTTGACAAAGCCCCCGCTAATCCAGTGCCTCTGAGAAGCTTAGGGGCGGCCCCTCCCGGGCTGGCCCAGGCTCTCGGCTCCCGGCTGGGGCTGAGCCGCAGCCCCCGGCCCCCCTGCCACAGCGGCTGGCTGAGCCGTCTCCCAGCTTCCTGGCGCTGTGGGCATGTAACACCATGAACATCTTAGAACTGTCTCAAGTGTTTGATTTTTCCTCCCATCAGACTGTATAGACATTTACGTTTGTCCCTTTTTACTAATTTCAGTAAATTCATATTTGATTATTAACTTATGGACAAATTGTAGTTATCAACTTATGGACAAGAGAAAGGAACATTCCTTTTCTGAAAGTCAAGGCTTCCTCATTTAGAACTATCGAAGGGTCAGTTTCGGAGACAGACACATGAGAACACTGGAAACACCCTCTGTTCACGCTGCACTGATTTGCTGCACAAACACTCTGTACCTCAGCTTTGGCACCCAAAGGAGGAGCAGCTGCAGGGAAGCTACGGTTCTCAGTGGCCTGGGAGCCCGTCAGCCGCGGACGCTCTCAGGCCGCCCAGCCACCTCTGGCTGCCGGCATACCCTGCGGGCGGGCCCCCCGGGCAGGTCTCCCCAGAGCCCAGCCCCAGCCAGCGATCCTGTCCTTACGTTCTCCTGTGTGTTATGCTGAAGTGATACACAAGTTATTAACAACTGAGCAGAGGGAACGTTCCCTTAACTTCAAGAGTTCTCATGTTGACTCACATGGACCTCCGGGTGAAGCTTGATGAGAAACCTTTTCCTCTTGAAGCTGAGCTTTCGGAGCCTGGACCAGTTGAAAGTGTTGATCCTGGTGCTGCTCTAAAATCCAAGAGATGGATGCTGAGTAATGACACACGTGTAATCCAGATGCACACACATGCTTTCCCATGAAACAGAGTTACATCCTTGCCAAAAAGCACAGCGTTATATTCAGAAGCAAGTTATATTTAGAACTCATTATATAGTCGTTACATTCGGAATGCCTCAATTAAAATGTCAACACTAAACACACGAATCTGTTTTAGGAAGAACACTTTATTGCTCTGATAAAGCTTTGATACAAACTTTTTTTCTGTCAGTGTTAACAGTGAACATTTTATAGCCACCCCAGTGAGGACAGTGCTTGGGAGGGGTCTGGGGGTGGCTGGGCAGGGCAGGAGCAGAGCTGAGTTTCTCAGCGAAGGAAAGCAAGGAGGATGGAGTGATCCCGGGGGTGCCGGAGGGGACCCAGAGCCGGGGCTGAACTCCTGACTGTCCAGACAGAGTGAGCGCCAGGGTCTGGACCCTGGCTTCTAAGCACTCTCCTCCCCCTTGGAGACTGGGACTCTGCTCTTCCAGGACGGGGCAGGCAAGGAACACAAGAACCTTGAGCACGTTACGGTGTGAGAAAGTAAGTGCTCAGAAAGGACAAAGGACAGGGAGAGGTCAAAGGGCACAGAGGTCACCTGAAGGGACACCCAGATGGGGGGCAATTTAAAGATCAAAAGAAATAATGACTAAAGATCAAATATCAGATTACAACCTGAATTACAACTCGTGTAATAGTAAGATCAGGAGACAAACCCATGTGTCCACAGCAATGAAGTAAAACAGATGAGAAAACCTCTCCAGGAGCCTGAACAGTGGAATTTAAAAAGCAGCCTTCTGGCAACCATGAGGGAAATTCAGTCTTAAGTATCTCCCCACAAATACTAATTACAGAGGACAAAACGTCTCCTTGCGGGCTTCCCTGGTGGTGCAGTGGATAAGAACCCGCCTGCCAATGCAGGGGCATGGGTTCCCTCCCTAGTCTGGGAAGATCCCATATGCCACCAAGCAACTAAGCCCACGGACTGCCACTCCCGAGCCCGGGCGCAGCAGTGAACAGGAGTCCCGCTCACTACAGCTGGAGAAGGCCGCAGCGCAGCAAACAAACAAAGACAGCTTGTGAAACATGGCACCCAGCTCCAGTACTCTCGCCTGGAAAGCCCCATGGGCGGAGGAGCCTGGTGGGCTGCAGTCCACGGGCCGCACACGTAGGACAATGCTGAGTGTGTGAAGAGGCCTGTCAGCGCCTTCCAAGCGGGCGCCGAGCGCCGCGCGCCGCCCCCCACACACAGACGATGCCACCGGGGCTGCGCCGCTCACAGCCTCCCGTCTGGGGCTCGCCGCACAGGCTCTCGTCTCAGCAGCAGCCGGGCTGGGCAGGCCCACGTCACGAGTGACTGGCCTCGGCCCTTCCGGGGCGCTGCGGCCATGAGGACAAGGAGAGAAGGGAGGCACTTCCCACTGACGATCACGGGCAGACCCTGGCCAGGCGGGGCAGCTCAGCTTGGGTGGGAACGTCTGAAATCATGAGGCGGGGGCGCCTGCGGAACCCGGGTGGGGGTGCCTGGCGAAGGGGCTCACGGTACCTTCTTGTACTTCTCTGAGCTTGAAAACTTTCAGAATAAAAACTCTGAATGTATGGAAGCACCTTCTGGCATTTTCTTTTCTGTCCTTGGCCTTTGTGACCATTTACTCTTTTCCACAAACTCAGGATGGGGGAACGGCAAGATGGAGAATGCTTTCCTGCCGGAGATACTGAAAAGCAGCCCAGCACTTTAGCCGTAAGGAGGGAGGGGGCTTGGACGCGCTCAGAAGGGAGGGGCAGCAGAGGCCCCAGGCCGGTCCCCGGGCGGTGTGAGGGGGCGCCGCGGACAGAGGCGCGAGGGCGGCGCGAGGCACGCGACGGAGGCGCGGGGGCCGCGCGAGGCACGCGACGGAGGCGCGGGGGCCGCGCGAGGCACGTGTGACGGAGGGGCGGGGGCCGCGCGAGGCACGTGTGACGGAGGGGCGGGGGCCGCGCGAGGCACATGTGACGGAGGCGCGGGGGCCGCGCGAGGCACGTGTGACGGAGGGGCGGGGGCCGCGCGAGGCACGTGTGACGGAGGGGCGGGGGCCGCGCGAGGCACGCGACGGAGGCGCGGGGGCCGCGCGAGGCACGTGTGACGGTGGGGCGGGGGCCGCCCGCGCGAGGCACGCGACGGAGGGGCGGGGGCCGCGCGAGGCACGCGACGGAGGCGCGGGGGCCGCGCGAGGCACGCGACGGAGGGGCGGGGGCCGCGCGAGGCACGCGACGGAGGGGCGGGGGCCGCGCGAGGCACGCGACGGAGGCGCGGGGGCCGCGCGAGGCACGTGTGACGGAGGCGCGGGGGCCGCGCGAGGCACGTGTGACGGAGGGGCGGGGGCCGCGCGAGGCACGTGTGACGGAGGGGCGGGGGCCGCGCGAGGCACGCGACGGAGGCGCGAGGGAGGCGCGAGGCACGTGTGACGGAGGCGCGGGGGCCGCGCGAGGCACGCGACGGAGGGGCGGGGGCCGCGCGAGGCACGTGACAGAGGCGTGAGGGTCGTGAAGCGGGCGGGGCCCAGGGCCCGGGGAGGGCGGCGTTGACGTGTTCTGGAATTGGGGCCACGGCCGCATGATTCTGCGAGTATGTTAGTACTGAAAACACTGACTCATGCTTCTGAAGGGTGGTCTTCACGTTCTGTGAATTCCGTCTCAATTCTTTGCGTTCCTGAGTTAAGAGATGTCCCTGAGTTCTGGACTGAAATGTCAGCTCCCACCTCTCAGCGCGGCCGACAGGCAGTCACTCCACCTGCGGCTCACAGCGAGACACTGGACGCGTCTCAGCTCCATCCACGAAACCAGCAAACTTTCAACACAGCAACAAAAGAAAAGGCCACGCCTCAGCTCCCGGCTCTGGACGCGGGGCTCAGGGAGGTGGAAAGAGGGCCTGTCCGCCAAGGTCCACACAGCTGGCTCCCGCTGCTGTCTGCCTGGACCGCACACCACGGGACCGCGTCCACCCCTCCCCACGGGCGCCCCCAAATCTGATCTGTGCTGTTGATCATGTGTGTGCTGCTCGCACACTGGGCAAGGGTGGATTACAACTGTATTTTCCTCCTTTACCTGTAATTCTCCCAGAGTTACTAACTGCCTCTTTCCATTTGCTTAATTTTCTGTGTACCCATCACTGGTTCAGCGCAAAACCTCCCTGCAGAACTTTAAAGCTCTCCAGTATGATCTCGCCCATGACGTCACTGATGGGCTTTTTTCTGATTGTGTCACAGGGCTTGCAGCATCTCAGTTCCCCGACCGGGGATTGAACCTGGGATCCAGGGGTCGAACAGGAGTCCACCCTTCCTGGGTTTGATCCCGGGAAGCGAAGATCCCCTGGAGGAGGAAACTGCAACCCACTCCAGTATTCTTGCCTGGGAAATCCCAAGGACAAAGGAGCCTGATGGGCTACAGTCCATGGGGTCTCAGAGTCGGACACGACTGAGCACACACACATGCAAGTGGTCCTAACCACTGGAGCTCCAGGGAACTCTCCGGTCAGGTCTGTTTCTTTCTGGGCCGTCTTCCCTGGAGCCCCTGATGTCCTTCTGCTGACACAGGTTCTCCACATCCGAGCATGGCCCACCCCTCTCCCTCCCCAACATGTCGCGGTGTCCTCAGCTCCCACCCAGAGCCTCTCCCCACCGTCGAGCTCCCGAAGGCTGCGCGGGGACTGAGTTTTCTGAAAAGCAGCATGTCTGGAAATGCTTTTACTTTCTTCTTGGGTAGGAGACCGGCTGCACAGTCACAGAATTCTGGACTGGAAATGACTTTTTTTCACATTTAGAACCTCCATCCTCCAGCGTCCAGCCCGGTGGCATTTCACGCCTCCCACCTCCTCCCAGGAAGCCCTCTGATCTGTGTTCTGATGTCTCAGACAGACAAGTCCTGCCCCATCTCCATTCATTCGGAATAAGGCCTGTGGGCACCTTCTGTCTGGAACCCGTGCCTGGAGGTTTGGACGCTTCTCCTCCTGGAACGTCTGTAACAATTCCTTGCTGCCGTTTGGGTCCAGCCTCTGGAATCCTGGGATGCTGGGCCGCCCAGACGCTGCGGGAGCTCCCTCTGCTTCCCTCTCCGTCTCTCCCTCTGCTTTGTGGAGCTCTCAGCCGCGTCTCCCAGGCCTCCTGCCACCAGCCTGCGCCACGTTGGCCCCATGTCCTTGTGCCTGCCTGGCTCTTGCTTCAAGGTGTGGGCTTTTCTTCTACTTCTGAGGCTTCTTGGAGAAGGTCTCACACACTGAAGGCCGCGGGCAGCCCTGCTCTGAGCAAGTCCAGGAGCACCGTTTCCCCAACAGCATTCACTCACTGCTTTGTACCACACTTGGGTAATTCTCACTGTATGTCAAACCTCTTCATTATTATATTTGCTAAGGTATCTGTCATCAGTGATCTTTGACATTACCACTGCAAGCGGATTATGACTCTGAAGGCTCAGATAATGGTTAACACTTTTAGCAATAGTGTACTTTTAAACTAAAAAAAGAAAGAACATGCAATACAGCAATATCTAAGAAGGCACCAAAATGAGTCCAGATTTAGCATTCCCCTTTCCCCTCTTCTGAAAGCCTGCTGACTCTAATCACCATCCGAGGGGCGGTAAACACCGGCTTTTCCGCAGGGAATAAATTGTGTGTGTGTGTGTGTGTGTGTGTGTGTGTGTGTGTGATTTCTTCTCTTCCCCACAAGTGGCAGGAAGTCACACACACAGCTGAGTACTCTCTCCATATAACAGCACATCTCAGAGACCGTCTCGTTTATTAGGACAGAGTATCTGTGTCCTCTGGACAGGTGGCAGGTTACCCCATAATGTGGATGCAGCATCACTTGCATAACCAGCTTTCTAACAGTTAATTACCAATATTTTACTATGACAAACCAGGCCAGAATCAAAACTCATGAGAGAGTTTAGGCTCGTGCTGAAGCTGTGCCCTGTTCTTGGGGACGAGGCATGGGGTAAAGAGGCTTCCTGCCTTTGCACCATCTCCAGCCCCGAGTTTCTGCTTCTCTGAGTCTCTTTTTCCCACGAGTTTGGCACCTGCCCTGCAAATACCATCTTCCTTGGAAAGAAGGTTTTCCTCAAGTTCCTGGTTCTCCCTGTCACCGTCTGAGTTTAGCAGGAGGCCCCAGGTGTGCCAGTCAGGGAGCATCTGGTAAACCCTGGCCAGGCACCGCCAGGGGACGCTAGTCTAAGGGCACTGGACAGGTGCAGCATCTCTCCAAGGATGCGCATGAGTTAAGAGAAAGACCAGTAACGACACAGGCGAAGCAGCAGAGAGCACGGCGGTCAGCGTTCGCTTCACTGGGGAGGCCGGGTGGTGCCCCAGGTGACCCCGTGTCACCTGCATGTGGCCCAGCTGGGCACCGCCAGCTGATTCTAGCCGCAGGAAACGGCCCACACACTGGTACAGTGTTCTGGATCGCAGGCGTCTGCAGCATGACTGCTGAATGCTACAGCCGCTTCGAGACTGGACCCTGTCCTGCAGGAAAATGAGCTGCATGGACGCGACTGGCCAGGTGATAACAATGGGGACAGGTCCGTAGATTCAAGAATCAGGGGCCTCAGTGATGGCCGCACAGCAGTCACGACAGGGGGTGGTCTCTTCTTAGGGAGCACACGCTCAGCGGAAAGGGCCCTGTGAGGGCGCCTTACCCTCAAGGCTTCAGAAAAATGTGTGTGTGTGTCTGTGTATATGTATGTGGCCTGTGTGTGTAGAAATGTGTGTGTCTCTGTGTATGTGTGTATCTGAGTGTATACATGTGTCTCTCTGTGTGTATGTGTGTACACGTCTCTCGGTGTGTGTATAGGTGTGTGCCTGTGTTTATATATGTGTCTGTGCGTATACAGCTTACCAGGTAGTGTTAGTGGTAAAGAACCCACCTGCCGATGTAAAAGACCTAAGAGATGTGGGCTTTATTCCTGGGTAGGGAAGATCCCCTGGAGGAGGGCATGGCAACCTACTCCAGTATTCTTGCCTGGAGAATCCAATGGACAGAGGAGGCTGGCGGGCTATAGTCCATGGGGTCATACAGCATCAGACATGACGGCAGCGGCTTCTCACACATACATATATGTATATGTGCATGTTTCTGGGCATCTGTGTGTGTGTCGTGTGTCAATGTGTGTATATGCTTCTCTGTGTGTGTCTGTGTGTATATATGTGGTCTGTATGCTGTGTCTTTGTGTATGTGTCTCTGTGTATATGTGTGTCTGTAGGTGTATCTGTGTATATATATATATGTATCTCTGTATATGTGTGTCTCTGTGTGTGTCTCTGTGTGTATGTGGTCTGTTTCTGTATATATGTATTTGTATATGTGTGTGTCTCCGTGTATGCATGGTCTGTATGTGTGTATGTCTGTGACATGTGTATCACGTATGTATGTGGGTATATATGTGGTTTGTATGTCTGTGTGTTTATGTGTCTGTGTATCCGTAGATCTGTCTGTGTATCTATATATCTCTGTGTTTGTGTGTGTGTGTATGTGTGTATGTGTCTCTGTGTGTGGATGTGGTCTGTGTCGATGTGTCTGGTTTGTGTGTATGTGGTCTGTGTATATTTATGTGTCAGCATGTGTACATGTGTTCTGCATGTCTGTGTATGTGTACACGTGCTGGTACTTGTATATGTGATCTGTGGGGGGTGGGGCAGGGAGTGAGAACACAGGCCGGTGAGAACCCGTGTGACAATCCCGTGGGACTCTGCGTGCTCTTCTGACTCTCAGTGCTTTCAGATCGTCTGAACGTGTCTGCGATGAGTCTTTGAAGAGGAGGCTCTGAAGGGCTGGCCGGCACCTCCCGGGGCTGGAGTGGGGACCGCGGGGTCAGAAGCCCATGCACAGGCACTCCCCTCCACCTCCAAGGGGAGGCCCTCGCCCGGGGCGGGGCGGCGCTCTAACTGTCCTGCCTCCAGCCTGCCGCTCTCAGCTCCACTCCTGCACCCCGCCGTCATCCCACTGGCCTTCCAAGCTCCCGGACTCGGCTGACAGCCCCTGCTCTCTGCTCTCCTTTCCATCCTTGGGTCTTACTGATGAAAAGTTTAAAATATCCCTTCACTGTCATTCCAGTGGGGATTCTGAGGGAGTGGAAATGGATTCAATCTGCCGCCTTTAACCCAAACTCTTTAATCCTTTGCTTTTGCAATTTCTTCTGGTCATAGATGACTTGCCCTTTTCTGGAAGAATGACGGCCTCCACTCTGAGGCCTGCCTTTGCCCCCGCGTGCCGGGCAGGGGCCGCCGGCAGAGGGCGTGCGTGTCGGGCCTGGGCATGGCAGGGACTGGACGCTTGGGGGAGGCCACACTGCTGACTCTTAAGTGCAAGCCTGACATTCTTTCTGACAGGAAACTGAAATTTGATGCCTAATTTTAAAAGAGAAAGGCAAAGATGGTGAAACAAAGCGTTTTTGGTCGGGGAGGCTGGGCTCAGACCGACCGCCTTGGGGGGTGGCGTGAAGCTGGCCACGGAGGGAAGAGCTGCAGCCAGTGGCCGCGTTCCCCGAGGAGCCAAGGTCCCGGGCAGGGCCCGTGCCAGGGAGGGCTCTGGAGCCCAGGCCGGCGCCCACAGCTGCTCCCGGGCACTTTAGCCAGCCCAGCACGCAGACACATCACCAGAAACACAGCTCGGGGCCCTTCCGGCGTCTCCTCCCACACTCACGCCCAATGGGGGCAGACACCCCCAGGACCACAGGGCCGCCCCAGAGGCTCTCCAGGCAGCTCTGGCTCCCACAGTCAGTGGGACTGTGGCACCCCAGCCCCGGGGGAGACGCTGCCTGCAGGGCGCTCTGAGCCCCGGGGTGAGGTTCCGGGTCAGGGGACCTTCCGAACAGCATTAGAAGGAAGAGTGGGCTCCGGGACAGAGTGCAGGACTAGGAAACGACCTCTCTAGGGGGACAGGCCGGATCACACAGTCCGCAACACTCTGCCTCCCAGTCTGAGGCGACTCAGCCACAGACTTCCCAGCGCAGGTGAGCACAGCGCCCCGCCCACCTACCTGGAACACCAGGACGCCGGTGTGCGACACGGCCAGCTTGATCTTGGCCCCCTCCCGGTCAGAAGCCGAGTGAAACCTGATGCCGTACATGTCCAGCTTCCGGGCAATTTCCAGCACCTGGAAGTCTGACTCAGCAGGCGTCTGGCCCCTGCAATGAAAGACAGCAAGTTCACAGCGCTCCTGAGAGCAGAAACTCGGACAGAGAGACGGGGAAAACAGAAGGGAACACAGCCAGCACGGGGCTCCGATCTCCAGAGGGCCGGCCGCTCCCCTATGGGTCCTCACCCACGGCAAATAACACTGCACACAGGCCACAGAACCGTCCCTTCCTGCAGTTCTGTGACCCCCAGGGGCGAGTCTTTTCTTTGCACTCGTGAGGTGCTCAGCCTTATAATTTTATCTTAATATGGACAAAGTGATGTGCAAACATTTACAGGCAGAGACGAATACTAAATACAGGACATACCATGAACAACGCACCGATAACCCTAGTATCTCATTGAACCCACTTCAAAACTTTAAAAGGTACAATGCTAACCATTAGAATATACTTTATAAAAATTAAATTATGAAAATGAACAAAAATAGAATCACCAAAACAGCTGGGGTATCCTCGCCTAGCACACAGTCCAGACAGTGAGGGGCTCCAGGGTGGGCGCTCAGGACAGCCCAAAGCCTCCACGAGCGACTTCCATAAACAGCTCTTTTTCCTCTTGCTTCTGAAAGCCTGAGTTTTGGGATCTTTTAGAAATAACATGACTGCTTGGTTAATGTCATTCCTGTGATTTCCATTCTTGGATGAAAATATCCGTCCTTTGAAGCTGACTAGACGCTTATCACTCCAATAACCCATCAGCGAGGCGATAACCCCACGGTATGTACACATCTTCTCCACCTCCTCGTCTCCTGACGGGCACTAAGGGGGTGTTTCTGCTCTGGCTGTTGTAAGGAACGCTGCTGTTGAGCATGGGGGTGCGTGCATCCTTTCCCGTCAGTGTTTCTGTTTTCTGTGGGTAAACACCCAGGAGTGGAATTCTGGACCATATGGTAGCTCTAGTTCAAATTTTATTTATTTTAGATTTTTTATTTTTTTATTTTAGATTTTTAAAATTGGAGTTGATTTACAATGTTTTGTTAGTTTTTGGTGTAGGGCAAAGTGAATCTGACACACATATATACGTCTACTCTTTTTTAGATTCTTTTCCCATATACGCCATAGAATATTGAGTCTATTTTTGGTTTCTTGAAGAACCTCCGTTTTATTTTCCACAGCTGCTGCACCAATGTACGTTCCCACCAACAGTGCACAAGGGTTCCCCTCTTCTCCACATCTTCACCAACACTTATTTCCTGTCTTTTTAAAAAAGATGTATAGCTGATGTACAATATTATATAAGTTATAGGTGTGCAACAGGATTCATAATTTTTAAAGATTATGTACTCCATTTACAGTTGTTATAGATATTGGCTATATATTTAGGGACCAGAGATCAAATTGCCAACATCTGCTGGATCATAGAAAAAGCAAGAGAATTCCAGAAAAACATCTACTTCTGCTTCATTGACTACACTAAAGCCTTTGACTGTGTGGATCACAACAAACTGTGGAAAATTCTTCAAGAGATGGGAATACCAGACCACCTTACCTGCCTCCTGAGAAATCTGTATGCAGGTCAAGAAGCAACAGTTAGAACTGGACATGGAACAATGGACTGGTTCAAAATTGGGAAAGGAGTACGTCAAGGCTGTGTATTGTCACCCTGCTTATTTAGCTCACATGCAGAGTTCAGTTCAGTTCACTTGCTCAGTCATGTCCGACTCTGCAACACCACGGGCTGCAGCACGCCAGGCCTCCCTGGCCATCACCAACTCCCGGAGCTCGCTCAAACTCATGTCCATTGAGTCAGTGATGCCATCCAACCATCTCATCCTCTGTCTTCTCCTTCTCCTCCTGCCCTCAATCTTTCCCAGCATCAAGATCTTTTCTAATGAGTCGATTCTTTGCATCAGGTGGCCAAAGTATTGGAGCTTCAGCTTCAGCATCAGTCCTTCCAATGTATATTCAGGACTGATTTCCTTAGGATTGACTGGTTTGATCTCTTTGCAGAGTACATCATGTGAAATGCTGGGTTGGATGAAGCACAAGCTGGAATCAAGACTGCTGGGAGAAATATCAATAACCTCAGATATGCAGATGACACCACCCTAATGGCAGAAAGTGAAGAAGAACTAAAGAGCCTCTTGATGAAGGTGAAAGAGGAGAGTGAAAAAGCTTGGCTTAAAAACCAACATTAAAAAAACTAAGATCATGGCATCTGGTCCCATCACTTCATGGCAAATAGATGGGGAAACAATGGAAACAGTGACAGACTTTATTTTCTTGGGCTCCAAAATCACTGCAGATGGTGACTGCAGCCATGAAACTTAAAAGATGCTTGCTCCTTGGAAGAAAAGCTATGACAAACCTAGACAGCATATTAAAAAGCAGAGACATTACTTTGCCGACAAAGGTCCATATAGTCAAAGCTATGGTTTTTCCAGTAGTCATGTATGGATGTGAGAGTTGGACTATAAAGAAAGCTAAGCACTGAAGAATTGATGCTTTTGAACTGTGGTGTTGGAGAAGACTCTTGAGAGTCCCTTGGACTGCAAGGAGATCCAACCAGTCCATCCTAAAGGAAATTAGTCCTGAATATTCATTGGAAGGACTGATGCTGAAGCTGAAGATCCAATACTTTGGCCACCTGATGCGAAGAATTGACTCACTGGAAAAGACCCTGATGCTGGGAAAGATTGAAGGCAGGAGGAGAAGGGGACGACAGAGGATGAGATGGTAGCATGGCATCACTGACTCAATAGACATTCGTTTGAACAAGTTCCAGAAGGTGGTGAAAGACAGGGAAGCCTGATGTCCATGGGGTCGCAGAGTCGGACAGGACTGAGCGACTGAACAACTGGCTATATTCCCTGTGTGTATAGCACAGTCTGTAGCTAATCTGCTTTCTACCCAGTAGCTTGTACCTCTTACTCCTCTACCCCATCCCACCCCTTCCCCATCCCTCTCCCCGCTGGTAACTGCTAGTTTGTGGTCTATATCATGTGTCCGTTTCTTTTTTGTTCTATCCCCTAGTTTGCTGTATTTCTAAGATTCCATATGTAAGTGAAATCATGTAGCATTTGTCCTTCTCTGTCTGACTTATTTCACTTGGCACAATACCCTCCAGATCCACCTGTATTGTTGCAAATAACAGGATTTCTTTCTTACTGTGGCTGAGTAGTATTCCATTGTGTGTGTGTGTGTGTGTATATATATATATATATATATATACACACACACATTGTATGTACACACACACACACACACCCCACATCTTCTTTCTCCACTCCTCTGTTGATTTATTTCTTGTCTTTTTTGTAATAGCCTCTGATAGGTGTGAGGTAGTATGTCATTGTGGTTTTGGTGTGTGTTTCCCTGATGACTAGTGACACTGAGCATGTTTTCACATGTCTGTGTGTTTCTTTAGAAAGATGTCTCTTCAGGTCCTCTGCTCCATTTTCAATCAAGCTGTTTGTTTTTTCATGTTCAGTTGTATGACTTCTGTGTGTATTTTGGATACTGACTTCTTACCAGACATATTTTCTTCCATTCAATAGGTAGCCTTTTGTTTTTTTGATAAGTCTCCTTTGCTGTGCAAAAGCTTTTTGGTTTTATTAGGTCCCATTTGTTAATTTCTGCTTGTTCTCCTTGCCTGAGGAGACAGATCCAGAATGATAGAGGTGACCCTCGAAAAAATCGGGGGTTAGGGGCCTCAACCCTCTGCATACACCCCCCTGTCAGCCCTCAGTATCCATGGTTCTACCTCTGAGAATTCACCCCACGTAGCATCTGCTGCCGAAAACCGCCCGTGTGAGAGTGGACGTGCCCAGCTCAAGCCTGTGTTAAGAGGCCTACTGTACTGCTAAAGTCCATGTCCAAGAACACACTGCCTGTTTTCTTCCAGGACTTTCACAGTTTCAGGCTCTACAAGGCTTTTTCTGGCTCCACAGCTTAAAGCAGGACTAGAGGCTTGGGTGCTGGCCGCCTGTACGGCTCCAGGCTGTTGGCTTGGGTGCATCCTTGTGGCTCATCTTTGCGGTTCATCTTTGTGGTTCATCCTTGCGGTTCATCCTTGTGGTTCATTCTTGTGGTTCATCTTTGCAGTTCATCGTTGCAGCTCATCTTTGCAGTTCATTCTTGTGGTTCATCCCTGTGGTTCATCTTTGCGGTTCATCCTTGCGGTCCAGGTCACAACGGACAGCTCTGGAAGCCAGTGCCGCCCGACCAGACACAAGAAGGTCCCTGTGGCTGCGAGCAGTAGAACACGTGGTGGACAAGCACAGTGCTTCAGGAAGGGGAGGGGATCATCAAGGGTCTGACCTGGGTCTGCGTCATTCAAAGTCACCCCCGCCCCCCGAGCCAACAGCAGGGCCTGCAGTGGAGTTTCACCTGCAGGGCGTCGGTGTGTCTGCATCTGCAGGCCCCCTGCAGGGGCCAGGCCTCCAGGACCCCTCCCTGCCAGCAGCTCCCCAGCCCAGCCCGGCCTCCCCATCTCTAGCCCCTCCTCGGGTCACCCTCACCTCACCCCAGGGCCGTGTCTCTGGGAGCCAGACAACAGGGCCGCAGCACGGATGACCCCACCCCAGACCTGGCGTGGCCACCACAGGACCTGGTCTGCCCCGGGGAGGGGCGGGGGTGAGCGTCTCGCCCAAGCCTGATGGTGCCCAACTCACGCGAGCTCGCGGTGAAACGCCAGGATCCTGTGCAGGGCGCGCTCCTGCCGTGGCACATACTCGTGGGCGCGCAGGTGCTCCCGGTCCAGCGCCTCATCGTAGTCCCCAACTTCCGCTGAGGTGAGAGAGGAGTAGCAGGTGATCTCAGTGCTTACGTAAAAGTACAAGATGTAAATGCACGAATTAAAAGCAAAAAAATTATTCTAATTCTGTAGTAAAAGAATATACCCCTCAAAGAAAATTCTGTACTAGTTTCCCAAATATCTTACGCTATTAGAAGCAAGCACAAAGGCAGGTGAAGGGAATCTCTCCTGACTCCTGAACAGGAAAGATGCTGGCGAGCAACCTGGGCGGCAGACCTTGAGCTGCTGTCGGCTACACTTTCGTCCACGCGTTCTCTGTGAGCTGTCTCAAGACCATCACAGCCTGGATAAGGTCCTGTGCTTTGTTTCGGGATAATGTGTTTTAAACTGTGTCTTCCTTCAGGACTTCTCAAATTCTCAAGGAACAAGGACTGTCTCTCTAGTTCATGTATTTTAAGGCTCCGCTTATTTGAAAAACAGTGGTTAAAGCCCAATCATTTTAAGCAATATACTGTTTGGAGACAGTCTCACACTCACGGAAGAGCTGCAGGCACAGGATCACAACTTGGCACAAGTGTGTACACAACAGGACCTGCTCACCCCGCCCCGCACCCACCACCCAGATCAGGACCACCTGGCGCTGCGTCCGAGCCGCAGCCCCGGGCGCGTCCTGGCAGCTGCCTGACGTGTCTCTAAAGCCAAGGACCAGGTCAGAACCCTACAGTGCATCTGGCCCCGTGCGTCTTCACCAGCCTCCAGTCTGCAGAGCGCAGGCCCAGGGAGGACACGTCGCTAAGGGAAATGTGAGCTGCATACACAGCCCTCAAGCAAGAGGCCCTGCCAGATGGTGGTGTGAACGGAAGACTACCTTCCGTCTGAAGTGACCCAGGACAAACAGGAACTAAGAGACTCCTGAGAGTCCCTTGGACAGCGAGGAGATCCAACCAGTCCATCCTAAAGGAAATCAGTCCTGAATACTCATTGGAAGGACTGATGCTGACACTGATCTCTAATACCTTGGCCATCCGGTGAGAAGAGCCAACTCACTGGAAAAGACCCTGATGCTGGGAAAGACTGCAAGGTGGGAGAAGGGGACGACAGAGGATGAGATGGTTGGCTGGCATCACCAACTCGATGGACATGAGTTTGAGCAAACTCCGGGAGACAGTGAAGGACAGGGAAGCCTGGAGTGCTGCAGTCCATGGGGTCACAAAGAGTCAGACATAACTTAGCAACTGAACAACAACAAAGATGCTTCAACACTTGCGTTGCCAACCATGAACAAGACCCACCTGGCAGGATGGGAAACCTATAAGAACATTTGCTGTTTGGAGATCGTGTGGCAGGGAAGGACCGAGGAAAGGCAGATACCCTGTGGCCCCAACATGCTGGAGCCTCTCTCTGCCCTGCTTCCTGCACCCTCACTCCAGGGCACCCATTCTACACAGAGGACATGGTCCAGCGCCCACACTCCAGAGCACCCACTCTACACAGAGGACGTGGTCCAGCGCCCACACTCCAGAGCACCCATTTTACACAGAGGACGCAGTCCAGTCCAGGAGCCTTCTGGGTCTCCTTCCTGTCCTGCACAGGGGCAGCACACACCTGCTTCCCACAGCCTCTCCTCGTGCTCCTCCCAGCTCCTGTCTGAAGTCACATAACGCTTCATGCTCTGAAGCGTCTCCCGCTGAGATATCGGAGGGTACGCTCTGTCCTTCAGGGACTGATGCCTGCCTGTCATGGGGGCTGTGATGTCACCCAGAGTCAGGGTACAGCCTGGAGCCCAAACTGGAGGCCTGAGGCCAAGGGAAACCGTTGGGGTCTTGCATGGCCCATCCCCCTCCCAGGCAGGAAGCTAACCTTTAGCCCCTCAGAAGAACCTGGGCGCAGCGGGTCCCATGAATGTGGGTCACATGGGGACACTCACCCTGCAGGAGGTGGGACGCCAGGAGGGCGGCCGTGGTGTCCGTGCAGGTCAGACGCTCCTCCAGAAGGTCTCTCTTAAGCTGCAGGGCAAACAGGTATCTAGGAGGAGGGAGAAGCACAGAAGTCAGGCCCAAGGCCCCCGGGACACACGTCCCCGTGTTGAGGAGGACACACAGCCCGGCCGCACGGAGCAGACGGTGCCCAGGCGGCCTGGCCCCATAGCGCTCGGCATCCACACCCCGGGCACCAACCACCCGGAGCCAGGCTTTCACGGGGGCAGCTCACAAACTCGTGCTCCCTGTATCACCAGACACAACCGCACGCGCGGTTTTGTGGGAAGGAGCAGCTTTCTCCTTTGTCCTTTTAGCAAGGACAGAGTGTCAAGTGTGGCTGCGAGTCTCAGGCAGGTGGGCAATACGGGTCTTGGCTAGAATCTGAGGCGCAGGCCCCCTGAATTAAGAGGTGAGAGGGTGGCAGGGGGTGGGCTGACACCGTTTACACATTCATTCACTCACCAGCGAGCAGCCCCGAGCACCTGGCCGCTCCAGGCGCTGGAGGCAGCAGGGAAGCAGGACAGCCGCCCCGTCCTTCTCGGGGCTCACACGCCAGTGTCTGCACCAGCGCCTACTGGGCTCACACCGGAAATGTGCGTGCCCCTCCTCAAGCAATCTCACCCCGTGAACTTTTTTTCCTACAGAAATGTTTCCAGAGCTCACGAATATGTGTGCAGAAGGAGACTTATCTGCAGCACTGCAGCAGAGAACAGCGAGACACAACCCAGACTTGCACCCACATGAGGCTGGTTAACCAAATCCGGAGGCAGCCATGCACACCAGCGTGGAAGGACACCCATGGAAGGCAGCGGGCACTCAGGTAACAGAGAGAGCGAGCCGCCCGCGGCTCTGGGCGTGCGTCTGCTGCTGCTTTCTGAGACACTCACTTAAGGACGCCGGGCTGCTGGCGTGGGGGCGCCACCTGGAGGACACCCCCCCCCCCCCCCGCCCCCGTGTCCGGCCTGCAGGGACTGGGGCGGCATGCAGTGAGGGGGATGCCGACTCTTTACTCCACGTAACTTTACAGCTTTTTCCTTTTACCACAGATACATCATTTTTTAATAAATAAGACAAGGACCTTCTGCATAAACTCGACTTGGCCCCAGGACAGAATTAGGCTGTCACTTCCTGTTGCTCACAGTTGTCGAGGCATATATGTTTAAAAGTGGTTCCTGAAGAGGGACTTCTTGGTAAATGTCAGGTATTTAATGCACCATTAAGATAAGCTCACTCATATTTTCTGCTGTCCTTGGGGTCGGCCTCCCTCCTGTGAAGACTTGCGGCTGGAGCCACATGGTCTAAGCTTCCCTGCAGCCCAGCCTGTGGCTTTGTGACAATGGAACAGTTGGCAGAGACCCACGCAGACGGTCCAAGACCCAGAGGACTCGGGTAAAAATCCACGTCAGGTCAGGAACCTACTCTGTCACCACTGCATCGTCACTGTAGTCCTCTCTTCACTTATATCCGACTCTGGGTTTCCACTTGATTTTTAGATTTTTGCTTTATTCCTCGTGATAAAATCAGTACATAAAACACAAGGGAAAAAACCACTTCCATAATCTTAATATCCAGGTGAAACAACTGCAAACACTTTCAATCATTTCTGCAAAGAATCGATCCTGAATTTTAAAAAGCAGCAGAAAAGAGATCCCCTGAAGAATTTCTACTCCGTATACTCCTAAAGACTTTCACACTTGATTCTTCTCCCAGTTAAAGTCATTTTGTTGATAAAATAGTAAAGGAATGGGCAAAACTCCTACAAACTTTTTGCAAGCATGCTAAGTCGCTTCAGTCATGTCTGACTCTGTGTGACCCTGTGGACTGCAGCCCACCAAGCTCCTCTGTCCATGGGATTCTCCAGGCAAGAATACTGGAGTGGGTTGCCATGCCCTTCTCCAAACTTTGTGCACACACACAAATCTAGGCTCATCTGGAGAATATTTGTTCAGAAGTACCCTAACACCCCTCTTTTAATTCTCAAATTTATAACACGATCTTTCTTCTGAATCCTATTTGCATTTGGGTCTGTGAGGAGTTAACTCCACCAATGCTGCTTTTAGCTGTGACTCTGGTCCCAGCTTGGTACGGACACAGGGCTTATTCTGCGTGTGGAGGACCCTGACCAGGGGCCCAGGTGACATGCAGGTGCTGCAGAGGGTGAGCGGGATCCGCTCACGGTGGCTCTGTCAGTCAGGCTCTTTACCGTGTATATTCTTCTTGCAACTGACCCGGATCTGGTGGGAAGAACTTCACTGCTAGGCGAAGCACTGCATTCTTTGGTCCTATAGAAAGAAAAATTTACAGTCTACAAATAAGTCACTCTCTGTATTTGCTATCTTTCTGCATGCTCTGGCATAACTGAGCTGCTGCTTTCAAATGGACTGTCAGAGCAAGTCTTTTCAAGTAAGAGGATATTAAGACCCTTCCTGTGCATGAAGTTATTAGTCCTAAGTACCAGTCACATGTAGCAAAGAAAAAAATGAAAAACTTCTATATTAAGCAGGGGTTACTAAAAGTTTGAAACCCTAAAAAAAAAGACTGCACATTAAAATCTTAAAATATATTCATCTTATTTTAGGAGTAAAAAAGTGATTAAAAATTACAGTGTTTATACTAATAGTAGTAGCAATAATTTTAAAAGCCTCGGAGCTCCCAGGCGGCCTAGAGGCTATGATCCTGGGCTTTCACTGCCAGGGCCTGGGTTCAACTCCTGGTCAGGGAAATGAGATCCCAGAGTGCCAAAGCCAAAAAATAAAAATAAATAAAAAAAATTAAAAGGCCATTATTCTTTAAATCCTTATATACTTTAGTGAAAGAAAAATGTTATCATTCAATATATGAAACTAGGACAACCTGATTACTGTAAAGAAAAAGCATAAGATATTAGCTCATCTGAATATTTTAGCTTTATTGAAATTTTATAATAACTCAGTCATGTAATTTTCACCAACAGAAAAGAGGAACTGCTTTGCTAAAATGCTACAGCAATTGAAATGGCCTTGGCTTCTAAGTGAACAGAAGTTCCCCCCATAATCCTCTCCCCCTCGATTTAGTTCTAAAAATGTTACAGGTGAGTTCAAATGACTGGAGATGTCACCCTGAATGTCCTTTCATAATCAGAAGCTGCACACTCATTTTGCATATTGGCCAAAAATTGAAGCAGTACTGACCAGCAAATCCTATTTCTCCCACAGGTGAGGCAGGTAACCAAGAAGTATCTGAGTTAGGTGATGCCCCACCCTCCACATCTCAGCTTGAAGCTAAACGGCAAAGCGACCTCCCAGCGCACCTGCTGTGGGTGGTGCGTCACTGCCGCCCCGAGGTGACGGCCACGGTCGTCTGCGTCTTGAATCTGAACAGTCAAGGACACGCATCTTAGGTGAACAGAATTTTAAAGAGTTAAAAAAGGACTTACTTCGTACTTGTCTAATGATGGGTTTCATAGGTTCAAGCCAGATCTAAAGAGAATTTAAGAAAAGATATCAAATTCATTAACTTACTTCTCTATTTAATCAGCATATTACAAAACACAAAATATTTATATTTAAGACAAACATTTAAAGCAGGAACATCCCCCCCATGTCGAATCTTGATACAAATATGCCAAGTCCCGCAGGGCCGGCTGTAAACCACTGAGTCACAGGGTGTGCTGTCGCCAGGCAGAGTGGACACAGAACTCTGTGTGTGTAGGTGTGTGCACAGAGGTGTGTGAGTGTGTGTATATGGCGTGTGGTGTGTGTGGGGGTGTGTGTGTGAGACGTGGTATGTGTGTGTGATGTCTGTGTGGGGTGTGTGTGTGTGTGGTGTGTGATGTGTGGTGTGAGTGTGGTATGTGTGTGTGTGGGGGTGTGGGTGTGATGTCTGTGTGGTGTGTATGAGTGTGTGTGATGTGTGGTGTGAGTGTGGCGATGTGTGTGTGTAATGTGGTGTGTGTGTGTGTGCTGTGGGTGTGTGGTGTGTGTGTGTATGTAGGGGGTATCTGCTAAGTCCATACACATGTCAGCACCCGCTGCCTCTGTAAGCAGCAAGCTGACGAGAGGATTACTGTGTGATGGGGTGGCCGTGGCTCCATGATGCCGACGTGTTCTCTGAACTAACAGGTCATTTGGTTTCTTTAAAACACTTCCACCTATAAACACTAAAGCTCCACACTTTGACGGTTCATCTATTTAGTAAAATGAGTTTAACCAGTTTAGTAAAGCAGTTTGCTCAAATCTATCCTTGAAACGACTGATTGGAAAAGACCCTGATGCTGGGAAAGATTGAAGGCAGGAGGAGAAGGGGACGACAGAGGATGAGATGGTTGGATGGTATCACCGACTCAGATGGACGTGAGTTTGAGTAAGCTCCGGGAGATGGTGAAGGACAGGGAGGCCTGGTGTGCTGCAGTCCATGGGTTGCAAAGAGTCGGACACGACTGAGTGATTGAACAACCCTTGAAATGAGTATCACAGAAGATATGTGCTACTTGCTTTTGTAAGTTGTGCAGAAGGGGTTCCCCTGTAGCTGTACAGAGGATATTTCAATCGTGCAGTCTGAGGCTCACAGCGTGCCCTGCCCGCATCATGCCAGCAGGTCCCGGGGCACTGGCCCAGGAGCACCGCCGTCAGCATCCTGCAGCTCATCCGGAGCCTCTTTTCAAAAACACACCATGGCACGTACCCAGCAGGACTGCACGTTCTGAAACTCCAGGCCGAAGTAGTCACATTCTATCAGATTCAAGCGCTTCCACACCTGCGTCAGTAACACCTGGCCATCACACTTAGGCTGTGATGAGATAGAGAAAACAGGAGGAGGATTAATTACATGACCTTCAATAACAAAGGTTTACCAATGCTGGGCAAGAGTCCTTCCCCACAGGCAAAACTTTGCTAAGTTAACTTCTTGCTTCCCTCTCCCTTCTGATGAGGCTCACAAACTGTCACAGGGCAAACAGATGAAACAGGCTCTCCCTTCCCAGAAACTGACACCCAGTGAAGCTAAAAAGGCCTCAATCTGACATTCTCAGAGTGCGTTTAGTTACATTCTTTCATAACTTCAAGGTTACAGGAGGCATTTTTAGCCTCAGTAAACATATCATCAAAGGATCCCGACATTTACTAAAAAGGTGAGTCTTGTGTCCATGTCCGCAGGGGACCCCAGCTGTAAGGCACGCAGTGTCTGGCTGCCCCTCACACGGCCAGAGGGCAGCCCTCCCTCCGCTCACAAAGATAAGTTCCAGCGGAGGAAAGGCTGGAGGAACAGAGGAGGCTGTGTCTGTGGCCTCCGGGTGCGGAGAGTCCCCTAAGCAGAGCACAAAGGACAGACAGATTCGATGAAACAAAAATAAACATTTTCTGAAAAGAAAGACACCGAGCAAAGTTACAGTCTTGAACTGTGCTGAAGAAACTCATGCCTCATGCTGCTCTGACAAACTGTGTGAAGAAATACACATGGCTTCAGGCAGACAAAGGAATTCCAGCCCTCTGGTGATCAATAAATGAAAACAGTGAGCTATCCCTTTCACCCATCAAACAGGTTATGATGATGCTCGCAGAGAGTGGCGTGGCTGCGGGGAGACCACATTCACTGCCTGGACGACGTGAAAACACCTCATACACACCTTTGCCCCAGCAACTCCACTTTCACTTCCTTCTGCAGATAACCCAGAACAGCTGCAGAGCTAACGCACAAGTACAGACGGGCAAAGAATTGTAACAGTAGTAGTGATGGACGCATCCATAATTAAATTACACATCCCTCGAGAAGAACACGGAACTCTGTATGGACCATCACGGAACAGAGCCAGGACAGCAGTTCAGTCAAGGAAAGGAGCTTCCAAAAAAAAGAAAAGGAGTTTCCGTCTCTATACACTGTGTCTCCCTTTCCTAAAATACACGCTACTACACACCACAGAGACAGAGCGCCCTACCAACACACCACAGAGACAGCGCAACCTACCAACACACCACAGAGACAGCGCGCCCTACCAACACACCACGGAGACAGCACGCCCTACCAACACACCACGGAGACAGCGCGCCCTACCAACACACCACGGAGCCAGCGCGCCCTACCAACACACCACGGAGCCAGCGCGCCCTACCAACACACCACGGAGCCAGCGCAACCTACCAACACACCACAGAGACAGCGCGCCCTACCAACACACCACAGAGACAGCGCACCCTACCAACACACCACAGAGACAGCGCGCCCTACCAACACACCACGGAGACAGCGCGCCCTACCAACACACCACGGAGACAGCGCGCCCTACCAACACACCACGGAGACAGCGCGCCCTACCAACACACCACGGAGACAGCGCGCCCTACCAACACACCACGGAGACAGCGCGCCCTACCAACACACCACGGAGACAGCGCGCCCTACCAACACACCACGGAGACAGCGCGCCCTACCAACACACCACGGAGACAGCGCGCCCTATCAACACACCAGAGATAGCGCACCCTACCAAAACACCACAGAGACAGCGCACCCTACCAACACACCACAGAGACAGCGCACCCTACCAACACACCACAGAGACAGCGCACCCTATCAACACACCACAGAGACAGTGCACCCTACCAACACACCACAGAGACAGCGCACCCTACCAACACACCACAGAGCCAGCGCACCCTACCAACACACCACAGAGACAGTGCAACCTACAAACACACCACAGAGACAGAGTGCCCTACCAACACACCACGGAGACAGCGTGCCCTACCAACACACCACAGAGACAGTGCGCCCTACCAACACACCACAGAGACAATGCACCCTACCAACACACCACAGAGACAACACACCCTACCAACACACAACAGAGACAATACACTGTACTAACACACAACAGAGACAACGCACCCTACCAACACACCACAGAGAGAAGTTGGGAAGGCTGTGTGCTGCATCTTCAAGGGGCTGAGCAGAAGTGGGGGATGGGGTAAGGCCTGCCATGCTCACCTCAATTATTAACTAGTCTTAGATATTAAAGTCTAAATTTTCCATCAGCAGGCACGTCATTTGTGCAGTTAAGATATAATAAATATAAGTGGGTGGAGAGGGACATATCCGCGTTTAACCACCAGATTTTTTCCCTGAGTGCTCGGGAGGCGCTGAGGCTCCTGAAATGAAAACTGTCATTTGAAGGAAAAAAACTGTCCGTCATCCTAGCAGGGATGCTTACGGAGAACCACGGAATGAGCACTCTGTCAGGACAGAAAGGTGAACTCAAAGTGATCTCCCTGAAGATACAGCTCACAGAGAACACAGATGCAGGCCTTCCGGGTCAAGGTCCTGTGACGTCCACCCTACGAGCTTCAAGGCACAACATCAAATAGAAACTCACTACACAAAAATGGGATTCATGTAGGAGATGGGGAAATTACTGTACAGATATCAGTGGCCTTTTTAGGACAGAGACGAAGAAACAACCACGTTTGGAACAGCAATGAAAGAGCTGAAATACCTTGGAATAAACTTCCAATAAAAGAGAGCCTTATGGAGGAAAGTTTAAACACATGATTATGAGAATCAGGGGCAGAGGTGGACAGCAGCCACCATCCTGGAGAGATACCCACAGGGACGTCGGTTCTCCTTTTGCTGCCTCACAGACTTCTGGCAGCCCTAATAAAAGTACCAAGAGGGTTCTTTAAGGATAGGATCAGCTCCTTCCACAGCTGATACATTACTTTTTTTTAAAATGCAAGAATGGTCAAGAAAATTCTGAAAAAGAAAAGTAAGAGAGGATGAGCCTTAGCAGATAGTCAAATTGTTGAGAAACCACAGTAATGAAAACATCTGGTGCACGTCTGCACAGATGAATCAGGGGAACAGAGAGGGAGGTGAAGAAATAAACCCAAATACGTGAAACAGGTGAACGTCTGGTAACAGTGACATTTCAGATCAACCAGGGGGAGGAAACAGACTATTCAATAAACGCCATTGGGTATCCATCTGGAAAAACTAGGTGCATCCTTATCTCACACACTAAGTTCAAGATGAATAAAATCTCTAAACACATAAGCACCTACCCACATAAGGCCTGCAGTGAGATCTATCTGTCTGGTACTGTGTGTGGGAGAAGACCACGGCAGCAGCTAACAGCCATCACAGGGGGTCTGAGAGACTGAACACTAACATGGAAACATCTGCACACAAAGGAACACTGTGAAGTCAGAAGGCGTCTTCAAGACAAACGAGAAACTTTCAGAGCTCACATCACAAAGGGCTAATTTCTCTCAAACATGTGAACTGCAGCCGAATAGAAAATGGGCAAAAGGACAGGCTGCTGACAGAAACAGAAACCTAGGTGACGTTGAGACGGAGTTAGAGGAATGCAGATGCACTACACGGAGACCCACCTTCTGTCCATCAGCCGGGCGGGGTCTGAAGGCGCCGAGTCAGGGAGTTGGGGGGAAAGGCCCCCTGTGGGGAAGGGGGAGCAAACAGACCATCTCCGGAGCCCACGGGGCAGCCAGCTACCAAGACCGAGACGTCCGCCGCGCTCTTCAAGCCCCCACTCCTCGGAGGTCTCTCGGGACTCCCCGGTGAGGAGGACTCCACGCGCCACCGCTGAGGGGCACGGGGCCATGCCTGGAGGGGACTAAGATCCCGCAAGGCACACGGCGCGGCCCCAAAAGACGTGTTTCACAGGTGCTGAACCACGTGTGTAGAACAACGTTCGTCACCACAGCGCTTCTCATAGCTGACGATTAATGCAGCCCAAAGCTGCAGCACAGGCCAGGCCGCTAGGCCGCTCTCTGTGTGGAAGTGAGAGGAGCACCAAGGCGAACTGTGAGAACACAGTGGCTGCAGAACAGCACACGCGCCGCTGCGCGGACAGACACAGCCTGTGAACACACGTGCGGACTGCAGGGGGGCGCAGACCCTCCGCGGAAGGGGCACAGGGACCTAGGAATGAACGCTGGTTTTGGAGAACCGGGCCATGTGACAGAAAAGACACTTAAACCACAGAACGGCTGGGTAAACGGACCACCTGAAAACCAAGCTTCTATACATCAGAGGACACTGGGAAGGCATGAAATCGGCAAGTCATAAACGAGATGTTTGCAACACCAAAGTCCAACAACGGTACATAAATCATAAGGGAAAAGTAGACAGTTCATCTAAAGAGAAGCGGGCAAGATATTTGAACAGGCACTTTCAAAGAACATATTCAGTGTGGAGCGAGCGAGCTGAGTGGTTGTGTGGTTGCGTCCCGGAGACCGGTAGCGCTTGCAGCATGGCTGACCAACTGACTGAAGAGCAGATTGCAGAATTCAAAGAAGCTTTTTCACTATTTGACAAGGATGGTGATGGAACTATAACAACAAAGGAATTGGGAACTGTAATGAGGTCTCTTGGGCAGAATCCCACAGAAGCAGAGTTACAGGACATGATTAATGAAGTAGATGCTGATGGTAATGGCACAATTGACTTCCCGGAATTTCTGACAATGATGGCAAGAAAAATGAAAGACACAGACAGTGAAGAAGAAATTAGAGAAGCATTCCGTGTGTTTGATAAGGATGGTAATGGCTATATTAGTGCAGCAGAGCTCCGCCATGTGATGACAAACCTTGGAGAGAAGTTAACAGATGAAGAGGTTGATGAAATGATCAGGGAAGCAGATATTGATGGTGATGGTCAAGTAAACTATGAAGAGTTTGTACAAATGATGACAGCAAAGTGAAGACATTGTACAGAATGTGTTAAATTTCTTGTACAAAATTGTTTATTTGCCTTTTCTTTGTTTGTAACTTATCTGTAAAAGGTTTCCCCCTACTGTCAAAAAAAATATGCATGTATAGTAATTAGGACTTCATTCCTCCATGTTTTCTTCCCTTATCTTACTGTCATTGTCCTGAAACCTTATTTTAGAAAATTGATCAAGTAACATGTTGCATGTGGCTTACTCTGGATATATCTAAGCCCTTCTGCACATCTAAACTTAGATGGAGTTGGTCAAATGAGGGAACATCTGGGTTATGCCTTTTTTTTTTTTTGAGTAGTTTTCTTTAGGAATTGTCAGCATGTTGTTGTTGAAGTGTGGAGTTGTAACTCTGCGTGGACTACGGACAGTCAACAATATGTACTTAAAAGTTGCACTGTTGCAAAACGGGTGTTTTATCCAGGTACTCGTACACTATTTTTTTGTACTGCTGGTCCTATACCAGAAACACTTTCTTTTATTGTTAACTTGCTTTTTAAACTTTGTTTTAGCCACTTAAAGAAAATCTGCTTATGGCACAATTTGCCTCAAATCCATTCCAAGTTGTATATTTGTTTTCCAATAAAAAAATTACAAAGAACATATTTAACGGCCAATACACAGTAAGAAGGGGGCTTCCCAGGTGACTCAGTGGTAAAGAACCTGCCTGCCAACACAGGAGACGCAGGTTCGATCCCTGGGTCAGGAAGATCCCCTGGAGGAGGGCATGGCAACCCACTCCAGCGCTCTTGCCTGGAGAATCCCGTGGACAGAGGAGCCTGGTGAGCTACAGTCTGTGGGGTCGCAGAGAGTCAGACACGACTGAGCGGCTGAACGCCACCAATGAAGAGAAGAGCTGTGCCGTGTGACGGCCACGCTACACCAGAGACTCTGAAAGCAAGAGGCCCGGCGGTGCCCGACTGGCAAGGACACGTGTACACACGGCTGGGGATGTGAGGCTGCGGGTCTCTTGGGGAAAGTGACGGACAGGCTCTGCTGAAGCCCCACACACGCCTGTGACTGCGCAGTCAGCCCCGGCACACACGCCCCAGGAACGTCTGTCAATGCAAACAGATGTGAGCACGGATGTCCACAGCAGCTTTATTTACAGCAAAAACGGAAACATCAGACAGGGTTGATAAATAATAGGTGGTTTTGTTGACACAATGAAATATGACCCAGCGATGAAACAAAAGAAACCACTGCTTTGAGCAGCAATGCTGATCACTGAAAATGTCAGTGCCCACGCTGTACGATTACATTCGCAGCAAACTGAGGATCTGCAAACTACTTTATGGTCTGAAGATCAAAGCAGTGGCTCTGTGGGGGCTGTGAGGGCACAAGGGGGCCTCTGGCCGGCTCCCGGGGGAGGGGGCACGTGCACACGTCGGCTCACCAGGCTGCACTCCAAGGGGCCGTGTGCCCAACTGTGTAGGTGACTCCTCAGTACAAAGGTCGCCACAGGGACAGCAGGACTCAAACAGCTCTGGGAGTTCAGGGAAAGCGACCTTTCACCTTTTACACTGATCCCTCCAGAGATGCTCTGAGGCATCACTTCTGCCCAATGGCATCAGGACGTACAGCGCCTGAGGCACCTGGCTCCACCGCTGGACACTGCCTGGAATGACTTCCAGCCCTAGGCCCAAATACTTCTCCCTAAACCTTGCCCTGATCAATCTCCTCCAGTCAAGGGCCCTTGCAGAAAGGTGACCCAGAACACAGCACACCCGAGAAGCCCAGGTCCAGCGCGGTGTTCCACCTAGAACAGACTCCCCGGAGGCTATGACCTGAGAGACAAGGTCTCTGGGGGCAGGAGGACACCCAGGCACAGGCCAGTCCCCTCTAGTCTGTAACAACCACGGCACCAAGCGCTCGACATGAGGGACAGAGGGGTTCCTTAGACCACAGGTGCGCAGAGAGCAGAAGCCGTACTCTGACTCGTGCTCAGCAATTAACAACTCGCCACACACGCGGACTTCCAACAGAACAGGCTCTCTATGGGGACACATGCTGGGTAGTTCCTGACACTTAAATTATAAAAGCATTGCCAGTGGGTTCTCTGTGTAGAGTCATTTACATGACAGGCACTCAGACGTCTGTAAATGAACAAATCACACAATAACTGGAAAACACCTTCAGTTCAGTTCAGATGCTCAGTCGTGTCCGACTCTGTAACCCATGGACTGCAGCACGCCAGGCTTCCCTGTCCATCACCAACCCCCAGAGCTTGCTCAAACTCATGTCCATTGAGTTGGTGATGCTATCCAACCATCTCATCCTCTGTCGTCCCCTTCTCCTCCTGCCTTCAATCTTTCCCAGCATCAGGGTCTTTTCCAATGAGTCAGCTCTTCGCATCAGGTGACCAAAGTATTGGAGCTTCAGCAGCTTCAGCATCAGTCCTTCCAATGAATATTCAGGACCTTTAGGATTGACTAGTTTGATCTCCTTGCAGTCCAAGGGACTCTCAAGAGTCTTCTCCAACACCACAGTTCAAAAGCATCAATTCTTCGGTGCTCAGCTTTCTTTATAGTTCAACTCTCACATCCATACATGACTATTGGAAAAACCATAGCTTTGACTAGACGGACCTTTGTTGGCAAAGTAATGTCTCTGCTTTTTAATATGCTGTCTAGGTTGGTCATAGCTTTTCTTCCAAGGAGCAAGCGTCTTTTAATTTCATGGCTGCAGTCACCATCTGCAGTGATTTTGGAGCCCAGAAAAATAAAGTCTGTCACTGTTTTCATTGTTTCTCCATCTATTTGCCATGAAGTGATGGGACTGGATGCCATGATCTTCATTTTTTGAATGCTGAGTTTTAAGCCAGCTTTTTCATTCTCCTCTTTCACTTTCATCAAGAGGCTCTTTAGTTCCTCTTCATTTTCTGCCATAAGGGTGGTGTCATCTGCATATCTGAGGTTATTGATATTTCTCCCGGCAATCTTGATTCCAGTTTGTGCTTCATCCAGCCTGGCATTTTGCATGATGTACTCTGCATATAAGTTAAATAAGCAGGGTGACAATATACAGCCTTGATGTACTCCTTTCCCAGTTTGGAAACAGTCTGTTGTTCCTTGTCCAGTTCTAACTGTTGCTTCTTGACTTGCACACAGATTTCTCAGGAGGCAGATAAGGTAAGGTGGTCTGCTATTCCCATCTCTTTAAGAATTTTCCACAGTTTTTTGTGATCTACATACTCAAAGGCTTTGGCAGAGTCAATAAAGCAGAGGTAGGTGTTTTTCTGGAATTCTCTTGCTTTTTCTATGATCCAAGGAATGTTGGATATTTGATCTCTGGTTCCTCTGCCTTTTCTAAATGCAGCTTGACTCATCTGGAAGTTCACAGTTTACATACTGTTGAAGCCTGGCTTGGAGAATTTTGAGCATTACTTTGCTAGCATGTGAGATGAGTGCAATTGTATGGTAGTTTGAGCATTCTTTGGCATTGCCCTTCTTTGGGATTGGAATGAAAACCAACCTTTTCCATTCCTGTGGCCACTGCTGAGTTTTCCAAATTTGCTTGCATATTGAGTGCAGCACTTTCACAGCATCATCTTTTAGGATGTGAAATAGCTCAAATGAAATTCCATCAGCTCCACTAGCTTTGTTCGCAGTGATGCTTCCTAAGGACCACTGGACGTCACATTCCAGGATGTCTGGCTCTAGGTGAGTAATCACACCATCATGATTATCTGGGTCGTGAAGATCTTTTCTGTATTGTTCTTCTATGTATTCTTGCCACCTCTTCTTAATATCTTCTGCTTCTGTCAATTTCTGTCCTTTATTGAGCTCATCTTTGCATGAAATGTTCCCTTGGTATCTTTAATTTTCTTGAAGAGATCTCTAGTCTTTCCCATTCTATTGTTTTCCTCTATTTCTTTGCATTGATCACTGTAGGAAGGCTTTCTTATCTCTCCTTGCTATTCTTTGGAACTCTGCATTCAGATGGTATATCTTTCCTTTTCTCCTTTGCCTTTAGCTTCTCTTCTTTTCTCAGCTATTTGTAAGGCCTCTCCAGACAACCATTGTGCCTTTCTGCACTTCTTTTTCTTGGGGAAGTTCTTGATCACAGCCTTCTGTACAGTGTCATGAACCTCCATCCATAGTTCTTCAGGCACTCTGTCTATCAGATCTAATCTTTGAATCTATTTGTCACTTCACTGTATAATCATAAGGGGTTTGATTTAGGTCATACCTGAATGGTTTAGTGGTTTTCCCTACTTTCTTTAAGTCTGAATTTTGCAATAAGGAGCTCATGATCTGAGCCACAGTCAGCTCCTGGTCTTGTTTTTGCTGACTGTATAGAGCTTCTCCATCTTTGGCTGCAAAGAACATAATCAGTCTGATTTCAGTATTGACCATCTGGTGATGTCCATTGTGTAAAGTATTCTCTTGTGTTGTTGGAAGTGGGTGTTTATATGACCAGTGCATTCTCTTGGCAAAACTCTATTAGCCTTTGCCCTGCTTCATTCTGTACTCCAAGGCCAAATTTGCCTGTTACTCCAGGTATCTCTTGACTTCCTACTTTTGCATTCCAGTCCCCTATGATGAAAAGGACATCTTTTTTGGGTGTTAGTTCTAGAAGGTCTCTTGTAGGTCTTCACAGAACCATTCAACTTTAGCTTCTTCAGCATTACTGGTCAGGGCATAGACTTGGATTACTGTGATATTGAATGGTTTGCCTTGGAAACGAACAGAGATCATTCTGTCATTTTTGAGATTGCATCCAAGTACTGCATTTCAGACTCTTTTGTTGACTATGATGGCTACTCCATTTCTTCTAAGGGATTCCTGCCCACAGTAGTAGATATAATGGTCATCTGAGTTAAATTCACCCATTCCAGTCCATTTTAGTTCACTGATTCCTAAAATGTTGATGTTTACTCTTGCCATCTCCTGTTTGACCACTTCTAATTTACCTTGATTCATGGACCTAACCTTCCAGGTTCCTGTGCAATACTGCTCTTTATGGCATCGGACCTTGCTTCCGTCACCAGCCACATCCACAGCCGGGTGCTGTTTTCACTTTGGCTCCATCTCCTCGTTCTCTCTGGATCATTTCTCACTCTTCTCCAGTAGAATACAGGGCGCCTACCAACCTGGGAAGTTCCTATCTTTTGCCTTTTCATACTGTTCATGGGGATCAGGAAGCTTCCATAAGTCTCTTATCCTTATCCATCAGAGGGCAAACAGAATGAAAACCACAATCACAGAAAACTAATCAAACTGATCACATGGACCACAGCCTTGTCTAACTCAATGAAACTTAGCCAAGGCATGTAGGGCCACCCAAGATGGACAAGTCATGGTGGAGAGTTCTGACAAAATGTGGCCCACTGGAGAAGGGAATGGCAAACCACTTCCTTATTCTTGCCTTGAGAACCTTCAGTTTTGACCATAAATATTGACATCCAATTCAATGTCATTTGTTAATAGATGGGATAATCCAGCACGAACAAGAGGACAAGAAACGTGTGAGGGACCACGCAGGCCACACAGAGATCGGGAAAGGGAAGCAGGAGGCAGAGTCATGGCATCCAGGCCGCTCCTGGACGCTTGAGCGCCCTCCATCCTGGCATCAACAGTGAAGACAACGAAAGGAAAAATAACTGGTGTGCTGCTGGACCAGCTCCAAAACAGCAGCAGCCCCTGACCCAGCTGTGCCCTCTCACGGCCTCCACACTCAGGGTTCACCTTCTGCTCCTAGAAATGCAGACACTGACCGTCAGGTGGACTGCGGTCCCCACAGTCTGGGCCTACAGGGGCGGCCAGAGGGAACAGGGCTGTCTGACCACATGGCGGCGCCCTGAGAACCTGCGCCCCCAACAGACACGACCGAGCCTGACTTCACAGCCTGAACCAGGACTGGGATGCGAACCCCAAGCTGGAGAGACAAGGCACTAACAACACAACACAGAAAATACAGGTTACAAGTGTGCGGCGCAGGGTTTCCATTTCCCCAGTTGGTCCCCACAGCAGAGCTCGTCTCTAAGCTCAGACATAAAGCATATTGTTAAAACTTTACATCAACAAAAATACCATTAAAGATTCTGTCTGGATGGAAATGGGCTACAGAAGCTTCACTAACAAAGTACTTCTTTATTCTTTGTCTGCACAGTGTGGGAAAATGCTTCTAGAAAATGCTTGACTCCGTCCTTCCACTTGTTTGTTCCATGTGCCCTTTGCAGCTCATTTACCAAATGACAGGACCTCCATCTCTGTCCTGTCACCAAACCCACGTCTCCACTGTGAGCCTCAGGACGGACGGTTTTTCCACCTAATAATTAGATCAGCCCCAGACTTCTGCTCGCAAATCACACGGTGCAGCGACAGAGACTTTGTGACCCAGAGGCCACCGCAGCCCCTCGCACTGCAGCCCCTCTGAAAGGCCAGCAGCGCTTCTGCCAGGCACTGAGCTCTTGCTCCGAAGCCCGTTCAGGCCTGAGGGTCTCCGGGCTCCTCAGGCGCCGTGTGCCCAGGGCCCCTGCTCCCTGCACTGACGGCTGCAGGCCTGGAGCCCTGCTGGAGCGCGAGGACAGGGCGGCCCCGCCTGCTCCTCAGGGGGGGAGTGTGTCTCTAAGGCCAGGCACGCGTGTCCTCGGAGACTGCCCCGAGAGCTCTCGTGTCTGTGGGCCCGCTGATGCCCCAGCTCCTCCAACCACTCAGCGAGACGGGCTCCAGATCCCAGACCCGAACCTGCTACCCGTCTGTCAGTTCCAGCCGGGCCATTGGGCCGGTCTCAGCCCGCACCCTGCCGCCTGCTCTGTGACCCAGATGGACCTGCAGGCCCTGCCCTCTGACCCACCGGGGGCCGCACAGGAAGAGAGGGCCCGGCCCTCCATCGGGGGCCACGTGTGCGGGGCGGGGGGGGCCGCCGTCTGCCCTGGGCTCTGCCAGGCGCCCTCCCCCTTCCCAGTTAGTCTCCAGTGCTACTGAATTATCGCACGGCTCCCAGCTCAAATAGCGGACGGTGCCCAGACAGCACAGCCTAGAGCGCTTAAACTGGGGGAAACCAGATCCACAGCAAGCGCTGAAGTCCAAGTGCAGATGTCAGCACGACGCTGCTGGCCCAGGTGAGGCTTAAACCTGGCCCGCTCAGATGTCTGGTCCACAGGTCCCTACTCCGGCCCAGCCACCTTCCGGGAGCACCCACGAGCGCCCGCAAGCGGGGCAGGGGTGGCGGCCTGGGGACCAGGGGCGGGGCTGAGTCTCCTGACCGGTCCCCAAGGGTGGGGGGCTGCGGTTGGGGCAGGGAGGAGTGAGAGGGGAGCCCCTCTCCCTGCAGGAGGTGGGAAGGCCCGTCCCCGCTCCCCCAGCTGAGCAGAGGCTCAGCACACAGTGGGGGGGCAGTGAACGAGGCCCGTGCTCTCCGATGTCTTCACATGGGTTATGTCACCGGCGGCAGCCAAGGAAGCAACCTGCTGTCTCTCTGATGGGTTTCAGTTGCTGGGCGATCCACCGCCATGTTTTTATTCCTTGTCTTTAACTCGGCATCAGGAAAAAATAAGACGGAGGGTGTACTTAGCTCAGCCGTGGATCTCCCGGCACAGTGAGCCCCTTGGGTGCTCCGCTTCGCTCTTCTGCGTCCATGGAGGTCCAGCTAGCGTGCCTGTCCTGATGTGAGTGCACTTGGGGAGCCTGCCTGCTCCTGGCCAGGACTCTGCTCACCCCCACGGCCCCACAGAGCAGAGGCCTGCCGGCAGTACCCAACTGTGGCCTTTAAAGAGGTCACTGGAACGATACTGATCAGCCTGGAACTTACGCACTGACAACCAGGAATGAGCAAGGCCTGAAACAGGTGTGGACCGAGGAAGCAGGGAGACAAATCCCCGATGAACAGAGCGGAGATGGCAACTGAACCCAGAACAACTTCACATTAAGAAAAAAAGAAGATCCTCCAAAAGGTCAACGGAAGAGGTCGATGTATTTATAAAGTGAGATTTCAAAGAAAAAAAAAACAACTAAAGAATAAAAGGGAAAATAAAAGTTCCTCCAGAAATTAGAGGTCAGCAGGCAGCCTGAACCGAACGGCTAAGGCACGCGTGGGCCTCGCGTGGACGACAGACATGGCATGCCTGCGGAGCTGGAATGCAGCTCAGATTCAGGGCCGCGAGTGAGCACCCACGGCCACGTGCAGGAGGGGAAGGTGGGAAAACGCTCTCCTGAGGACGGCAGAGCAGACTGGCATCTCCTCAGCCTCTTGCTGGAATCACTGAAAATCAAGAAAGAAAAGTCCTTTAACTTTCACAGTAGCGTTATTTCTAGCACAACTTTTTGAAAAACAAAGTCCAATTTATCTGTTTTTCTTTTGTCACTTGTGATTTTGGTGTCATGTCTAAGAAACTACTGTCTAAACTGAGGGCATGAAAATTTACTTCTAGGTCTTCTCCCAAGAGTTTTATAGTTTTATTAGTAACTCTGATATTGAGGTCACTGACCCATTTTGAGGAGTTCTCGTGTGTGGTGTGAGGCAGAGGTCTGACTTCACGAAAGGATTTATTTCTGGGCTGTCTATTCTATTCCACTGACTATGCCGTCGTCCCTGGTATCCATGGGCCCTGTGGATCCGCAGATGCTCAAGGCCCCGAGGGGCCCTCCTGGTCTGCGGGTTACGCGTCCAGGGTTTGCCCCTGGTCGGGTGAATCTGCAGACACAGAGCGTGGCCTGGATCGCTGTTGCAGCCATGTGATATGTCTCTCACTCATGTGAGATCTCCAACTTTTCTTTCCCGAGACTGTTGTTGGTGTTCCCGGTCTCTGAATTCCCACATGTGTTTTAAGACTAGCTTGTCAAATTCTGTAAAAGAGCGGGGGTTTCGCAGGGTCACGTTCAATCTGTAGGTCATCAGTGGGTACTGCCTGGGTAACAGTAGTAAGTCAGCTGATCCACGAAGGTGGAACATCTTTCCACTGGTTTATTTAGGTGTTTCATTTCTTTCCGTGGTCTTACAGTTTTCAGTGCCCAAGGCTTTGTTTCGTTTTTAACTACCAGTTTCACTGCAGCTCCAATGCGTCTGGGACTGCGCTGAGCTGGCCCTGGTGATCGCCAGGATCAGGTAACCCCAAATGGGGATGGGTAACGGGGGTGATATACACGGCAGCACCCCCAGGCTCCCACAGCTGAGCTGTAAGCTCCCTTTCACTGCCTTTGGCTAGAAGCACCAGGAAGAGTTGCAAATAAGCAGACACTGTCATAAACACCATCCTATTAATACAATGCCAGTGAATATGCTCTCTAAACCAAATCTTTAATTTTAATCTTTAGCCATTCATTGAAGGCAAAAAGAAAAGCCAACTCATTTTCTCCTGACATTTGATTCTGGCATTTAAAATTCATCTTTAAAGATCATGTTTTTCAGAGACACAGAGTGAGATTCATTGAATTGTTTGTAGTTGCATGCAGGCATTTCCCGCCCCACAATTAATAGAGCTTTTCAGAGAAAACTCCACTCTTATTCTATTACAAATCAGTATTTCTATTAGACAAACGCAAATGCAAATGGACAGAGTCAATTGTTTTAGGATGTTACACACATTGTGTTTAGTTTTTAGGAAAAAAATCCAATGTTAAAAATGATGAATATTTTTATAGCTGGATTCAACATAAATACCACTGTGATTTAAGTTTTAAAATATAGGAAAATGGATAGATAATACAAAAGCGACAATAATTTGACCGTATGAATTAACAAAAAAAAACACTGGATGGTAATTTAATTAGAAATTTATTGTGCTTGAGAATGTGCAATTTTTAAAAAAATTTATTAAAAAATTTTTTGGCTACACCAGGTCTTTGTTGCTGCCCCTGGGCTTGCTCTAGGCATGGCGAGCAAGGGCGTCCTGTCCCGGTGTTCAGGCTTCTCACTGCGGTGGCGTCTCTTGTTGGTGAGCAGGGTCTTCCAGAACGCTCAGACCTCAGCACCTGCAGCTCCAGGCTCCAGAGCACGGCTTCAGCAGCTGTGGTGCTGAGCTCGGCTGCCCAGCAGCACGTGGGATCCTCCCAGACCAGGGATCAAACCTGTGTCCCCTGCACTGGCAGGCAGATTCTTAACCACTGGGCCACCAGGGAAGCCCCGCACAGGCTTTTCACAACTCTTACTTTGTGGGTTAAAACTACAGATTTCCTTTTTGAGAAATTAGTAGTTGACCACCGAGGAGCATAATTTGAGCTTCTTTTAATTTTTCCCCAAGAATTTCCTTTTTTGATACCATTGTAAATTCAACTGTTTTCTTAATTTTATTGTGGGACTGTTCATTGCTAGTGCATTGAAATATAATTGATCTTTGTATATTGATCTTGTATCCTTCAGCCTTAATGAATTTGTTTAGTAGTTCTAACTAAGGAGACTGAAAAAGTTGGCATAAAACTCAACATTCGAAAAACTAAGAACATGGCATTGGTCCCATCACTTCATGGCAAATAGATGGGGAAACAATGGAAACAGTGATAGACTATATTTTTGGGCTCCAAAATCACAGCAGATGGTGACTGCAGCCATGAAATTAAAAGACGCTTGCTCCTTGGAAGAAAAGCTATGACCAACCTAGACAGCATATGAAAAAGCAGAGACATCACTTTGCTGACAAAGGTTCATATAGTCAAAGTTATGGTTTTTCCAGTAGTCATGTATGGATGTGAGAGTTGGAACATAAAGAAGGCTGAGCACCAAAGAATTGATGCTTTTGAACTGTAGTGTTGGAGAAGACTTTTGAGAATCTCTTGGACTGTAAGGAGATTAAACCAGTCCATCCTAAAGGAAATTAATCCTGAATACTCATTGGAGGGACTGATGCTGAAGCTGAAGCTTCAATACTGTGGCCACCTGAGGCAAAGAACTCACTCCTTGGAAAAGACCCTGATGCTGAGGAAGACTGAAGGCAGGAGGAGAAGGGGATGACAGAGGGTGAGATGGTTGGATGGCATCACTGACTCAACAGACATGAGTTTGAGCAAGCTCTGGGAGATGGTGAAGGACAGGGAAGCCTGGCGTGCTGCAGTCCATGGGGTCACAGTCAGACATGACTGAACAACTGAACAACAACAACAAACAGCTCTAACAGGTTTTTGGTAGATTCCTTAGAATTTTCCACATTAAAGAAAATGTCATCTGTAAACAAGAGATGGTTTCACTTTTTCCTTTCCAATATGGATTCCCGTACTTCATTTTTTCTTACTTTCCCTTGTTTTAATTGTCCGGGCTGGAACTTCCAGTACTGTGTAACTTAAAAATTCCCTGTACCTCAGTTTACTCAATTATAAAACAAAAACTAATAATAATGGTTAGGCGGGAAATTAAATATGCAAAGTGCTTTAGAACACACTCAGAAGGTGGTAAACACTCAATGTTGGTCATTATTAGATTGCACATAAGAAATGCAGCAAAAGCAAATGATACAGAAAGGTTCAAAGTAAAAGAATGACATGGTTGTACCAGGAATATGGGAAATAACAACAAAAAGGAAGGGAATGTGAATGTTACAGAATACATGACTGAATCTGGGCCGAAAAGGCCACTGAAACAAAAAAGAATTGCACATTTTATAAGAGGAGTACAGCGCTACGCCCATCAACATTAGTAACACAGAAACTTCAGGAGGTGAAAGGAGAAAGAGATGTAAACATGTGAACACGGGGAGATGCCTGGTGGCCAGTGTGTGACGTCACGGTGAGCCTGCACACTCACACACACACAGCTGATCACCTGGAAGGTGAAATGGGCAACAGGCCAAAATGTCAAAGACATTATTTCTTGGTTGTAAGAGAAAAATACATTTAACTTTTTTCCCTCTGTACTGAACTGACTGAAGTTTTTACAGTGAGCATGTATTCATTTTATTATTTGAAAAAAATATATAAAAAACTTCCTGCAGTGGAAAATGCAAAAAAAGAAACACTATTACTTTATAAATTCAGTTGACCTGCATGATTAAAAAACAAGAGCATTAATTCTAAACTGTAAAAATTCACAGCAATAAAAAGTTTGTTTTTTCCTGAAACACATTTGCCCTCCTCCAGCACTCTTAGGTCTCTGCCAATCTGATTCCACTAAATAAGGAAAAACTGAAGCCCCTTAGCAGAACCTGTGTTCTCAGCAAGAGTACCAGAGTCTCTCGAGATGTCTTTTTTACTCTTTATGTTACTATGCTAACAAGTCCAACTTGATTTAATATGCTTTATTTAAAGGGGCCCAAGTTGCAACATATTTTCCAGAAGGAAATCAACATCTAGAGCCTTAAAGTAATTTTAAGTTGTCTTCACTGAAAATTACTTCAAGAGGAAAAACAACTTTTCTTCTGCTACAAAAATCTAACTTCATCAGATTCAAATATCAAAATGCAAATGCATTTGGCAAATATCAAATGCAAAAAAAGCACAAGGTCACATATTAGTGGATTAAACATGCAAAAAACATAATTATGAGAAAACACTATAAATGTCTAAAATTAGAACAGTAAGAAAGGATGTATTTTTCATAATTAGGAATGTTAAAAGTTACTTTAGAGAAAGATCTTAGGCTGGACAGTGAAACTGGGATGGAAGTCTACACAGAGGCTTCTGAAGAGAGCTCAACCCAGGAGGGGGTTTGGGACCGAGGGCTGAGCAAGAAAATGTCAGTTTGATTTTCACCAGAAAAAAACCTCACAGGATGGCTGGATCCTCATGGCCACAGTGGCAAAATCAAGTTGAGTTATATCAACTACACAATTACATGCGCAAAACAACAACACGTGTGCAAAGAATACCCCGAAGTTACATAAACTACACAATTACACGTGCAAAACCACAACACGTCTGCAAAGAATACCCCGAAGTTACATAAACTACACAATTACACATGCATAACCACAACATGTGTGCAAAACCACAACACGTGTGCAAAGAATACCCCGAAGTTACATAAACTACACAATTACACACGTAAAACCACAACTCATGTGCAAAGAACACCCCACAGTTACATAAACTACACAATTACATGTGCAAAACCACAACACATATGCAAAGAATACCCCAGTTACACAAACTACACACACATGCAAAACTACAACACGTGTGCAAAGAACATCCCACAGCAGTCCAACAACAACAGTGTGGAGGCACCTACAGATGTTCTTTATATCTCTCTTTAATGACTAGTCAAAATCTTGCTAAAAATAAAAGCCCATCATTACTGCGACCCAGGAATCAAGGAGCAGCGGGGTTTAAAGCGACCTCCATGGCCCACAGCCCAGACGACTGACCAACGTGCTTCCCTGCGAGGAGCTGGGGCTGCCAACCTGGGAGGGCCAGGACCTCCCCGGGGACCCGCCCCCCGGCGCCCCGTGCACACTCCGCGGCCCCACAGTGCTGGTCCGTCCCCAGTCCTTCCGAAGGGGCCCCACACCTCTGTCTCTCTCCTGAGCACTAAGGGCCCAGCCTCGCTGGCGTATCTTTGAGCTCCTGCTGCAGCACAAGCAGCGAGAAGGCCGGCTCACCGTCCACTGAGAGCCTGCAGCCGGACTTCGACAGCATCACCACCCGAGAGCCCGCAGCCACTGGGCCTGGCTCAGGGCCACGCTGATGGCCTGTGCGGCTGTTCAGAGCCGTGCATCTTCTGTCCTCCACTCCTGTTTCTTCACCATAAGGGGTCGGCTGCTGTGTCTCCAGCATCCCCTGACTCCTTCTTTTTACTTCAAATACAATATATTTAGTATTTCCCCAACCCTCAAATTCCTGTTGTCTTTTTAACTTCTAATGTGATGTAGAAAAATTTGCAAATCACCGTATTTGATAAGGGGTTAAGACCCAGGATATATAGAGAATTTTAAACTCAACAACAAAAAACCAAACAACTGAATTAAAAAATGGGCAAAGGACTTGAATAGACATTTTTCCAAATAATATATACACACAAATAATATATATATATACACACACAAATAATATATATATATATACACACACACACAAATAATATACATACACACAAAAATAATATCATATATACACACACATGAATAATATATATACACACACACACACAAATGGCCAATAAGCCCATGAAAAGATGCTCAGCATCTCTGATCATCAGGAAATGCAAACCAAAACCACAGTGAGATACCATCCCTGATCTGTCAGGATGGCCGCTATCAAAAAAGGAAGGAGGAGAGAAAGAATGCAAGGAAAAATTTGAAAGTAAAAGAAAAGACCAAGTGTTGGCAAAGATGTGCAGCAATGAGAAGCCCTGTGCACTGTGGCTGAGAAAGCGAAATGGCGCAGCCACTGTGGAGACCAGTATGGAGGTCCCACCAACGCTTTCCTGATGGCTCACTTGGTAAAGGATCCGCCAGCAATGCAAGGGACCCTGGTTCAATTCCTGGGTCGGGAAGGTCCGCTGGAGAAGGGATAAGCTACCCACTCCAGTATTCTTGGGCTTCCCTTGTGGCTCAGCTGGTAAAGAACCACCTGCAATGCGGGAGACCTGGGTTTGACCCCTGGGTTGGGAAGATCCCCTGGAGAAGGGAACGGCAACCCACTCCAGTATTCTGGCCTGGAGAATTCCATGGACTGTATGGTCCCTAGGGTCACAAAGAGTCGGACTGAGCGACTTTCACTTTCCAATGATTACAGTAGAACCACATGATCCAGCACTCCCGACATGGGGGAAACACTCAAGTGAAACGGAAGCAGTGTCTCGAGGTGACATCTGAACCCCATGTTCACAGTGGATAAAACATGGAAAGCCGCCCAACTGTCCCTCAGCATCTAACCTGCTCAGCAAAGTGTGGTCCATCCACACAGCGGCACATCATCAGCCGTGAACGGAGCAAACCTTGACCCCACATGCTCGAGAACAAATGTGTGATTCCACTACGCTCACGAGGTGCTCCGAGGAGAAGAGTCACAGATGAGGGGGTTGGGGGTGTGTGAGCGCTGCCTGGGGACAGAACTTCAGCGTCACAGGAAGAGGCGTGACGGGGACGACAGCGGTGTGCACAGACCCACTCCACCAAGCTGTGTGCTGAAACGCGGCAGCATGCTACATCTCTGATGTACGCATTTCACTGAAAAACAAGTGTTGATCACACACTCACACACACACATACACACAAAATCCCTCAAAACAAAAACCCAATGGCTAAGCCTGATAAAACTGTGTCTACAAACACAACTTCCGCCTGTTAAACTGGAGATCGTGTAAGAACCGTCGGGGGCACCCGCCGCTGGGCAGGGCTGTGAGAGGGGCTCCTGCCCTCTGTGGCCCCAGGGCTACATACCCCTGGCTGACGCAGAACCCCCACTCCAGATACTGATCTAAAGGGAAAACCCGGAGCGTGCATGGAGATTCATTGAAGAAACTGAAAGCCAGAAAGCTCCTAAGGCATTAAAACCTTCAGGAGAAGTTACACAGAAACACGCTTGTACTACGTTTAGAAGCATGTGTGGTCCGATTCCAGGCGTGATGAGCTAACGTAGACGAAGAGGCTGGCAGGACACCCAGGACACTGTGTGTGGCTGCCCCCTGTCTGGGGCGATCCTTGGCTGTGGGTCTTTCAACATCCTTTGTTTTTCTACAACAAACACGTAAGACTTGCATGAATTGGTCTCGGCTGTGACCCAAACAGGCAGTGTCAAGAACCCAGCATGCCGTCCCGGCTGGTCTCCGAGGTGCCAGCTGTGAGTGCTTCAGTGGGGTGAGGCTGGGGTTCAAGGTTAATCCTGGGGGACACGCTGGTCAGGAAACAGTGAGAGGCACTCGAAAACCACAAGTTATAAACACCGTACAAGCGGAGACCCAGCATGCGCTCTGTGAAAGGACACAGCCAGCTGCCACCCTGCACTCAGCTTTCTGGAGAACCTCATGACTTCCTTCAACTGAAAGTGATCAGTGACTCAGAGCTATGTCCCTAAAGACCAAAAACGAATCATGGGCCCAGCAGGACCTAGAAAAGTCCACCTAGAAGCAGAGCTTGAAGAACACTGCACCTTCCTAGGGAGGGGTGGTGGTGCTTGTTCAGTTGCTTAGTCATGTCTGACTCTTTGCGACCCCATGGACTGCAGCACGCCAGGCCTCCCTGTCCATCACCAACTCCCGGAGTTTACTCAAACTCATGTCCATCAAGTCAGTGATGCCATCCAGCCATCTCATCCTCTGTCATCCCCTTCTCCTCCTGCCCTCAATCTTTCCCAGCATCAGGGTCTTTTCTAATGAGTCAACCCTTCCCATCAGGTGGCCAAAGTATTGAAGTTTCAGCTTAAACATGAGTCCCTCCAATGAACACCCAGGACTGATCTCCTTCAGGATGGACTGGTTGGATCTCCTTGCAGTCCAGGGGACTCTCAAGAGTCTTCTCCAACACCACAGCTCAAAAGCATCAATTCTTTGGTGCTCAGCTTTCTTTATGGTCCAACTCTCACATCCATACATGACCACTGGAAAAACCATAGCTGTGGGGAAGGGAGAGGGAGAAGAGGGGTGGGTGTGGAGGGAGGGAGTGGGAGGGAGGCTGTACTTGTTTTGTTCAGGGACTGCGTGAATGGGCTCAGGGAGGAAGGGGGGTCAGGAGGGATGGATCCGCAGAGGGAGCCCGCTCGGGAGGGCGCACATTCCAGAACCTGGTGGCTCTTCTCCAAGCCGCTGGCTGCCCATCCTGCCCAGAGTCACCTGAGGACTCCTCAGCAACACAGCAGGTTGTAAAGGTGCCCCTGGTGGCCCAGATGTGCAAGAGGTGAGCAGGGCCCACTGGAGGCTGGGTGGGGTGCAGGAACATGGCAGTGCTCTCAGCAGAGACGACCTGGCCGGGGGTAGAATCAGGACAAGCAGGCAGGAGACGGCCAGGCCCCAGCAGCAGCTTGCACTGGGCAGCAGCCCCATCGACACAGCAGGACAGCCAGAGACCCAGAGGACGGCCGCGCAGCGCCTGGGTAGCTGATGGCAAGGAAAATGGTGTAGCCCCTTCCCAGAGCATTCGCGGACCTGGGCAGGGCGGAGATGGGCACAGCACACAGCCACAGGGGCCACAGCGTGGGGAAACCTGCGTACGTGCACACCTGTGTGCAACACACACAAGAATTTCTGCAACAGCCCTGCTCCTAACATCCAGACACTGTCCACCACGAGCAGAGCCGGCTCTAGCTCAGACGGGGGCGGGGGAGGGGACTGGGCGGCTGAGCAGAGGCCTGTGGGGTGACCCCGGGCCTTCCTGCCCCGGCTGGTCCACGTGGCCCCCACAGGAGCAGACAGGCGCCTGCACGTCAGGACGGGCGCTGCGCAGAGCTGCGCCCAGACTCGGAACACGCGCCACCTCTCTGCGCCCAGGCTCGGAACACGCGCCGCCTCTCTGCGCCCAGGCTCGGAACACGCGCCGCCTCTCTGCGCCCAGGCTCGGAACACGCGCCCCCTCTCTGCGCCCAGGCTCGGAACCCGCGCCGCCTCTCTGCGCCCAGGCTCGGAACACGCGCCGCCTCTCTGCGCGCAGGCTCGGAACACGCTCTGCCTCGAGCCACCCAGGCTGAGGCCTACCACTTGGTTCCAAGCTGCCCCACCTGGTGTCCTGAGGCAGAGAGAAGGCAGCTCACCCCCCTTGGGGGGAGGGAACTGTGGGGGCACAAGCTGCAGGCCAAGTGACCCCGTGGAGGCCAGGCGGCCGGGGTGCCCACCCTGGGCAGGCGGGCAGGGCCTCCCTGCGGGTGGCTGGGGAGGGTGGGGTGGAGGCTAAAGAGAGCGGCCACTCGGAGAGCAATCTGGAACTGCGTCAGCTCAGCTCTCCTGGGCTCCCCGGAACAGAGGGCATCGGACTCTTCCTGGTCAGAAACGAGAGTGCCACATGGGCAGGAGAGACGGTTCTGGGCATGGTGTGCGGAGCGGTGGTGGTGGGGGTGTCACAGGCCAGAGACCTCGCCGAGTGGCCCATCTCCTGCCAGGGCGGCCAAGGACACAGCCCACCGGGCGTCTCAGGTTCTGAGAGGATGGCTCCCAGGTGCGGACCGCCCGTCGGCACGTGTCCTCCCTAGGACCCTCTGCTGAGACCCTGAGACCCATTCTCCAGAACACCGCGCGGGGACGGGCTTCCCCGGTGATGCTTCCTGATCCTCTTCCCTTTGTCATCCGTCGTCCTCGCTGGCTCATCCAAGGACTGCACATGCCAACCCGCAGGCGTGCACGTGTGCAGGCATGCGCATGCGTGTGTGGACGCTTCGATTCCACAGCTGGGGAAATGTCCACACCCCTGGCCCATCTCATCCTGCCACATTCCTGGGCTTCAGGGTCAAAAACAGACACAAACTTTCTAAAACCAAATGACAGGTTTCCAGAGCTGGGCAGGACCACACAGAGGCTGTGTGGGCTGGAGATGCAGGGCTCTGGGCGAAGCCTGCACTATCCCTACCTCAGAAGCTGAATTACTGGCTTCTCCTGAGATCACACCAAAATAAGTTCCGAGGCGGCTTCTCTGCCATATTTAGGGTGTTTGTGCGGGAGCGGCGACAGACATCTGGCTATGATACTTTCTGGAATTTTGGCTATGTCTTCCTGGCCAGAAAGAAAACATTAAGATTTTACTGGAACAGCAACTTCAAGTCTTCCAGAATGGGACTTCATGAGCAGGGTCTGTCCTCCTACTTGTCCCATATTCAAGCCAAAGCTTTTGCAATTCACAGAAAAGAAAGCCCATTCTGGAAATTCTGAGTGTGTTAGGAGACGGGGAACATGGGCAAGCTTTGTGTTCGCTGGGGCCCCACCCCCAGCTGGCAGCAAAGGCGGGACACTCACTCCGGGGAGAGGCCCACCTGCCCAACCGCTCTCCCGAAGGTTCTTGCAGCCACCAAGTGGCATTGTCCACAGACCAGACGCCAGGGAAGCGACAGCTGACCTCAGTCCCTGACCGGCCAGCGAAGGGCCCGGTACGTGCCCCCTCCCCGCCGCTGCGCCCGCGGCCCAGGGGAGGCCCCTCAGGCGACATAGGCCCGGCATGGCCCTGCGGGGTGCCCGCCGACAGAGCGGGGAGCTGGACACTTTCCACTGCCCGCCTCTGCGCGCAGGGCCAGGGGGCCGGCACGGCCTCTAGACAGCTTCTCTCACGGATCAGAACAAAGACTTTCTGGAGCTGAGGCCAGATCTCTAATTTAAAAACCATGGAATTCATTTAATTAACTGAAAACAAATCATGACTTTGCCAGATCAAAAACCTGGCCGCTGACCAACTGGGGAGCCAAGAATGCCATTGATAAATGCCCAGCATCGCTTAAAATAAGTCAGCTGAAGCTCCACCCTGCATCTGTCAGACAGACTTCTGCCTCCTCTGCCTGCCCTTCCACACAAAACAGAAGTGTTTGAACCAGTGACCAGTAAGAACCACATCTTGCTCCATCATCTTACCTGACTGTAATAAGCTTAAGCTTGTTGCACACATGTGAAGCTATTCACAGACTGGCAGCTATTACTTATAATAAGACACAGAAGCTGAAAATGCAGAGTCAGTAAACGGTCCTGCTTCTATAAATTTGCATGACCACGCTAAATGGAACTTCAGTATTTTCAGATATCACACAAAGCGGCCCCTGCTATCTGCCAGCCTCAGTGCCCAGGCCTGCAGGCCCTGCCCCTAGCCTGCGTCCGCGGCAGCCCTCACCACTCTGGGGTGTAGAGACGTTCACTCCACGTGAGGTCAGGGGTTCAGCAAGACGCTGAGCTTCCCAATGATTCACTGTCAATCCAAGGAACCATCCCCAAAGGGGACTTTTTAATGGTACAATTCTCATATTTGGGGCTCAAAACTTTCCTTTCTTAAGCCATTAAGAATTTTAAAAATTTTAGCTGAAACCACAATGAGACACCACTTCAAACCCACCAGGACGGCTAGACTCAAAAAGTCAGGTAATACTGCAGGTAAGAACGTGGGGAAACCGGAGGCCTTGCTGGTGGGAGGGAGACGGGGAGCCCCCTGGAAGGCAGTGGGCCGCCCCCGAGCACTCACACATGGGCGTCTGGGCCAGACACACGGACACGGGCGCCCCCAAGATGTGCACACGGGCGTTCACAGCAGCAGCGTCCGCTGCACCCCAGGGGAACGGCCCCAGCTGACAGTGGAGGAGAGAACGGGGCTGCGGTACCGTCTCACCATTCACATGGTTCGCTGAAGCCGCGGTAGGCCAGGCACGAGCGGGGAAGCGGGAAGAAAAGTCGAGGGGCCGCAGGGACGGCAGGCGCGCTGCACGCTCTCGTGGCTGAGCAGCGGACACGGCCGCAAGGCAACACAGGGCTTCTCAGGCGGGGCTTACACGTGTTTAGAGAGCAAAAGTGGCCCGCGGCCAAGCAAGGAGGTGGTGACACGCACGCACAGGGGCAGTGGGCTCAGCTGACACATAACCGCAGCTTTACAAACGGCGGGCAGGAGCAGCCGGGCGGCCAGAGGGCCTGACTGTCGCCGTGTGATACTTTTCTCTCTCCCTACAGGCACCATGAAGTGCCATTCCTCCAGCAAAAGGGAAACAGTACCGCACACTCTGCTCCACAGAGGATCCCTGACACAGCATGCTTGGGGGGAGCTAGCCACAGAAGGCCACGCGCAGCCCCTCATAGGGACGGACAGAGACTCACGTCCGCGGGGACAGGATGCTCAGAGGGACGGACAGAGACTCACGTCCGCAGGGACAGCACGCTCAGAGGGAAGGACAGAGACTCACGTCTGTGGAGACAGGACGCTCAGAGGGAAGGACAGAGACTCACGTTCGCGGGGACAGCACGCTCAGAGGGAAGGACAGAGACTCACGTCTGCGGAGACAGGACGCTCAGAGGGAAGGACAGAGACTCACGTCCGTGGGGACAGCACGCTCAGGGGGAAGGACAGAGACTCACGTCCAGGGACAGGACCCTCAGGGGGAAGGACAGAGACTCACGTCTGCAGGGTCAGGAAGCGGGTCTCAGCCGCTCGGGGCAGGGCAAGGGTGGAGCACACTGGTGGGGTGGGGGGGCGGCAGCTGAAGGGCATGGGGGTCCCCTTGAGGATGAGACACCGGGCAGCTGACTGCAGTGATGGTGGTGCACGTCTGTGACCATGTTACAGCCTCTGCCGCGTACGCTCTACATGGGTGACCGTGTGGCCACGTGTTACACCTCAGTGAATCTGCTCCGCGTGTGCAACGCTGCTCCGGACAAAGCAGGCCCAGCTTCGGAGCTGCTGACTGTGGGGCGCCCGGGCGGCAGCTTGGGGTCCGGGGTTGTGCAGGGGCCCCATGGGTGGTGGGCGGAGCCAAGGCTCCGGGGGGAGGGGACGAGCTGGGGCCTGGGGGGCAGGGGGCAGGGTGGGGGCTGCCCGTCAGACTCAGCCTGGGGGACTTCTCACAGAGGCAGAGACAACGCTTCGAAAGTAACCACACTACTAACTGCATCCTCAGCCCCTGAGATGGAACCTTCAGCGTCGTCGTGGGCCTCGCCACGCTGCGCCATCGTCAGTTCCAGGAGGGAAGGTCAGCACATCAGCCTGTGGGTTCACTGACACGACCATGGGACACTTAGGGGTAAGTAAGTCAAACGAGCACACGCTAGGCGTGGGTGGCCAGAGAGCAGCCACAAACAGCCAGTGAGTCCCTAAGGTCGGAGGACGCTGCTGCATGGGGAGAAACAAAGACCCTCCAGGAGAGAGCACGCCCCCCCCCCCCCCCCCCCGCCCGCTTGTCGGTGCCCCGCCCGGCCCTGGGCCACACGTGGACGCAGCCTCGCTGCCCTGAGCTGCCTTCAGCAGCAGAGCCTGGCTCCAGGCCCACGAGACCTCCTCTGAGCTACCGACAGAGGCCACCGGCCAGGGATCTCCCGCCAGGCACCCGCGTCCACACCAGCCCCCAGCGCAGAGCAACCACCGGGCCACAGCACGCCTCTCAGTGCCAGCCTGCTGGGCGAGGGGGTGGTGCTGGCAGGGACACAGGGGGCGGTGATGGAGGGGCAGGGAGGGGGCCCGGGCGGAAGGCAGCCTCGACCCTGCGTCCGGGACCCACGGGGGGCGGGGCAGTGTGGGCACGCCTTCTCTGCAGCCCTTCCCGTGCAGCCCGAGAGGTGTGTCAGCAGATGTGACACCGGCACCAGGGCTCCGGGACAGTTTCTTTGCAGAGACCGCGGTCCTGACTGCCGGCAACGGCTGCTGGGAAGGCCTCGCGAGTGCTCCCCCCTCCGCACACCTCCCCGCCCCGGAGCCCGGCTGGGAAGGCCTCGCGAGTGCTCCCCCCTCCGCACACCTCCCCGCCCCGGAGCCCGGCTGGCCGGCAGGGGGACACAGCAGAAGCTGCCGGGACCTCACGGCTCCCACCTCGCACGCCCATCCCCACGCCAACCCGGCCAGGCCAGCTCGCTGGAGGGCGAGGGCCACACGCAGACAGCTTCCGGCTGGGCCCAGACTCAGGAGTGAGGCCGTGCCAGCCCCTCGGCCCTCTGAGCCAGGCCAAGCCAGGAGACCCTCCAAGCCAACACTCAGACGTGCAGGAAGCATTAACGGTTCACCCAGGTTATCAAGGTTGGGGTGGTTTGTTACTCAGCAAAGCTAACTGACACAGTTGTGGGGGATAGGGCACTTTCAATACAACTAATTTACAAAAACATATACTGAGTTTTAGCTTCTCCTGAAAGGCAGATATCAGTGACCTCAGGCACAACTTAAAAAGTACCCTATCCAACTCATGATAAGCAACAACAATTTGACTCTTTTAATTTCTGGACTCTGCCAAGTATCTCAAAATACCAAACGTGATGGTTCTATCTGATTAAAGGAAACAGCAATTTCAGTTTGTTAAAACTTTGACAAGTTTGATATATTCTGAACCTTTATCCAATGGTGTCTCTGATTTACAAGTGAATTTCCCAGAGAAGAATTACACCTTATTTGTGACTCAGCAATAAATGTCTGCTTTTCTCCTTTTTTGAGCCTAGGTTTAGTTGATAAAGACTATTAACCAGGACCAAAAAAACGATGCTCCAAAAGTAAACCCTAAATAATGCAATTCTTTTCTTTTCTCTTCTTCCTTCCTTCTTTCCTTTCTTTCAAAAAATCTGAACCTCTTCTAAGCCTTCATCCATGCTAAGTAGCTTCAGTTGTGTCTGACTCTCTGTGACCTCATGGACTGTAGCTCACCAGGCTCCTCTGTCCATGGGATTCTCCAGGTAAGAATACTGGAGTGAGTAGCCATGCCCTCCTCCAGGGGACCTTCCCGACCCAGGATGGAACCCGCGTCTCCTGCACTGGTGGGCGGGCTTCTCACTACTAAGCACCTGGGAGCCCCTCTGAAGCCTGGACCAAAGCAAGTGCATTCACCACAGGGCAGCTTCGTGGTGGAGATTCTTCCAGACTTTGGGCTGGAAGAGACCTGGGAGCACAGCTCATTCCCAGACTGTAACCAGTTCCTCCAGGTGACTCATCGGAGGACGGTGAGAAGGTGAGAGGAACGGAGAGCCGCCCGCTCCCCGGGGTGCAAAGGTGCCTGCTCCAGGCTCCCTGTCCTGCAAAGTCGGCCTCTTGCAATACAGGAGTGTTGCTGACGGCGGACGGGCAAGTCCTGCCAGTTTCAGTTACCGCCCGATTAAGTGATACTTGCTTTCTTCCTTGGGTGAGACCTAAGAACCTGCAGGGTCCTCGAGTCCAGACACTAGGAACCCAGGCACTGGATACCTGCCACGGAACACGCGAGCAAGAGACGCCGGCAGGCCCTGGACTCCGAGCTGGGGCGCGGGCACCTCCCCTCCTCCCAGCCTAGCTGGCTCCCCGCCTGCTCCCCACGCTCACCTCCTTCCTCACCTCTGCTCTCACAGCGCTTTCTGCAGGCAGGCTCCGGCTTCCTCCAGCCCCTTCCGCCTGCCCACTTCCTGTGCAGCCCCCGACCTCCCCCCAAGCACAAGCCAGCCTCTGCCCAAGTTAGACTTCATTCTCTCTCTGGTTTGTCACATTAAGAGCAGGGAAGTGCTGCCAAAGTTATTACTTTAAACCAATAAAAAATACTAGAAAAAATAATATATTTCTGCATTCTCTGGTAGCTCAGCTGGTAAAGAATCTACCTGCAATGCAGGAGACCCCAGTTTGATTCCTGGGAAGATCCCCTGGGGAAGGGATAGGTTACCCACTCCAGTACTCATGGCCTTCCCTGGTGAGCCAGACAGTGAAGAGTCCACCTGCAGTGCAGGAGACCTGGTTTGATCCCTGGGTCAGGAAGATCCCCTGGAGGAGGGTATGGCAACCCACTCCAGCATTCTTGCCTGGAGAATCCCATGGACAGAGGAGCCTGGCGGGCTACAGTCCACGGGGTCGCCAAGAGTCGGACACGACTGAGCGACTAAGCACACACACACACTATGAAAATAGGCAACTTTTAAAAAGACCATTCATTCTAATGCTATTTGGAAAATCAGAAAAAATGTTTTCAAACATTTGCTATATTCAGTTGCTTTTGCCAACATTATCAGTGCAAGCTACCACAGGGAATTTTCAAAGTAAAAGTGTTCTTATTGCTGACCCAGAAAAACGAGTTCTGTGTGAGGCTCCTCATGTGTGAGGCTCAGCCCTCAGCCAGCCACCCCAAGAAGCAGGGCCTGGAGTCGCCCCCCATGCAGACAAGGAAGCGGACACACGGTGAGGCTGAGGGGCGCCTCTCACGCAGCCGCTTGGCCACCAAGACTCCGGAGCGGGCCAGCTGGTTCCCGCCTGCACTGCACGGCACTCGGCCAGCCTCTCCAACGCCCACATTGCATCAGAAGCTTAAAGGAAAGTCAAGAGAATGTCATTCTCCAGGCTCACTGTTTCCAAGCGTTTTGTTACCCAGCCACTTAAGGCAACTTGATAACAGGCAAAGTCTACCAGCAATGTGGAATTCGGCACCTGACTTTCAGCAAACAAGAGGCACAGGCCCCGGGCTTCTTACCTCGACGTCAAACACCTCAATGGAGTCGTCCAGCAGCTGCACGCGGAGCTGTGTCCTCATCGCTGGCCGCGCCGCCCCTGCCAGGGGCCCCAACCCAGGCTCCAGGGTGCTGACGCCCACGGGGGTCGTGGTGCCCAGGCGTGCCCCCGGGGTCTGCAGGACTCTGTATGTTCCTTCCAGCTCCCCCATTCCTCAGCAGCTGAGAGGGAGGAGTGTGCTAAAACAAACAAAAAAACCCCAATTATCTTCAGTTATTTCAATTTTAAAACAGCGTAAGAAAATTACCGGGTAGACCGGAATTCCCAGCACTGATTTTGTACTTCTGTCTTAAACTACCTGGAAACAGTTTAGAAAGATTATCTTCTCCTCACACACGGGCGGGTGGAGCACAGATACCAGCCAGTGGCAGCCCGGGAACCAAGGTTTCCGGGGTGTGTAGGCTGGGCGGTGCCAGCGGACCCCAGACCCTCCGAAGGGGCCCCCTGGAGTAGGGCAGCCCCCAGCCACCTCCTCCCGCCCCCAGCCCAGAGGTTCAGATGCTGCCCACACGCTGTGTGCACAGCCCAGGGCCTTTTAGCAAAGGTAGGTGGGTACACACAGCTTGGGTCACGGGTCCCCACCCGGCAAGGAAGGTGGATGGAGATGCCGGGGCCACCTTTGCCAGCCCTGCAAGTCCTGGTCCCTCAGCTGTGTCTCCAGGCTGCATAGGTGTCGCCAGGGGTTCGGAGGAAGCTCCAGGCCCAGCGCCGGAGGGCAGCGTGGTACACACCACGGGGAGCCCCGCCTGCTGCCCTGTCCCCGCACCCCCACCGCCTGCTACCCCGGCGCTCTCCTCACCGATGAGGACGCTGAGGGTCTGAGAGGGTCAGAGGTGCCCCGGGAGGTACCTGTTCCCTTCCAACCCTCCCTGCTGTGTGGGGAAAGTTCTCCAACCCTAAGCTATTAAGTTGAACAGAGCCCATCACACCATTGTCTTTAACAATGAAAGAATGGGCTAAGTATCTGCTAGAATCTAGTAATATAGGCTTGCTTTCATTCATCCTTGTTAATAAAGTTACCTTCTACTTATGGCAAATTCCCTTCTTAAATATGCCTATTTATGTACAAAAGTCAATTTAAGGAAACACACTTAATGGTTAAACATGGTAAGACAAAAACAAATGCCAGATGTTTAATCAAGAAAGAATGCAGATGCCACAAAAATTATTTTATTTTGCTTAATCATCTTCAAAAATCTTCGACTAGCTTCCAGTAAATATTTTGCAGAATTAATCTCACTAGACTCCTGGTCCTCTCCGTTTCATGCCGATTTCACTGCTGAGCTCCCTGGCCGCCTTCTCTCTTTCAATCTAATTTTGTTATCAAGATAAACTAACTCACGAACTTTTTATCTCTTGAATTAAGTTTGAAAAGCTTCTCAGTGACCTGCTGCCAAGCGCCTCCTGCTTAAGACTTACTCAGTAAGGCCTTCCCAACCGTCCGGCTGAGAACTGACTTGCACGTCTGGTTTATCAACAAGCAAACGGAAAATGAGCCAAGACTGCCGGGAAAGTGAGACGCGCACAGCTCGAGCACAGTGACGAGGCAGCTGGTCATCCTGCCAGACACAGCTCCCAGCCCAGCCTCCGCACAAGGCAACGGCTGACCCCGTGCGCAGATGGGCACGCGGGTCACTTGAGCCGCGAGGGCGGTTCAGGCTGGCGGTCACCCGCTGTCCTCAGAGCTCTCCCTCCAGGCTGCATGGCCCTGGGAGAAGTAATTCTTACCGTGGTCAACGTCACGGATAAGAGCACGCGGCGCGTCATCACACAGGCACTGCACAGGCCGCGGCCACGATCAACACGGCAGAAACCTGCTTCCATGCCGCTGAGTGTGAGACCGTGAGGTGCTGAGAACCACAAATGTGAGCGCTTTCATTCCAGCTTCACAAACGGGAGAAGCCACTGCGGAAGCAAGGGTGTGCAGGAAGACGAGCCCAGCTGCCAGGCGTCCCAGGCGCGCAGACAGGTGGAGGGAGACGAGGTCAGCTCACAGCCTCACCCACCACAGGAGAGGCCCTTCTGGAACAAGCTGTGGCCCCAAATGAGCCTTTCCCTTTTAAGTAAAGCTACAGTTCTGAAGCAATACACACAACCAAGGTATTTTTTTTGAATCACTTCTGTTGTGCATTCCATTGTATAATTCTCATTTATACTTTTTCATAAAAATTTTAGATGGAAAAAATTTCTTCAGGTTCTTCCCTTTGACTTTTTACAAGAAAGTCATGTCTAAACACCTACTTCTTGAAAAACAACAACAACAACAACAAACCCAAAGCAAGCAAGACTAAAATACTGTGCTCACTCAGGTGAGGAACAGCAAGAAGAACGTGCAGGGAGGCTATCCCAGAAGAGCCAGGGCTGGGGTCCCCATGGGGGGCTGCCCTGGGAAGGCCACAGGGGAGGGGCTGCAGGCGTGGCCAGCGCAGCTCCACGGCTCGGCTGGACACTGTCCACTCACAGCTCACCAAGCTGTGCATTTGATTCATGCAGTTTCAACAGCACACTGTTAATCAACCACTGTTTCATCTCTCCTAAGAACAAAAGACACGTTAGATAAATGGAAAAACACTTTTCCTAGATCAAGGAATTCTAAAACATGGCCTTTGCAGGTTTATATGTCTTCTGAGCAGCAAGCTTCTGTCCCAGTAATTTCCTCCTGGTCAAAGGAAGATACCCACCCAGCTGAAGCTGAGACCGAGGACCACAAGACATCCTCACATCCCGGAGGCTCACCTGGGGAGGATGACTCTCCTGAGAGGACTCGAGCCCACGGGGCATCCTCATGAGGATGCTCCAGGACAGGATGACTCTCCTGAGAGGACCCGCAGACACTCCAGGAGAGGACGACTCTCCTGAGAGGACCTGAGCCCACGGGCACCCTCCCGCGGACACTCCAGGAGAGGACGACTCTCCTGAGAGGACCTGAGCCCACGGGCACCCTCCCGCGGACACTCCAGGAGAGGACGACTCTCCTGAGAGGACCCGAGCCCACGAGGCACCCTCCCTTGGACACTCCAGGAGAGCTCTACTTGCTATCACGCATCAGCAATGCGCACATACCTCCTATTTAACGACTGCTCATCTTTTAGCTTAGGAGAGTTCAGGAAAGAAGGAACTTGGAAAATCAGACAGAACCACCGTGTTGCAAACAGCAGTCAACCTTGGTCTCACTCTGGAGTGAGCAGCAGTGACAGAACTCTCCCTGTAGGAGCTGAAGTTGCTTGTTCAACAGTCTTGCCTCAGCCTGACTGCTTCCTCTAGCCTGACCATGGGAAGAAAGGAAAAATGTATGCACTGAATCTGCTTTACATAAATTACAGCCTAACAGAAATTACTTTGTCTTGCTCTGTGTGCTTATAAATAAACATTTAAAAGGCAAGAGTATGCAAACTAGATGAGACACACAGCAAGCGCTTCCCAGTCCTACAGGCTCTAAAGGGCAGAAGGCAGCTCCTCTGCTTCCAGAGACCTCTCCAGAGACCCTCTCCAGGGGGACCTCCTCAGGGGAACCCTCTCCAGAGACCTGGAGGGAATCAATCAAAATCTAGGGACTGACAAGGGACTCCAGTTCACTTTCCTTTCTTCCTCTATGTGATCAAAATGTTTTGCAGTCTCATTCCTAAAACTATTTCTGGTGGCTGGATACAATTTCCACCACTGATGTCTAGTGTTCCAAACTTGGCTCCTATATATTCTCATTTAATAAAAAAAAAACTTCAAAACCACTTTGTGATGTATAATTTCCATTCTAAAGTTGGAACAACTCAGCTCAAAAGTCTGCCGAAGCTCTGGGTGATGACGTGTCAACGCAGGTTTGTAACAGAGGTACCACTGGGGCAGGGCAGTGACGATGCAGGAGGCTGTGCATGTCTGGAGTGGGGGGCATGTGAGAAATCTGTGGAACTTCCACTCGGAGTTTCTGTGAACTTAAAATTACTCTAAAAAAAAGTCTATTAAAAAAAAAAAATGGTCTGCTCCCAAGTTGCCTCCCCCTTGGCTGGAAAATGAGCATGTGGCTCACTAGCAAGCACAGCCCTCTGTCCACAGCAGAGGTAGCTGCTGAAATTTCTATCACTAGAAGGTCTCTATGTGCTTCTTTGGTGTGAAGGTGGATACAAGCCAGGTGCAAAGCAGGTATGTGGCACATGAGTTCTGGTTAAGAGGAGGACCATGAACACACGCATCTGCTTCCATTCAAACAAGCACGCTGGAGGATAAATTACCCAAACAACTGCCTCTGGCGGGGCACTAGTGCTGGGAGGGCAGCGCTGGGAACCCTGTTTCTGGAGTCTGCAGTGCTCGTGTCTCAGCTCAAGTAGGGAACCTCGTCGATGGTCTCACATTTGCAAAGCGCTTTTGCCACATAACAGAACCTGTTCTCGGAAGTAACACTGGTAGTGATGGCCTTAGGGGACAAAGTTCTGCCGACCACAAGGTCTTTGTCTAGTAATTCCAATATCCGCATCATCTGAGCTGTAGCCTGTCTTCTCTCCTGTGAGCTGGTATTTCCCTGGTTCTAAGTATGTCGGGTAATTTTGGATTGTATCCTGGAGGTTAAAATACTGTGTTGGAATGGTACAGCGGGTAAGAACCCACCGGCCAATGCAGGGCACATGGGTTTGATCCGTGGTCCAGAAGATTCCGCAGGCCATGGAGCAGTTAAGTCCATGAGCCATTACTACTGAGCCTGCACGCTCCAGGACCCACAAGCTGCAACGTCTGAAGCCTGAGCATCTACAGCCTGTGCTCTGCCACAAGAGAAGCCCCTGCAGTGAGAAAGCCACATACCACAATGAACAGCGGCCCCTGTTCGCCCAAACCAGAGACCCTGAGCAGCAGTGAAGAGCCAGTGTGGTCACAAATAAGTACATAACGTACGCAAAACATTGCACTGTGAGTCTCTGGCATCACTTAAATCCCACGAGATATGGCATCTCTGTTTTCGCTGCACTGGCCTTGCCAGAGTCGGGTGGAGGCCTCAGCATTAGCCCAGCCTGCAGAGGCTCCACCCTCCCTGGCGCCCGCCTGGCTCCCAGGCTGTGGTCCCCCCCCAGCTGAGTTCCCACTGGCAAGTGGTGCAGAGTTGGCCCCATGTAGGCATAGCTCAGCACTGGGCCCACAAATTCATCAGCAACTCTGCGGTCATCCCTTCAGGCCCCTTCTCCACGGAAGTCACCCCGCAGGCTCCTTCTCCACGGAGGTCTCCCCGCAGGCCCCTTCTCCATGGGGGTCGCCCCCGCAGGCCCCTTCTCCACGGGGGTCGCCCCGCAGGCGCCCCTCCACTAGGGTCGCCCCCGCAGGCCCCTTCTCCATGGGGGTCGCCCTGCAGGCTCCTTCCACTAGGGTCGCCCCCGCAGGCCCCTTCTCCACGGGGGTCACCCCACAGGCGCCCCTCCACTAGGGTCGCCCCCTCTCCACGGGCATCAGCCCCCCGGCGCCCTGTCCACAGCTCCCTGGCTTACTCCTCAGTTCTCCAACAAGGAGCCTGCAGCTGACGCCCTGCTTGCTGGGGGCTGCCCCGGCTGCAGGAGAGAGGAGAGCGCCCCCGAGTCACAGGCGTCTGCAGGCCCTGCTGCCACAGGCCTGGCTGGAGGACAGGGAGAGGGAGGGGGTACGGTGGCTGTCTCCCTGTCTCTCTGGAACCCAAACTGGGCAGCTCCTCCTGCAGCCCTCCCGGTTTGCGCCTGGAGCCCACCTCTAGGTTCTGGCTGCCCTGGGAGCAGTCTGGGGAAGCTGGGGGAGGCGACGGAGGAACAGGAGATTCGCTGCTCGCGCGGCAGTGCTGGCCGCTGTTTCCTCACGGCTGCTCCGCGCGACCACCCAGCTCTGCAGCAGGGGCGGTGGGCGAGCTGGGGCCGAGGGGGCTTGTGCCTCTTCCCAGAAACAGAACTCGACCCCCGGGCATCTAGAGCGCATCTGCATGGTGCTCTTTGGGAAGACGGTCGATTTTTACTTCCTTCCTTCCGAGGGTCTGTCGTTTTGGAGATGCCTCCAGGGATGAACACACATTACTTCTGAAATTAGATGGTTGCTGGGCAGAGGACAGCAGGGGCCCTACAGCGGAGCAAAGCTCACCTTCAAGGAGAAAGCAGGGGACCTACCCTGGGTCTCCTCCTTCTCAGACAGTTCAGTTAAAGTCAAATGATCACTTTTCAACAGTCTCTGGAATGGGTTTCTTGTTCTGACAGTGAGACTTGTTCCCCCAACATGCATCTTATTAACTGTCACCAAGGCAGCCGGGATCTGAAGGCCGCAGGAGACAGAACTCCAGTGATTTGTAAAACGACCCAGAGCTGCTTCCTCCCGAACGCGCCCCACCACCTGTCGGAAGAGGTGCCGAGCTCCCTTACCACCCTTACCACGTGCGTCCCAGGCACCCTCAAGGTGCTGGCCATGCCCTGCCCTTGTCTGGCCATGTGACTCTGAGGCCCATCTGCCTTGTTTCTGGGCTCCTCGCTGGCATGGCCCCTTTCAAGGTCCTAAGAAGGGGCCCTTGGCGAAGCCTTCTAGGAAGTTCGCACATATATTCCAATGGCAATCGACAGAGACCGCTGCCCCTCCCACCCTGACCCTGCCTGCGTTCTCCTTCCCCAGGTCACGTGGCTCAAGACAGCACCCAACTACCTGCACGAGGAGCAGGAGACACGCTGAGTTCGGGTTTAATGGGACACGTTTCCGTTTTCACACCGAGGTTATCACTAGCCATCACGTCGCAGGCCTGGCTCCGGGAGCGTCGCTGTCGCATGGGGTGCTCGGGCCCAGGGCTAGGGGACAAAGTGCAGGCCTGACCCCGTGGCGACATGAACAGCCCCAGCGGCGCCTGGTGCAGGGGGCGTGTGGGCCTGGAGAAGGAGCAAGGCTGGCAGTGCAGGGGGCCAGACGCTGCAAAGTCATCACAGACACGTGGGAAGGCAAGCACAGCGCAGCACTCAGTGGTCAAAACTGCACCGCCCGCCTGTCAGTGAAAAGAATTTACACTGCAGTGGTATGCTTATAAATACGGCACAGAGTTTTACCTGTTTTGAATGGAATTCTGCAAAACAGAATTTATCAGAACTCCTGCTGTTCCAAGACACAATCTGTAGCTGTGCTAGAAAGAGCAAGTGTGAAACCATGTTTTATATCTCCTAACAGTCAACAATAAAGATTTCTGATCAACCATGCTAGAAGAGTCACTGAACTCATTCTATTCTCTGTCACACTAATTAAAAAGTACATGGCCAAATGAAAAGTGGTACAGAGGTGTGTGTCGAGGGCTCAAGACAATACCAACTCTTATCTGCTGCCGCTGCTGTTAACTTGCTCAGTCGTGTCTGACTGATTGTGACACCATGGACTGTAGCCCACCAGGGTCCTCTGTCCATGGGATTCTCCAGGCAAGAATACTGGAGTGGGTTGCCATTTCCTTCTCCAGGGGATCTTCCTGACCCAGGGATTGAACCTGGGTCTCCTGCTTGGCAGGTGGATTCTTTACCACTGAGCCACTGGGAAACAGACGTGTGTCAGATAATTAACAAATATGCTATTTTTCTGGATTTTTCTGACTGTTGTATTAATGGTCAGCTTTCTCAACTCTGTAACGTATTTACTTTTTCTCATTCTAAATAAATATTTGCACTCCAAGTTAATTTTTATTTCTAACACTTAAGGAGGCCTCCTCCCCCACACTGGGTAAATCTCAGGTCCCATAAAAACTGCCATTCACTCTGCCCTGATGAAACCTGACTCGTTCAAACATTCAGCGAGCACCTTGCTTCTGAACAGAGCAAGTCCAAGTCCCTAAAAGCACAGGAGCCTCTGAAAGGAGAAAACCTCCCCCATCACAGCGGTGAAGACACAGGAGCCAGTCTCCTAAGTGCTGGTAAGAGCTGCAAGGAGTGAAGCCAGAAGCCACCAGGGATCTGGTGGGTGGAGAGGGAGGGAGGAGGCCTCAGCGAAAGATGGGTGTCTGCGTCAGACCCCCCAAGTGTCCCGAGTGGCTGCCATGCCCGCCCCTGGCTCACAAGCCTTGCCACACAAGAAATTCAGGCTCAGAAAGGTTAGTGACTTGCAACACACGTGACCTCAGCCTTCCCCCCACCCCTGACCTCACCATGTGCCATCCCTCTTGGGCTTAAGGGACCCCACATGTCCAGTACGGGATGAGCCAGAAGCGGAGATGCCTGTGGAAGTGGCCCGGACTACACGGCGGAGTGCAGGCAGCACCAGGGAACACAGAGGAGGGGGCGCGGCTGGCCTTGCCCGGCCGACTGTCCAGCACGGAGTGGAGCTGGGCCCATGGGGGAACAGAGGGCTGGCTGGGCAAGCGCAGTGCACACGGGCGGGGCCCTGAGGGCGCCCACGGGGCTGGGCTGTGGGGGTCCTGAGAGCCCACCTAGGAGGTCTGGGTGGAATCTCACCACCTGGTACTCCGCAGCTGGGAGCGACGGGTGAAGACAGGTTCATCACTGCACCTGACAGCATCAGAGGGCCTTTCTGGTCTTGAATTTTAAAATGACTGTAAACAGGAAAACAGTCCTATGACCCTAAAATAAAACTACTTACATCACTCCACCTTCTCCTCTCATCCTTGTCCACATCCTTGTATATTTTTAAATCAGTGTAATTGCTGTGTACGAACTGCTTCGCCTTTTTGGTTAAGATATCTTTTTGAACGTATTTCCAGGGATCATAATGGTTCAAATTTTGTTGGGAGGGAAGGGTAAGAAGGGGGTTGCTGAAGCATGTCTGGAGGCTACAGAGTGTTCTACCACTCTTACATGCAGAGTGTATACAAGTTTGTTTTAAAAACCGGGATTCCAAAATCAAAACCTTTTATCACTTATTGCTAGCTGCTCTCCAAAAAGATCAGACCAGTTTGCAGAATCGCCAGAAAGCCATCACATTCTGGCCTCTATCATCTTAAGCTCTGTGGAGCCCTCACCTTTGACGCCCTGTTGCCAAGGTAAAGCCTGGAACTGACAAATATGCTGCAGTCCAATGATGCTCCACACATGGGATCTCAGAGAGCAAGACTGGGGTGACCTCGGCTCAGCACTCAAAATTTACAGCGGTTTTCCCGCAAAGAACCCTAAGCTGTGTGCAGGAAACTTGCAACCCATGGAGCAAAAGGGGAGGTGGCAGGCTTACAAGAGAGTGGGTGAAGGAAAAGCAGGAACGACCTGAAAGGATAAGCAGCAGGAACTGCTACCGTCTCAGGACAGAGGCGGCACTAATGTGCCGAGAGGCAAAGTGTTTGGAGAGGAGAGGAGGGGCCCGATGGATTTAAAAGCACAGATCTATCCATGCCTCCATCTTTGCTTTGTCAATGCAGGGCATGCCCTTCCCCCAAGTAGGACAATCTGCTTAAATACTGCCTCCTTTTCTCTGGACTGTGAACTCAGACTGCTCTTCTACTTGAGAACATGATGGCTAACACCGATTAAGCACTTAGTGGGTTCCAGGCATCTAGCTACTGATGCTTAATCCTCACAACGAGTCTATGAGGCAGGTAAACTGCAACCTCATTTGTTGATAAGGAGCCCGAGGAGAGATACGTGAATGTATCATATAAACTCCCCTTTTGGGAAAGGGGAAGGAAGCAGGAAGTCTACCAGGAGAGGAGGTCCAAGCAGGTAAACGAGCCAGCAAACTTCTGCAGCTCTTGCCAGCATCTGGTCCAGATGGCTCAGTGTTCACTGAGGGTCTGCAACAAAGCAGGAGTCCCACCCCAGGAAGCAGGTCCAGGCGACATCCAGTACCGGCCACCCACTCTGCTTCCAAATGGGGCCAGGGCCTGGCCACATCATCTCTGCATATTTTGAGACAACTTGACTGCAGCCATGAAATTAAAGACAGTTGTTCCTTGGAATGAAAGCTATGACAAACCTAAACAGCATATTAAAAAGCAAAGACATCACTTTGTCGACAAAGGTCTGCACAGTCAAAAGCTATGGTTTTTCCAGTAGTCATGTACACATGTGAGAGACGGACCATAAAGAAGGCTGAGCGCTGAAGAATTGATGCTTCGAACTGTGGTGTTGGAGAAGACTCTTGAGAGTCCCTTGGGCTGCAAGGAGATCAAACCAGTCAATCCTAAAGGAAATCAACCCTGAATATTCATTGGAAGGACTGATGCTAAAGCTCCAATGCTTTGGCCACCTGATGCAAAGAACTTACTCATTGGAAAGACTGAGGGAGAGGAGAAGAGGGTGACAGAGGAAGGAGAAGGTTGGATGACAACAGTCCCTCAATGGCCATAAGTCTGAGCAAACTCCAGGAGACAGTGGAGGACAGAGGAGCCTGGTGTGCCACAGTCCATGGGGTTGCAAAGAGTCATGACTTAGAGACTGAACAACAAAATACAAATACCAGGTGTGAAGTGCTTCATAAGCCCTCACAGAGAGTTAAGTCTCTGGTGTAAGGAACTCAGAGAACTTTCAAAGAGCAGCAGAGAGAGCATGAGATCTGCCTGCAAGCAAAGCCACTCCATGCCTGCCCAGCTCCCAGGTGCTCCGCTGTCCCTCCACACCACCAGCAAGCACTCTGGTGCTGTGCCCCTGACCGCCATCAGGCTCTCCAGAGTGCTCCGCCCAAAGCTCCCTCACAGAAAAGGCAAAGGCACAGGGAAAAGCCACCCCGAGATGTAAATCTTTCCTTTCACTGTGGACTCACACTATTTCCTTCAGTGCACCTCCTGGGAATTTCTGTTTTCACGGCAATTACCACCGACCAGCACGTGGAGGGCCTCCGGAGGCTGCGGCCTCCAGGGTGGGTGTGGACCCCGGCCTGAGCGATCGCTGGTTATGGTCGGGTCCCAGCTTTCTGGGCGGCCTTTGGATTCCTCCTAGGATTGACTGGCAGCCCTTCCAGGTTTCCCGGAGTAAAAGCATTAACACCTAATACCAGCCTTAAGATCATTTAAGGAAAGGCCAAAAAGGGCATGGCGACAAGTCGCCGGAGCTTCCACTTGTGGTTCTGCCCAGGCCTCCACGCGGGGCCCTCCCCGCTCACCCGGGGCCCCTACGCGGAGTCCTCACGCGCACCCCGGGGCTCCCACGCGGGACCTTCACGCGCACCCCGGGGCCCCCACGCGGGGTCCTCACGCGCACCCAGGACCCCCAGCGGGCAGGCTCCCCACACAGCGCCCTCCTCAACACGCGGCCCGCCGCCCGAAGGCCTTCCCAGGCCGGGAGCAGACTCCTCTGGCCGCTCGCCGTCTGGAGGCGCCCGCCCTGCCTCGGGCTTCGGCCCGCGGCCTCCGCCGCCCGCCCCCGAGGCGCAGCCTGGCCCCTGCTCGCCCGCTGCCGCGCGGCCCCGCACCCTCACCGGCTGCCCAGCCCGAGCTGTCGCCCGCAGCTGCCTCCGAATCCGCGCCGGCTCCGCCCGCTCCCTACTGCCCGCGAGCCGCCCCCGCTCCCCGCGCCCCTTCCCCGCCCCGCCCGGGGCCCCGCCCCCGCCCCGCGGATGCGCCGCCGATTGGCCTGACGGCCTCTGGGGCGGGACCTTCGCGGCCGCGGCCTGGAAGCGCGGCACAGAACTCTGATTGGTGGATTTGTAGGGCGAGAAGGAAAGCGCAGAGTCAGATGTAATTCGGCCAGCTCAGCTCGAAGCGCCGCCGGCGGTTCTGGGCGGGGCGTCGGCTCAGGGGGCGGGGCGTGGTTACGGCTCGGGGGGCGGGGCGCGACTCCGGCCCAGGTCCTTCTGCGGGCTCGTGCTGACCTGAACCGTGGCCGCCTGCGTTCCTGTTACCAGAGCCTGCTACCAGGTGCTCTTCTCCTGGGGCTACCGAGGTCGGCCTAGGGGCGCCGAGGACCAGGCGAAGGTGTGCTTCAGAGGAAACGGGCCGTGCTGGGAGGCCAGCGTCCCCCTAGCCTTCGCGGTCCCCCACCGGGGAATGGAAACGTGGCACCATCTCCGGAGCCCCCAGGCCCTTCTTCGAGCAGTTGAGTTAGCTCCGATGCATTTTTGGAGACCCAGCTCAACTTGCCCCGGTCCTGCCCCCGCCGCGGTCCCCGCGGGCAGGCCAGGAGCGCCCCCGCGCGGCTATCTAGGGAGTAAGTCCCGAACCATCCTGGAGAATCCTGGTTGGTTGGCCTTCCGGACACGTTTCACACAAGTAGCTTTCCGCGGGGCTGCCTCGGAAGGGCACTCTTGCCCCCATCGTCCCCGCAGGATTTTTTTCTCTAACCGGCCCCCAGCACAGAACCCCCAACAGGCGCACACTGCCAGGGGGACCACGCAGGGAGACCCTGGTCAGAGCGGCCGGGAAGCCACTAGAGGCTAAGGCGCGTACGCTGGAAGCAACACCCAAGGGAGGGACGGGCCTGGAGAGAACTACAGTAGGAAAGGGGCCCAGGCGGTCCTGGGTGGAGGGGCCAGGGGACCGGCTGCCACCCCCAGGTCAGGTTTTCAGCATTCCTCCCGGTTAGTCAGTCGTTGTCCCTACCGTGAATGAGACCTTGCTTTTCTCACGTTTTCTGCCCGGTGGGCAGACATCATCGAGCTCTCACTAGTGCTCCTTTTTATCAGACCATCGGTTCCCTGGTAAATCCTTTCTTCCCAGGCTTCGTGGCTCCCTCTTTCCAGCTGGGATCGCCAGTACAGAGCTGTTATGTACTGATGTTCATGAGAGTAATTCCTCCCCATTTCTTATACACAGGAAATGCAGAAGTTTCTCTGAATCTGAGAAAATCTTACACCTTTATCTTGTAAAGAGCCAATAATGAGAACTACTCAATATCTAAACAATAGTGCTTTATTGGTAAAAGGTTAGTTTTAGTGGATACAAAATTGCTGTGTAAAATAAGTTTTCAAAATACATTTTTATAGGTAAAGTTTTCTCTCTTAGTAACTAAAGAGCAATTATCTATTAGCAAAAGTATTTAGATTGGGGCAGCAAAACAAAAGGGAATTTGAAAGTGTAGGTCCACCGACACCCACGCATCCATGAGGTGGCAGCTGGCACTATGCAGACTATACTGGGCTTATTACGTCTACCACTTACTGCCACCCTGCCCCCTTTTAAAAAACAGCTTTTACTAGCATAGTTAATAAATGCCAAAATAACCCAAATAACTGGCCTTGCATGGAAGTACCCCTAAGGTCATGGAACACTTCTTGGTAAAAACTGTACAATGCACCTGAACCTACAGCTCTTGACCACTCGCAATTAGGCAACAGTGAAAGGGCAGTCGGGAGAACACCAGATGGTCTTCTGCAGTGCCCCTGGCCAACTGTCACCACCTCCCTTTCCCTTCTGGGTGTCCTCAGCCCTGGAGCTCAGTGCTTCTCCACGTCAGCCCCTCGTGCTCTCGTGGAATGAGAATGCTGAGCCAGCACCCACTCCCTCCAGGCTCCTTCCATGTGTCACTTCTGATGACCGATCAACCGCGGGCACAGGAAACCAGGCAGCACGGTGCTGACCATCAGCCAGCCCACGGAGCAAGTCTGCAAGAGCCGTCACTCTCAAGCCCCCTGTGGTCAAGTCTGTATAACATGTAAGGAAGGAAACCACGGCGGCTAAAAATGGATGGGACAGGCCACACGCTGCTATCTGCCTGAAAACCATTCAGAACGGGATCAGTCCAAGTGAAGCCAAACCAGGAGAACCGCACTGGGAACCATGATGCCCCCGCCGAGGCGCATCTTCCACACCGCAGTCACAGAAAACATGCCAAGTGCAGTCTAAAAAGGCAGGCTTCTGCACAGATCAACTGTTAATTTTCCTTAAAAAGTTATGCTATAAATCTAGTTGACTACAAATAGTTTACTGACTCTCACCACATAGGTGAGAATCTTAGCTGTGACATGGAAACTGCAGCTCATGGGTTTTCGTGGCAAACTCTATAGAACATGGTTTGTGGTGAGTTCTCTGCATAGTGGTTTAAAAAATGACCTCAGAATTCAAAGACTTGTTAAAAAACTCACCCCTAACAGCCTGTTTATAAAAAACCTATTGAAGTATAAACATGTATCTAATTAGGTATTTTTTCATTTGGTAAACAGATAATGTGCAGATGAATTAACAGTATGGAGTTATAGCAGCAAAACTGGTTTTGGATGTTGTGGTCAAACAAAAGCAAGGCAGGGAAGCAGGTGCCATGGCGAGAAATGGCCTCGTACCCCGGCAGCTCATCTTTCTGTGTTCATGTCTCTACTGCTCAGGAACATTCTCGGGAATCTGAATGTTCTAGAAGTAAATCACGATTAGTTGGTTAGGCCAGTCAAATCAAATTCCACTATTGACTATACGTGCTGACTGGTCCCTGGGAATCAGTTCTAGCGTCAGTGGTTACTTAAAATGCAAGAAGAAGGAAAATGGACAGTTCACCTCACAAAATATAAAGTATAACATAACGATGAATGCAAACGTTAACGTACTTCATACAAAATAACACATTGAAAGTTTTTAAAAAATTCTCAGGCACAGGTACTGTGAAATGTGGACAGGCACCCCTCCAACAGTCTTGAAAACATGCAGCTGTGTTACTCATCAGAATATTTATCTTGCAAAGGGATTCCTGGAAAAACAAAACACAACAAACACGTTTACATGGGAGTGATGCCCTGCCCGCTGCTCAGACCACCGCCAGCAGGATTTTTCTGTTAACAAAGGGTAAAGGTTGAGCAGACGGTGGGCCCGAGGACCACAGTGTCTACTAAAAGCAAAACCTTACTTACAAAGTTCTTGGAAACCGGGATGAAAAGTATGCAGAAATGTATCGGTTTTATGTACCCAAAGTGGAATTCTCATTCCATAAAGCTTCAGAAAGAGAACCAGCAGGATAGAGAACGTGAGCCAACACTGATGGCTCCCTCCCGCCCCAGGTGAGCCCTGGCGCTCCGCAGCCCCTCTCCCTCCCACTGCTTCCCTGGCAAGCACGAGCCTGCCTGGGCAGCACTGCCTGTGCCTGCCTGGGCAGCACTGCCCGTGGCGTCAGAAGGCTCGCAAGCTGACAAGGCGTGGCCACAGCGCCAGCGTCCTCACTGCTGAAACGGGACCTTCCCAAGGTTCCAACGTGACGACCAAGGAGAAGCAGTCCCCCCTGACCCAGGTGGGCCCCCTGGACGCTCCCTCTAAAAGTGAGCGCTCGCACCCTCCTGCCTACTCCTGTCTTTCTGTGCGGCTATTTCACAACTGAAACCTCTCCCAATAAGCCACCAAGGGCAAGGGCTTTATGTGGTGATCAGTGCCCCAACCTGCCCCCGCCCAGGTCCTTCATCACCTGTGTGTTGTGGAGACTTCTGACAGGGGCCCAACCTCAGGGCCCCTTGCCTTCTGTCTCACTGGTCCTGCAATGTGGCAGCTCAGCCTGCAGTTGCTCATGCCGTCACATCACGTGAGTGATGCCTCTACAGTCCCAGGCCCCTAACCACACTAGAGACCCTCTGCCCAAATCCCGGCTTCTCCCTAGACCTGGGCCAGCGGGCACTCTGTCTGGCCCCGGTCAGCTCCTCCAGGGAGTGGGCTGGCCTCCAGGCTGGCCTCCCCCCCCGACCCCATGTACTCCTCCCTGGGCTCTGACTTCACCTCCACTCCCTCCTCTTGGAGCTAGCTAGTCACTGCCTGGACAGCTCTGAGCGTCCCCTGTGCAAGGGGCAGGGAGAGGACACTGCGGGGAGGCGCACAGCCCGGCCAGGCCCCCGGACCCACTGAGGACGAGCGGGCAGGGCGGAGCAGTGGCGAGGGCCAGACCAGCAGTCTCCCTCGGGGGGACCTCTCAGCCCGCCTCTGCGTCTGCTCTGCCTGAGCTGTTCCAGTAACAGTAAGTTCCCTCTGGCTCATTTCTCCACCATCCTATGTGCAGTTGAGTTTGCCCCTCACCATGTCTTCTCACAAGACTTTCAGGATGCAGAGATTCCTGGCCAAGAAACAAGAGCAGAGTCGTCCCATTCCTCAACGGATTCGAGTGAAAATTGCTAACAAAATCGGGTACACCTCCGAGAGAAGACCCTGGAGGAGAGCCAAGCCGGGTCTACTAGAACCTCACACGGGAGCTGGCACACACTGCGCTGTGTCATGTCACCTGCACGCCAACCACCCAGTCCCCGCAGTGAGGACGTCACTGCCGTCTCAGCAGCGCACGGGAGACGGACGCTTGGCTCCTGATGCGTCCTGTTTTCTCACTAGCGGTCCATGCGGCTCAGTGAGAAACACGGGAAAGCTTTTATTGCAAAAAAATCTCTTTGAAAATGGTTTGAGCTTTAATAAATTTCAAACTGTATGACCAATAAAAGTTACTGTGATACACAGTTTTTCTTCTACTGGTGAGATAGTAACGTCTCTGAGAGTTTCCGGGGCGAGTGCGCCCCTACCGGGAAGCTGACAGACCCAGCTCCTCGGGGACGAGCTCTGCGCCCGTTTCCGGCCTCACCCTGTAGGCTCTTCGCGTGTGCGCGTGTTTTTCCCTCAGCGCGCGTCACCGAGGGCCTCGGGGGTTTTCCCGTAGGGGTGTGGGTGCGGGGGGTACCGCTAATCTCTAGCCAGTCCGTCAGAGTGCAGTTGACAACCTCAACTTGTGACTGGCATCTGAAGTGGGGGCAGACTTGTGCCCAGTCTGGGACGGAGCCCCATGCTGCAGGGTCAGATGTGAGCCCCAGGCAGGTGGGGGATCGGTACAGGTCTGAGGGCAGGACTGAGGTGTTCCAGGTGGAGGAGACCCAGGAGGGAAGAGCGGCCTTCCTCCCTACACAGGAAGGACCAGCTCAGCTTCCCACTCCAGCTGCTGACCATGCTTCCAGGCTGAGAAAACACGGCTGCCCTTCACTAGAACAGGGGGTGGGAAGCCGCGGTCTCCTGGGAGCCACCCTCCCCTCAGGGGCCCGCGGCCGCTCCCCGGGCCGGGTCGTACCTCACACGTGGTGCCCGTGGACCCCGCTGTCACCGTCACCACCCTGCAGCTGCAGCTGCATCTGCGCCTGCATCCGCGCGATCATCTCCTGCATGCGGCGGAGCTGTGGATGCAAGAGGGACGTGTGAGCCCGGAGCCTTCAAGGGGCTGTGACTGCAGCCCCGCGAGCGAACACATGGGGCAAGAGGGGCCGGGACTGTGCAGACCCGAGAGGGGCGTGTGAGCCGGGGCCTTCACAGGCCCGGGACTGCAGCACCATGAGCTAACTCTCAGTGATTCTGACCAGCCAGTGAAAGGACCAAGGTCTCAACAGAACACAGAGCACACAATAAGAACAGGCAATTCAAATGAAAAATAAAACTGACCAAGAAACGGAAGAAATAAGAAAGGAAAAACAGCATGAGAGAGTCTGACCTACAGAGGCAGGAAAGAACGGCCACCCCGCCGTGGGGAACGCCCCCGAGGGGCCCAAGGCCTGGCCGCTCCCGTGGGGACCATCCCTCTGTCCCCTCACAGGCGCCCTGCGCCTCCACACCCGGTCTCCAGGACGGGCAGTCGCCCCATCACGGGCCCTCAGGGGACTCAGCAGACAGGCTCTGCAGGGAGTGTGCTGCGCTAGAGACCGAGGTCCTCGCCTGCACCCTGCCTCCTAGAGCTTCGTGTCAGTTCAGGCTCTGAATGCACTTCTCAGGGCAGCCTTCTCGTCTCATTCCCTGTGTGAGTCACACGTCTTCCTTAAATTTTTCTTAATGACGGTGAGTGACATTTTTGGTCGTTATATTTTCATTGTGTATATGAAAACTGCTGATTTTTAAACCTTATAAAAATCAGCCATGTTACTAAACTCTATTTCCAAGTTTTTCCATTAAATTGCTATTGAACATTAAAATCTACAATACTTTTCTACTTACCTCAGCTTCCTTCTCCAGCAATATCTGGTCTTTATTCATGTCCTCATTTTCTACTTTCCTAAGAGTTGAAAGAAATTACAAGTATAATGTTACAACAAAAACAGCTGGTCATTTCTGATGAGAGATACCCAAAGTAAAATTTCACTTTACAACTTCTCAGAAATACAATTTCTGAGAAAAATCTATTGGAAATCATATAAACTATTTTTCTGACTAATAACATGAATGAATAAGAAAAAAAAAAAGATCAAAAAGAAAACACAAAATGGAAAATTCAAGACATTTTTCTTATTCTAAGCTGGGGCGGGGGTGGGTGGGTGTAACACTTCCAACTTCAGTCAAAAAATAGCAGATTTTATCTGAAGAGTAGGTTTCTAAGGTAAGTTCTGAACAAAGACTACAGCTGTCATACTGTAAAAGGAACATGTAAAAGTGTCCAGGCAGAGAAGCGGGAGTGGAGGCCTCTGAGCCCACAGACACAGGTCCGCTGGCCGCTGCACAGCGCACGGCCTGACAGTCCTTGGACAGCATGCTCCCACTGCCTCTAAATCCCTTCTTAATGTCTGGTCCCCAAATTAAAAACACCTTAATCTCTAAAGTGCACCTCATACGTGGGTACAAAGGACCTTCTATCGAAAAAGGACCCAACACAAGTCTCTGGGCTTACTATCTAGAACTGTTCCTGATAGAAATGATTAGAGACGCCTTTCAACAGGCAAAACAAATAAAAAACAAACCCAGACCCACGAGTGATTAAACTAGCAACAGTATGTGATGATAGCTTTAGGTAGGAAACCAAATGGTGATGCTGGCCATCAGCTGAGCGGGGCACACAGGGCAGAGGGGACAGCGCGGCTGGGGCAACGACCTGCCGCCTCTCTTGAGCCTCTCAGACCGGAAGTTCTCGTAGTGCAGGTCCTGAGTCACCTCCTGGAGATCCTGCATGTGAGTGCTGCAAGACAAGAGACGCGCCAGGGGCTGAGCCACACGCGCCTGCCACCTGGTCACGCACACACAGCACACTCCAGGAACGAGACCCCGGGACACCTCCCACAGGAGACCACCGCCCGTGGTCAGAAGGACAGCCACTGAGGCAAGTGCCGCCGCAACCGGAGCACACTCCTCCGAAGGGACTTACACTTCTGACTCCGCAAGCTTAACCTTTATACCAGAGGGAGCCGTCACTGTCACCGCGGAGAAAACCATCAGGGTGTCCAAGCCTGAGGAGCGCAGTCCCCGGCGGGAGAGGCCAGTTTGCGGCAGTCAGAGGCGGGCGGGCCTCCGCGCCAGCTGGACCGGCCGCCGCAGGAATGCAGGGAAGCCCGCTCTCCAGGCCGGGCGCCACCACGGGAAACAGACGGTACTTACATGAGCATCGTCCTCAGTTTCAGAAAGTCGTTGTGCTCCGGGTTCTCCACCTCCACGACACCCCAAGGGTAGAGGCGGCCTCTGACCTTCTTGCCTTTGGCTTCAATCAGCTGATTGGATCCAACCACAGAGAAAGGGATGCTAGCCTAGGAGGAGACACACGGGGTAGACTGGCTCCACACGGGGAACCCCAACGTTCAGTGGAAACACAGGGACGTGAGCAGAGAACGCGCGCACTGCCGCCAACTGCAGGGCTCACTGCAAAAGCCAGGGCACACATTCCACTTGCAAGTGGCAGCTGTTTCTCCGGGGGACAGGTGTACGGAACTAAACCTTCAGAAGGTTTCTAAGCCTTAGATGACAGCTATGCCAAAATATGCCAAAAGCAAAAGTACTCATGTAACTGAACCTTCCCGGGCAACCCCAGAGGTCAAGCCTCTAGAAATTGGGCCCTTTGCCAGCTGTTTCCATGTTAAATGCAGTGACTGCAGGAAACGGGGCTTCCTAGGTGGCACTAGTGGTAAAGAATCCGCCTGTCAATGCAGGAGACCCGGGTTCAATCTCTGGGTCAGGAAGATCCCCTGGAGTAGGAAACGGCAACCCACTCCAGTATTCTTGTCTGGGAAATCCCAGGGACAGATGAGCCTGGCGGGCTACAGTCCAGGGGGTCACAAAAGACTTGGACACAACTTAGCGACTAAATAGCAACACCAGGAAAGTAAGAGTGATGGACCCTGTGCATCTGGAAACAAAGTACCTACCTTGAGAAGTCTAGTCTGCTCTTTAAAATCTTCATCTTCATCCGACTCTGCATCAGGTAAGTGATAGATTTTGATGCTATGTTCCTCAATTTCATCCAGAATCTGCAAGAATGACCAAACCAGGAGCAACTGTAGCAAACCACATACTGTTTCAGTCAAGTTTAATGCATCAGATTAGAAACATGTCAGAACTATCCAAATGTCAATAAGAATCCTACTGATTAAAACCATTTTCAAATGATCTTACAAACCGCTGGAAAGGCTGGCCTGCACTCCGAGGGGTCCTCCGTCCAGAATAATAACAGGAACGCACCCGCCCTGGCCCTGCCGAGGCCGCAGACTGATGGCCATCCCTGGGCAGCCGCAGAGGTGCTGCACGCAAGTAGCCTGGTGAGGGGGCCGCCCAGCGGGGGCGAGAGGGCTGTATGGCGGGGGGCTGCCTGGCAGGGCCAGAAGGACATCTGCCAGTGGCCAGAGGGCAACAAGGCATCCAGGAGGGCTGGGAGGCAGGGCCGAGTGTGACTGGGGCTGACAAGTGGACAGCTCCCAATGTTGGGAAGGGATCAAGGGTCTCGATTTCATCTAACAGGCAGAGTGCTCAGTGCTCACAGTCTCAACTACCAACCAAGTGTCTGACTTGCCCAGGGGAAAACCCAGGCTGGAGTGGGAGCCCCTCCCTCTAGAGGGGCTGGAGTGGGAGCTGGCATGCATTCACCTGTCTGTCTCCCAGAAACCCAGCCCCCAAGCACCCGCACATGCTGGGCACTCCACAGGTCTCGGGCAGGCTGGCCCTCTGCTTACCCTCACGCTAGAATCTGGGCCCTCAACGGAAGCGAGAACACAGGCCAAGGCAGCAGGAAGCAGCTCTGCTTCAAACCTGCTCCCAAACTTGTTCCTCCTTAATGCGACTAAAGGGCCTCGCGTGGTCAAAGACCTCAGATGAGCTCACTGTCCACACTAAGTCAGGATCTAAGGAGAGGCCCTCCCTGCATCCTGGCCTTGGTCTGCTCAGGACTGCTCACTCCCTCCCTGCTGAGATGCAGAAGCTGGGCAGGCAGCAGGAAGCTGATCTGGCCTCCGCCCCGCAAGACAAGGCTGACGCTGCAGATGGGGACAGAGCAAAGTTAGTAAGTAGGCCACCCAGAACTGGAAGAGAGGAGTAAGAAAGTGGTAACTCAACACTAATCGCGCGTGCTCAGCCTGGGTGACAAGAACCACTTTGAGAGGGAGGGAGAGGCGGATAGAGGTCTGGGGACAGAGGTTCTCAGACCAGTGAAAGGAGCATGTGGACAGGCACAGGAGAGAAGCCAGATAAGAGGGGGCTGGAAAAGCCCAAGATTTCATTTTATTTCAGACTCTGAGATTAAGACCTAAGAGCTCTGTACACATAATCAGAGAAGGATATAAGGCATTCTAACCCTGACTGCTCTCTCCACGGCATGTCTGAAATTTATCTCCTATGAAGGTGAAGTTCCCTCAAGTGTGAGCGACTTAACTATTTCCTGTCAAGGATAAAAACGCCTAAGTTTTCAGGTGCTTTTCCAAGGGCCTGCATATTTTCTAAAAAACTGGCAGGCATATAAGACAATGAAGGAGAAGGCTGACAGAAGACATCAGGAGAAACACAAAAGCACAAAGGTCACACTAGGTGAAATCATTTACAACACAATAATCAACGTGTAAAAATACAGGAGTATCTATGAGTCAGTAAAAATGCAATCAAAAGCAGCAAGGCTCTAAAACCCGAGAGAACGCACCAATGGGCTTCAAGTGCCATGAAGAGACTCAGACCAGCGACTGGGCAAAGGCAAACTGGAACGAGACACCGTCCCCCACGTCTCAGAAGACAGCTACCCTAAACACACAACGATCCAGAGCCGTCCCGGGTGGAGGGGAGGCCCACACCCAGGCTCCAGAGAGGCAGACGGCTACCACCTCGTCTGAGTGAAACGAAGACTCAAAAGTACAGTGCACATCGATTTCCTTTCTAAGTTTACACGACCACGAGAAAGCAGACGCGTGCTGGTGCCAACAGCACCAGCACCAGGGAGGCCTGCTCGGTGACCCCCTCCCGGCCCAGGCCCGCCCCCCCAGGCAGGCCTGTTCTGTGCCCACCCCTCCCGGGCCCAGGCCCCCTCCCCGGGAGCCCAGCACGCACCCTTTTCTTCAGGCGCTCCCGCTCCTTCAGGGTGAGTGTGTCGGCTTTCGCAATGACAGGCACAATATTCACCTTGTTGTGGATCGCCTTCATGAACGCAACATCCAATGGCTTCAGTCTAAAAGTCATGTTTAAGGAGAGAATTTTTTCTCAGAATCATCTCAAAATTTCAATTCTTATAGTAAAACACACAATTCTGGGGGGAAGTGAAAAGCCACACAGTAAAGAGAACATCCCGCCCCAGATGCCAGGCTTCCAGGGCAAAGCCTGCGCACCCGTGTCCGAAGGGGGAGATGAAGTAGAAGCAACAGTGCACCCTGTTGTCGATGATGTGCCGTCTGTTCAGACCGCTCTCGTCATGCAGGTACCGCTCAAACTGCTCATCGATGTAGGAGATGATTGTTTTAAAGCTGAAACACAGATACTAACGATCACGGGATACAAGAGGCAGCACCCCTGACTACAAAGACAAACAAGTTTTCCTAGCCCCTGCCCCTCTAGCAGATGTGATTTAATGACAACTGCAGGATGGAAACAGAAACCGACTCCTAGGTTTGGCGACATGGTGGCTTTTGGAAACTGTGCCAAGAATAATTTCCTCTAAGTATTGAAGGTTGAAAGCCGGGGATGCAATAGGTTACAAAGAGCCTGAGCAGACTGACAGGAGACAGATAGGAGCCGGGGGGGGGGAGTGGAAGCAGGACGGGTGGAGAACAGACGAGCTGGGGAGGTGGCTGCAGGAGGGAGGGAAGAACCCCAGGCAGAAGGGAAAGATGAGGGAAGCCCTCTGCCCGTCCCGCCCTCTCCTCGTGAGTGCTGGAAAGCTGCTGCCTCGTGTCTGCAGGATTAGAACCGAGAGGCTGGACAGTGAAGGTGGTACTCTCTCCAAGGGGGACGGCCCAGACGGCCCTTACAGTCCAGTTCCTCACTGCCTTACTGTGCAGACATCGCCAGTAAGCAGCCAACTACAGACAAACTTGGTCTGGAGCAACTCTCTTAAGAGAGCTCATCTTCTTGAATATGGAAAGGAGGAAGGCTGCTATATCTTGTTCACTAGCCATGGTCCAAATCAAGGTGCTTTATTTATGTTAGCATTTGCTGTTTGGTTGGCTTTGTGGTATCAGATCTCACTAGAATGCTCTTAAGAGAAGAAAATACTCATTCTGTGTGAAATTATTAAAAACGCTATAATTACAATGATTTAAACTGTCTTATTGTTCTGTCACACACAGCGACCCCAGACTAGCAACCGTGAGTGAACATGATGGACTGAAACACACGGAGACACATTTGTCAGGGGCACGGCCTCGTCACCATGGGCCCTGGGGACGCACCAGTCCCTGCAGTTGATGGCATCCCCGTAGCCCGGGGTGTCCACCACGGTCAGACGCAGCTTCACCCCGCGCTCTTCAATTTCAACAGTGGAAGCCTCAATCTGGACAGTTCTTTCAATTTTCTCTAAAACAGAAGCAACTTTGTTACTTTCTTATTATTAAACAAGTGACTCAGAAGTAGCTACTTCTCTTTAAGGACAGTTCTCAGAAGGTAACATGAAGACTGTATAAAAAGGATCCCAGGATCAGCAAGAGAAACACTGTAGCTGAGATTAAAGGGCTGTTGTGGAGGTAAAAAAACATCAATATTGAAAATTGCAACTTCTCTTCCTGGGACAGGAAGAACAATGAATGAATCATTTAAAGACTGTCCAGGGACTACAGTCCTGTTGTGGGGGCCTAGGGCCCAGGCTGACAGATTCACAGCCCACTCACTCAGTGGCCTGATGAAGCCCAGCGGTCAGTGCTGGACACACACCCAAGGGAAAGGGGTCAGCCGACACCTATGCCCACAGAAACAGGTTTCTTCATGAGCAAACATTTTCACTTGATCCTCATCAAACGTGTAATATAGGCAGGAACTATTACACCCTGTAGACAAGGAAATCAAGCGTGGGGAAGACGGGCCACGGTGCATCCAAGCACGTCAGGTGCAGCACCCCCGTCCCTACTCGACAGGTGTGCCCTGGGTCCAGAGTCACACAAACAAGGCTAAGGCACAAGATCCTGACCGCGCTCTGCAGTCCTGACCACACCGCGCTGTCTGCTGCGGGGGAACTTCTGTACCTGCGGCTCCAGGGATGACTCTTTCTGGGTAGAGGTCGGTCAGGAAGAGGCTGTTGATGAGTGTCGATTTTCCCAGCCCCGATTCACCTTGAAATGAAAAGGAACGTGATGTCATGACGTTACCTATGCGACACAGTCTGCCTGCTGAGTGCTTACGTGAGGCCTGCCCTGGACTAAGCACCTCAAAGACATCCTTCTCTGCATCCCGTGTGACCACAATGGATTTAGCACAACCGCCCTAGTCCCACTGATTGGGGAACAAGGGCTCTGAGGCCAGTATCCTGCATGCTCGGGCTGCTGTCCAGAGTAAGTCCTCAGCTGGAATCCAGAGAAATCTGGAGAAATCTAAGAAATCGTAAGACACAATTCCATATGTGGTGGTTTAGTCGCCAAGTTGTGTCCGACTCCTGTGACCCCCATGGACTGTAGTCTTCCAGGCTCCTCTGTCCATGGGATTTTCCAGACAAGAATACTAGAGTGGGTTGCCATTTCCTTCTCCAGGGGATCTTCCCGACTGAGGAATTGAACCAGTCTCCTGCATTGCAGGCAGATTCTTTATTGACTGAGTTACGAGGGAAACCCAACTCCATCTGACGTCTTGCCAAATACCTGGAATGGACTTGAGGTCCATGGACTTGAGGCTCCTTATGTTTTGATAAATAGAATGCACAGTAGAATTTTACTTACGGGCTCTGCTAACCTTTAAACTTACCACATTTCAGAAAGCTGAACAGACACAACAATGTCAAAGGCACCCAGCTTCCTGAGCTGTGGAGGCGGGGCAGGGACGCAGGGACACCCAAGACTCCTGTCGTGTGACTGGCCGGCCAGCAAGGCGGGAGCAGGCCCCCTCCCCCTTCCTGTTTCACTCACAGCCCCACACCCCCTGCGGCGGCTTTCCGCTCCTCTGCGGGTGTCACACCCCATGGCAGGCAGCACACGTCCCTTCAAGCAGTTAGTGAGTTAGAAACTCCTCTTCAATATTGTAATTAGCCTCCAATTAAAATAAGTAAATTAAAAAAATAAAAAAAAATTCCTCTTCAACCACTGCCAACTAAGTATTCTGAGTATTTGAAACTTAACTTCAAAGAAGATGTAAAATACAAAAAAATGGAAATGTATATTCCAAGGAAGAACACACACACTCCACCCCTTTCCTGGAGGCCATCACCTAAGGCTGAATTGTGTCTGCACTGGTCTGACTGCCTCTGCGCCCTCAGCTCGAACCCCTCTCTGTATGTCCTGCACAGTCAGGGAAGGAGCGCACATCTGATTTGAAAATTACCTCTGGGAATATCAAGAACAAAAAATTGAATCTGAAATTGGCAGACACAGAAATTGGACTGTACTTTAACTAGACTGCAGTTTTCATAGATGAGAAGGAACATTAAAGGGGCAAAACCAGAATCACACACTGAACCTTTCCAAACATGAGAGTAAGAATATGACTAAATACATGCTCTCCTGATAAGTTACCCTTTTAACAGAGTGTCCAGCGACGCCCGTTCACTACAGGTGCAGGGGCCTTGACCAGTGTGCGCCAAGCCCTCTCCGGGCGCCTGCACAGGCGCAGGTGGGGACACAGCAGCGAGCAGGAGGCCCGAGTCCCTGTCCCCGCGGGGCTCTGCAGTCCAGCAGGGGAGGGGACAGACAAACAAAGCCACCCTGTTGCCAACTGGGTGGCGACAGCTCTGAGTAACACAGCGGACAGGGGACCCAGGCAAAGGACAACTGAGCCAAGGTGTCTGAGCACACACGGCTGATTCTAGATGCTGAGCCGCCACTTTAAGGGTGTAAGTGACTACTTCACTGGGAATAGCTTTTGGGTGACATCTACAATCTGCTCATTAACTCAGCAGACGAGGCCACCCTTGGGCTGATCTCTTGAGCACACCCAGCCCTGTTCTGTCCTGCATTCACTAGTATCTCCATCTCTGCTGGGAGTTTCCCTAACAGGTACCTGGAGATGGGCAAACAAGACACACAGAAGAGGTGTGGACCACTGTAAATCCATCGCCACCCAAACACGCTAACAGGAAGCACATGGGACGCGTCCCTCCGTCTGGCGCTCTCGCTGAGCACACCCTCGGCTCCTGAGGTTGGTCACCCACTTCTCTGCACTGTCGAGCACTGCTCCGCGAGTGGACACAGCCCGCCTGGTGCTGGACAGACCCCGGCGTGTGTCCAGAAAAGCGGGCACAAGCATTCACAGTCTGCGGTGTGCCGTCAGTTCTCCTGTGTAGACATCTAGGAGCAGACTGCTGGGTTCCAGGTGAGTGCGCCGCTATTAACAAAGCCCATGCTCGACCACTGCGCCTGCGGTGAGGCCTGCCCAGCGCGGCACCCGTCTGGTGGGTGCGCGGGAGCGTCCAGGTGTGGCTTTAGGGGGCGCTTTCCTGATGACCCAAGAGGACGACACCCTCGTGCGTTTGCTGGCCATCTGCTTATCCCCCGTGAAACGTCTGTTCACACCTTTTGACTCTCTTTGTAACTGGGTCACTTTCTTCTTACTGAGCCTGTGGAAGTCTTTTATACTCCAGATACGAGTCCTGGGTCACGTACACTACAAGTGCTTTCTAGCTCTATGGCCTGTTTTCTTATCAGTGCCTTTTGAGAAAAGCAAATCTTGAATGAAGCGCAATCTATCATTTCCTTTCGTGATTAGTGTTGCTCATGTCCTAAACAATCTGCTACTCCAAAGTCATAAACCTTTTTCAAGCTGTTTTCTTCTAGACTTTTTATAGCTTTCCAACCAGGTCAACAACTCGTCTTGAGTGAACAGGTGATGCTCAGTATGAAGCAGAGGTTGGAGTTCATTTTCTCCCAAACAATCGTGCAGTTGTCACAGCACTGCTTGTGAAAAGCATTAACCTGTGCCCGTGCAGAATCACCTTGGCACTTCAGTCCACCATGAGCTGAGCACCTCGACGCCTGCCTCACACACTGTGTGGACGCTGCTGGAAATCAGACTGTTTCTGCCATGTTCTGGGCCCTCTGCATTTACAACTGCATTTTAGAATCAAATGGTTAATTCCTGTTGTCAAAAGCTGCTGCAATTTTGGCTGGGACTGTACTGACTCTATGGATCAATCTGGGGAGGGGGGACGCCCGCAGACGGCAACATACCAGGGCAGCGGGTGAGAGCTCACACTTAGCTTTCCCTTGGTTTCTCTCAGCAGTGCTTTCAAATTTTCAGTGTAGGTCTTGCACACATTCTGTTAAATTATCCCTAAGCAGTATGTACCTCATATTACTGTAAATGGTACTGTCTTTTAAAGAGGTTTTATTAGTGTAACTGCCTTTGATATTATATTTGTATGCTTGTATTTAAACTACTTGTTGGTAACATACAGAAATAAAGCTGATTTTTATATACTCACTGGGAACCTGCAATCTTGCTAAACTATTTTGATCTAGTAGCTATGTAGTTTTCTTATGATTTTAACATACACAAATAAGTCATTTGTAATTAAGGAGATTTTACTTGTTTCTCTCAGTTTTTTATCGGTAAGAGTACTGCTAACTACAGGTATTTCCCCTTCAGAACCAGCGACTGATGTCTGATGTTAAACCACACTTTCCTGTAATAAAACCCCCTCTGTTTACGATGTACAGGCAATCTTGTTATATGACATTTGCTTTGAAACTGACAATCTGTTCCAACACAATGGATATATTAGGGAACAACTTCCACATAATACAAACCTCACAATTTCTTACACGTGATGAGAAACGAAGTCCACCCAGCGGAACCAGCCGCGGGAGTGCTCCCACGGCACCCAGCTCAGCCGTCCAGCCACAGGCCACGGCCAGCCGCTTCCCGGGTCCTCAGGCAGCACCCCTCCACCACCACAGCAACATGCAAGCTGCACCCGGCCAAGGCCCACTTTCCCAGCTTGGGTTCCGGGGCTCGGCTGGTGTGGTACTTTTGATTTCTCAGCCAGTCCACGGGCAAACGGAGGCGGCTTTTACCACTGTTCCCTGTGTGGTAGAGGAAGGCTCTGAGCGGGTCCGCTTCCCCACGAGCCACATGCGTGCACAGCATGACGACTGCTGAAGAACAGGCATACGCCGCATCATGCTGGAACTGAGTGCAACAAGCCATTTCATAGCGCAGGACTTGCGACCATCTTACTAGGGTGTCAGGTCTGCACTCAAGAGGAGTCAGTCCGCTTCTGTAGTCGTCTGCACAGGGCAGCGCTTGGCCTGACACTCTCATCACCAGAGCGTCTCTGCGCAGCGTTCCGTGTGCCTTAAAGGAATGTCTACCCTGCAGCTGTTCGGCAGTCCTGGCAGCTGCACCACACCGTCTGATGGTATAATTTAAACATTCTGCGTGACCGACTTTCTATCTGCTCCCTCAGTTACTGTGAGGAGTGTTGGAAACTTGTTCGTACTGCTCTTGTCAGGTCCTGCATCAGGCATATTTAAGATGGTGCTGTTCTGAACAGCCCCCTTTCTCGTCAGGATAGGACGTTCCTCACGTCTGGGATTAGTCGGGGGCTTAAAGTCTGCTTTGTCTGACGGGAATGAAGACACCTCAGCATTCTCACGAGCGGGGCGTACGTGGTAAGGCCTGTTCCTCTGTGTCTCGCTTGTTTCTGCACAGAAAGGGCCTTCCTGGGCCCGCGGGACCCGCCTCCCACTTGCCGTCCATGGGCCCGGACGTCGCCCTGCTTCTCATCTCCTCTATGCTTTCATCTTTCTCCACTCTCTTTTGGACTAAAGACTTGTTTACATTCTGTTTTAACGAACCGACTGGCTGCCAGCCAGATCTTCATTTTTCCAGTGGCCACTCTGATGTTCACAGCTTGCACGGTTAACCCAGCGTCTCCCCTTTGAGCACTTTCTGTCACCTCACCCATCCTGGAAGCTCACAGCCGCACACTTTTATCCACCCCCTGCCCGCTGTGTGATCCTGCTCATCTGACCCGTGTAGGTCACACACTATCGATTATCTCTGAAAGAAATAAAAAGCAAGAAGTCTTCTACTTACCAACCCCACCTGCCATTTCCAGTGCTCCCCTTCCTCCCCCAACCTGAAAACTTCATTTCATCTTTCTTATGGTATAGTCTGATACTCATCAACTCTTTCCACTAATTTACAAGAAAATGTCTTTACCTTCTCTTTCCAACTTCCATTTTTAAGAGTTGTGTTTGATGAACACAGAATTCTCGGCTGTTTTTACTTTAACTTTAACCCATCCTCCTGCAGGGTTCATGTTATTCCCGCTGCGCCGTCAGTGGTCTCTGTATGTGCTCTGTATCTTTTTTCCGGCTGCCTCTGAGGCTGCCCCGCCTATCAGTGGTTCTCACCTTCTGCTCCTGGGCCCTGGTGCACTCTCCTATGTACTCTGCTTGGCTCTCTGGATGCTCTCCATTACCCCTTTTCTTCTGCAGTGAATAACCTGTTAAGTCCATCAGAAAATTTTTCATCTCAGGTGCTGTATATATTTTTAATCTTTACAAGTTCCATTTTCTTCTTTTCTGGATCTATTCCTACTGCTTGATTTCTCTCCTGGCTATGGGCTACTTTCTTCTCCCTTCTTTGTAGATACAACAACTTTTTGCTGGATGCTCAGCATTGTGAGTTATACTGCAGATGTCTAGACATCAATGTCCTTTAATAAGTGATAGGCTTTGCCCTGGCAAGTAGTTAGATCATTTGTAAATGAACTTGATCCTTTATGGTTTATTAAGAAGTTCTGATAGGGAGGGTGTAGACCAGCCTCTCCGTGAGGTTACCCCTCCTCCCACGCGAGGGCTCTCCTCAGTGTCACAGGTGTTCTCGCCCCTGGCTGGCTGAACTCCAACATCTCCCAATACCTTTCCAGTCTTCCAACTCCAGGCAGTCTCCAGTTCAGCTCTGCTCCTTCCTGCTGGCTGTGTTCTGCCGGACTTCCTGGAAGCTCCCCACCCTCTACCAGCACACAGACCATGCAGCCTAGGGCGAGAGGGAGCCCCAGGGGAGAGGCAGCCCCGGCGCAGACGCGCAGAGGGAGGCGGTCTTGTCTCCAGAACTCTGCCTGTGCCTCAGCCCGAAACTGCGGTCTTCTTCAGCCGAGACCACCTGCTCTGCTAGGCTCACTCCTCCCTGGGGAAGGGGCAGTGGCAGAAAGTTGGGATAACTTTACAGTTCATATAATTTTTTCCTTCTCTCAAGTATCCAAGTCCTGCATCCAGGTTCAAAGTCTTAAAAGGGCTGTTTCATACATCTTGCCCAGCCATCTGGTTATTCACACCAGGAGGACTGGTCTGGTATAGTCATGGGTTCAGCAAACTACAGTGCTCTGGCAAATCCAGCCCACTAGCTTGCAAACAAAACAGCTTCACCAAAAGCTGTAAGGCTCACAATGCCTTAAATACTCACTATCTGACCCTTTGTAGAAGATCTGTCAACCCCTGAGTTATTTCATCAGGGCCGGAAACACAAGTTAACAGTCTGACTTGAATGAAGCGAAGGAAGCGTGTCACAGGCTGAACTGCATTTCTCTTCCTACTAGAAACCTGAGTCTGCACGATCATCATCATCATGTAATTACGCTCCTAAAATATGTCACTAGTCACTTGTCTGGGTCCAGGGTCCCACACTTCTTTTTCCATCTCAGATTTGTGAACTGTTTATCCCAGGAAACAATTGCTTGTCCCATTCATGCATGACCACCCCTTCCTTTTCCAGTGGCATCTTAGCATTTGGGGAGAATTCTGCAGTTATTGATATTGAAATAAAATGTGACACAGTAAAGAGAATTAACTGTTCATCAAGTTAACTTTGTTATGGACATGCTAAAGCTCAATATACATGCCATAATCCATGATAAAATGCATTCTGATATAACAGGAAGAAATTTCAGGTAAGCACTCAGTTTCAAAGGACTGTAAGTACTCATTAAAAAATATGTGTAGAGTAAGGATTGTCCCTTGTTTAAAATATATCTACAAAAGCTAGAGTTATTTTTATGAGTATTAAATAAACAAACACACTTCTAGTTAAATATATGTTACTTTTAAAGTACAAAAAATTACTGTAAAATTCAGAAGCCTAAACCAACCACCGACATTCATCATCTCATGGACTCTCTGGGTTGGAAGTTGGGGAGTATCTAAGGTGGGTCCTTATGGCTTGAGGGTCTCTCTGTGGTCACAGTGATGTCAGCCAGGAATGGCGGTCACCAGCAGGCCTAACTGGGGCGAGGACGGTTCTGAGATGGGAGCCTCAGTGCCCTGCCTGTGGGACTTCTCCATGAGGTACTGACTGTCCCCCCGAGGGACTGCTTCAGAGAAAGCGAGGCACAGGCCAGTCTCTCTAGGTCACGCATCTTCACCTCTGCAATGTCCCACTGGCTGCCCGGGGAAGCCCTGCTCTGTGGGGGAGGGACTAGAAACGCCGTGGACGGCAGGCTGCAAGGATGGGGCGGGGCACCGTAGAGGCTGTCACAGCGAGCAAACCCTCTCACTGCATACAAACAAGAAAATGATAGAACAACTTTCCTTTTGTACTCCAGGAAGATTCTCTAGAGAATTTTTCCCCAAATTCTCCAGGTGTTTGACTCTGTCCACAGAGGAATCCTGTGACTCTGGAGGCCACACTGTCACACCCAAGGGTAGGAAAGGGAGGTGTCCACAGAGTCAACAACTGGAAGGCACAAGTGAGTCTCTTACCGACCACCATCAGCGTGAATTCAAAACCTTTTTTCACTGATTTTCGGTGAACCTGATTGGGAAGATTTGCAAATCCAACATATCCAGGAGTTTCTGGATTTATAAACTGAGTTGGTTGTTGCTAAAAAAAGAACAATTAAACACCTTATTAGTTGCTTTTAAGATATTATTAAACCTGTGACAAACATAGATATCATTAGTTTTCACAAATCAAAAAACTATACACATAAATCAATACTTCCAAAAAGTCACTGCTATCAGAAAGCTTAAAACCATTTAAAAAACCAATCCAATGTCATTTCATACCTACAGGCCAACCTTAAATAACATTTCTGTTAAGCAATTAAGCAACACACAAAAGATACATTAACTCATCTCAGTACAGTTTCAATCTTGACGTGAGAAACTGTCTATAGAGTGAAAGGAGAGTCAGTCAAACTTACAAAGTAAGGCCCAACTGACAGTGGTTTCATCCATCACACTCAGCTAAAGAGCAGCTTCCGAATATAAAGACTCCCAGTGTCAGGAGTGGCGCATCTGAGAGGAGAAGCAGGAAACAGCCCTGTCTCCTGCGGTGGCTCAACTCCCCAGAGTGGAGCCCAGGGTGAGGCAGGCCACCGAGGGGCGCCATGCTGGGAATCCCACTCACAGACTGAGAGGACGCCGACAGCCTGACACGAGGGGACACCACACAGCGAGGGCGGGGACACTGAGGCGTCTAGGCTGTGGCTTACTGAACGTGGCAAGAAATCAAGATGCAGCAATAGAGACTCATTAAACGCCAAAGGCAAGATTTAGAATGGTATTTCCTTTGATATATATTAACATATTCACATGTGCATGCACACAGATATAAAAACAATATTCACAAATGTTACAAGTGGTTATTCTGAATAACGGAATTATGGCTAATTTTTATTTTCTTTTTTGCTTATCAAAGATCCACACTGATGCCTACATAAAATATGAAAATTACTATGATGTTTCTGTATCACAGTAAGAAATACCCAAAGACTTAAAAACAAAAGGCAAAGAGAAACAATAATCTTGCAACTTTAACCACAAATTCTGCTTTCCTCAGCATTTCTTTTAGAATCAACTTCTTTCAGAGCTCTGGGCTAATTTGTAAGAGCTGACATAAGCCAATTTATCAAGTCTGAGAACCCCATCAATTCCATCATGATAAATTATTACAATTTTAAAATTATTATTTGAATAGTCTGCTAGGCATAATCTGAGGAGGCTAAACAGATCATCATTAATGCTTTTAGAAACAAATTGAAAATCTGAAGAAAGAAACCTCAAATCTTTAGGATGACAAACTAGAACTGTCTTAATGAATCAAACATTAGTTATACAATGAATCATATAAATCTTGACTATAAAAGGTTTGAAAACAAAGCAGTTTGTCCTTATACTGTGGATACATGATGAAGTATGATCTCTTACCTTAGACATCTTTAGTAAAGTTTCGTCAATCTGTTAAAAAAAAAAAAGTACATTCATACACACACACATATTTATTACAGTATGAACTGATATGCAATTACAGATGAGGCGCCAACAGCTTCTGTTTCACTCAGCTTCTCATTACATCAAATACTTTTCCAGAAATGATGAAATTTTCACCTCATTATACAAATTAGGTGTAAAAAATTAAGCTAACGAAAGTGACCACTTACATGCACGTGTACATACGTATCTTCCATGTTCTCAACAATACCTTTTTAGTACTGCTTACACGTTAGGCACCACATATGCAGGAGGAAAAAAAGACAAATCCCCACACCCTCTGGAATTGTGTGATTTCCTTTCTCTCTCTGAAGACTTTGCACACGGAGGAGATTCCTGTTGGATCCTATCTGCTGCTGCCTCCTGGGGAGGATACCTGACCTCCGCGGACTAGACTCTGATCCTGATGCACACAGGGCCAGCAGCTACGCTTATAAGTAAAGGAGAAAGGACCGAAGATACCTGAGGGTTTGAACCCTGGGAGGCATGGACCCTGTTGGCCAGCCTTGGTAACAAAGTCAGAGATGTGAATGCAGTCCCATCTGATTCTTTCTGGTGCTTAGAAAACTCCTTTCACTTTCCTGACTCTCCATATTACCCATATGGATACATTCATGCCTGAATACTGCACAGTTTCCTTTTTGAATGGAAATGGTCCCAACCAGCCCCGAAAAAATGGTTAAGCTAGGATTTGTAACTCTGATTCCAAGGCGATGTCATGGAAGACAAGGGCAGAGCCTCCTTCTCCCTTCCAGGTGCCCTTGAAAAGCCAACCGGAGGGGAGGAGGAGGATGTAAAGTGCTTTTTCCTAGGGCAGATCATCACTGAGAGTGGGGGGAGTGCTGGGTGAGCCGAGCACATAGGACGGACCATTTCTGACCAAGGAGACACGTAAAGCTCCATCCAGGTGGCCCAAAACACTTCAGCCAAGGCAGCAGAACTAACTCAAACCTACAAGACAGCAGAATGCTGGGCAACCAGAGAAGCAGGAGATGAAGGGCTCCTTGGAAGGGAGAACCAGAAAGGCATCGTCGAAGAGCCTGGGAACAGATTGTGGGTGTGAGGACCCCAGGGTAAGAAGACAGGGGTCCCCTTAAGCGTTCCCTCTTTCCCTGCCTCCAGGATGAGCTTAACAGGGAGGAGAACGATCTGAACCAAGAGAACAGCATCACTGTGATGAAGATGCAAGTTGTCGCTGTTCAGTCACTATGTTGTATCCGACTCTTTGCCACCCTATGGACTGTAGCACGCCAAGCTCCTCTGTCTTCCACTATCTCCTGAAGTTTGCTCAAACTCCTGTCCATTGAGTCGGGGATGCCAATCATCCATCTCATCCTGTTGCCCACTTCTCGTCCTGCCCTCAATCTCTTCAATCTTTCCCAGCATCAGGGTCTTTTCCACTGAGTCGGCTCCTTGCATCTGGTGGCCAAAGTTTTGGAGCTTCAAATTACAGTATTCCAAATAACACTTTCTGGACCTAAAATCCATGACTTCCAAACTCAAACTGAGGTAGCTGAATTGAATGAAAGGTCACAGTAGAGACCTGAAATGTGACATGGAAGACCAAATATAAGACACCTGAGAGCACGAGGCAAACAAGAGAGGGAGATCGTGGGTGGAGGACAGCCTCAGAGGAGACAGCGAGGAAATGTACTTGTTAGCAGCAAGACTTCCTCCTGTAACTAAAAGGGACCAACGGAGGAAAAGAAAAGAGTAACAGAAGAAAAACCTCCCAAGAAGAGCAAGCCCAGGGTCTACCTGGAGCTGTGTAACACTGGATTGAATTAAGTCTCTTGAATAGAAGGGGCATCCTATGGGAATACTGTTGACAGTCCAGAATTTTAAATATGAAACTTCTGTAGCAAAACCTAAGAGTTGGGGGCAGGAGCAAGAGCAGAGAGCTAAGATCTTTAAGAGGGAGAAGGGAGCAGTCAGATGGAATTCAGATGGTCCCAGCAGAAGCAGCAGCTGATATCTTGCTTTAGATAATAAAGAGATAAGCATCTGATAATGAAAGAAAAGGGAAGGCAGCCATTAAAAAAAACTTACTTCCAAATTAAGAGAAAAATATGGAAGAGCAACTTCATTAAACCGGTAAAAATATGGAAAAGAAACAGAAAAATTCAAGAGTATCAGTCATCAGTTTAAATGTGAATTCTCTCCTTAAAAGAGGAGACAGGTTGGGGTGGGGGGGTGGGGAGGGACACCAGAAAACCAGGGTACATTACGTGGAAGAAACACGCTTCAAAAAAAGTAGCTTAAAAAAAAAATGTTGAAAACAAAGGAGGATGATATGAAGCTAGTGCAAACACAAAGAACAGGGAGAGATACTGTTAGTATTAACCAGGGTGGGATTTAAAGGAAAGTGTGACATTTATAAAAGGAACAGTTTATAAAACTAAAACATTCATAAACCTGTACCCATGGACACTTACATCAGATAAATACATAGAACAAAGACTAGGGAAAATACTGTGTGAACTTAATGAAAGTACAATTCAGGTGGAAGGCTTTAACAGCTTCTCCCAGGATTGCACAGACTCTAGTAAACACAATATAAGCAAGGACAGAGGACTGTTACTTTCAGTCAGTGTTCACAGGTCATACTCTGTTAAAACAGACAAAAAAGAACTCCTAGTTATTCGGAACATTCCTGGATAGCCCTTGGGTCAAAGAGGGTAACAAAAGCAAAGCCCTAAGTCATCTAGAAAGCCAAGGAAAGAAGATAAATGCAAAAGGAACGGGACACAGCACAGGCTCTCACGGACTCAGATGGGATCTGGGTTCTTCGTTATTGAAGAACAATGAAAATAAAGAACTGGAAAATAACCCAATAAAAGAGCAAACAAATCCAAAGCTGGTTCTCTGAAACAAATCCCTCAAAAGTTCCATTAAGGAAAAAAAATACTGAAAAGAAGGTATAATCACAGTCACAGGGACCACAGGTATGAAGACGGCCACAAACTTGAAAATCCAAAGAAATGCATGACTTCTTAGACACTGTAAATGACCAAAATTGAACAAAGAACCTGACTAGACAAATACCACTGAACAGCAGAATAAAGAATCTACCAATGAAAAAGGGACCACAACCGGACAAAATTAGAACTCAATTTCATCCAAACCTGAACAGATAAATGCCTACGCGATCTAAGCCACTACAGAAGAAGAGGAAGCACTCCAATTTATTTTACGAAGACAGCACAACTCCAGTAACAAACCAGATGAAGAAATGGTGAGCAAGTGGGCTGGCTGCCGGTCAATCTCGCTCAAGAATATGAATGTGAAAAATCCTCAATGAAACACTTGCTACCAATTATAACCCAGAAATGGACCAACAGCAGCTATCAATGCAAGCTGTTACAACAAATTAGAGAAAACCATATGTGAATACACGCTGAAGACTAAGGTGATAAAATTCAGCAACCAACTCTAATAAAAACACTAAGCGAGGAACCTGCTTAAATACCTTTCAGAAACCAATGGCAAATGTTATTCTCTAAACAATAGATGCTAAATTATTTAAGTTACAACCACTAATCGGGAAGGGATGCCCATTACCACCATAGTTACCTTAAAGCACTTATGAAAAATTCAAAACATATACAAAAATAAAACAAAACCCCAGTAACACCCTCAAATATCCCCTCAGCCACTGTTCCCATACTTGATTATGAATACTAGATAGTTCTAAAAAGTTCTATTCTGTACTAGCGATGAATACCAAGAAATGGACATGGCAGGGGGGAGGGGAATGCCATTTATAATAGAGTGGAAACAAAACAAATGCAGCAACAAATTTAGAAAGAAAACAGGCCTTGCAAAATTAATTCATTTTATTTTTCCTAAATTAGTACATAAACGTGGTCTAATCCCAGATGGACTCCCTAATGATGTTTTTTGTATCCTTTAATGACTGGATAAAATGACTTTCAAGTTCACCTGAAGAATAAACGCCTGAGGAAAGATAAGAAGACCAGCTATCACAGGCATCTGATTCAAGACAAGCCAGAGTGGCAGAAGACTGTTACCCGGTCTCTCTGGAGCTTCCGCACGCCTGCTGTCACTGAACTTGGGGCCCCTGCCTGTGCTCTGACCAACCTCAAGGGAGCATCCTGATAATACCGGGACCTGGAGCACACGGGAGCCCTGGACTAGGGCTACCCCACAGGCAAGAAGGGGACCATCACCCCTACCAGTTACATCCCACCAAGACTCATCCTGATGGGCACGCATGGGGAAAACGAGAAGACTACTATCTGGGACAGGATGTGAATTCTTAAAAAACACTTGTCTTCTTTTTAATTTTACCAAGTTTCTCTTATCACAATGCATTTCTTTCATACAATACTAAGGATTTTTCCCCCTGAAATATAATTTGGATGCACTATGATTTCCCAACAGTTTAAGTTATTAACTGATTACTCTAAGATGAAAGTTGAAAGAAGTTCAACATTCTTCTGTTGAACTTAAGTAGATGCTTATCAGTGAGAAAGTCTCAATCCAGCAACACAAAAAATGCCAAGCACTGTGATTAGTTTAAACCTTGGAAGAAGATCAATCAGATCCCCAAACTTCAGAAATTTGGTCAAAGGAAAACTTTATGCACTCAGGTTGCCCTCATTCTAAATAACAGAAATTGCTTAAAGTTCTCTCCTGGACCCACAGCTTCCTTCTTCCAGACAGCAATAGCACGCCAAAACACAGAAGCCAACTCTTCTAAAGCAAATGGAGACAGAGAACATATGGCTAAAACTCGATTCTTGGCAACACAAACTTGCTTTGCTTAGTGGCATTTATGTGAATCACTGTACCACCCCAAACCACCCTTCACTGACATGTCATCCTTGTAGTTCCATACATTATCCTAATGTACAAATGATCCTGCAATGGAGGACCTCAGGGTCTGTAATCCCTTATGCAGAGCCCCTGGAACACTTAGCATTTTATTTTAGCCTTTGGGTCTGAAAGTACACCACAAATGCTCTTCATAGCACAACGGCAGCACCCCACAATCAAATGCCTTTTCTCTAATGACAGTATGACTACTAGCACAAAATGAGACAACCAAGATGATAAAAATGGCTTCATCCCAATTCTGCCGCCAAATGACTTCTCACATTCTTTTCTCTCTGGAAAAAAAAAACAAAAACAACTTTTTCTTTTCCAGCAGTTTTTGTCTTTAGAGTTGAGTACAAAAAGGGCCTGAATCACATTTATTAAAGACCACACAGGGAGGTTTGTGCCTATGGGTCCCATCCCCATTTCCGTAGGTCACTCTGCTAGTTTAGGAACTGTCAGAATGCAAATTGGACAGAAAAATGAAAAAAAAAAAAAAAAAATTTGGATAAAGTTAATGTGGCAGAGATCACTGCCAAGGTTCATTGAGAGTTAGGAGGCTGCATGATGCAAAAAAAGCCTGAGTGGGAGCTACCAAAACCGGAAAGAACGGAACCTCAGACTACAAACGGGAGGAGAGGGTCTGCATGACCCCACACCATCGCTATCATATCCCCCCAGGATGGGGGACTGCTTTGGGCCCTGACTTTGTCTGGAGGTATCGTGACGATCTGAGTCGTTCGAGAGAGCTCCGAAAGTTGGCTACGGGCGGGTCACCATGCCAGGCAACGAGTAATGCTGGGCAGGTCCGCGCACCTGCCCCTCGTAGGACAGCGACCACACGGAACAGCAGAGGCTGACCTCCGGCCAACACCTCCTTCGGGGAAAGTCTAATCTGGGCCGAATCCGGGGCAACAGAGACAGTACCAGGCAGCGAACGCTGGAGACAAGCGGCCCCAGACTCGAGGCAAGTTCTGGACCAGGACAAACAAGGACGACCACAGCTGGAACTAACAAGTCAGCGTGGAGGGGCCCGCGGCCAAGTCTGGGGGGCCCAAACAAGGTGGGGGAGACGAAAACTTGGCGGAAAGCCAACCGGCGGTCCTCAGGCCTTACGGAGCCGCACGTCGGCCGCCTCGGGCCACTTCGGGCCTGCAGAAGAGATCCCCCTCCCCCGGCGCTCCCGCCCGCCCCCGGAGTCCGCGCTGCACCGGCCTTCTCCCCCCAGTCCTGTTCACCGCCGAGCGGAGGGGCGGCCGGGGCCCCGCGCGCCTCCTGTCGGCCAGGGCGGACGGGAGGGGGAAGCGCCCACGTCGGCCCGACCAACACCGTCCCTTCCGGACCACGTTCGCCCGCGAGCGCCCGGCGCCCGGGCCCCACTGCTGACCACGCCCCGCACAACTCCCCCGGGGTTAGCGAGGGCCACTCGGCTTCCCCGCGGACACACCCCGCCGCCTCCGCCCGCGCCAGGGCCCCGGGGACGGGAAGGGCCAGGGACTCGCACCGGCTAGGGGAAGGGTGAGCGGGGAGGGCGGGGAGCGGGAGAGGACCCGGGGGTCGGGGGGGAGGACCGGAGAGTGGGGCAGGCCTGGGGAGATCCGGGGAGCGGGGGTAGATCCGGGGAGTGGAGGGAGACCCAGGGAGATCCGGGAAGCGCGGGGGGGATCCGGGGAGCGGGGGGAGGCCCAGGGAGATCCGGGGAGCGCGGGTAGCCTGGGGGGAGGCCCGGGGAGGTGGGCGGAGGCCGGGGGTCGAGAGGGCCCAGGAGCCCAGGCCGGCCGCCCCTCCTCCGCCCGCGTGTCTCCTGGAGCGACCACGGCCCGGAGCGGGCGCCGGCCCAGCCGCGTCGGCCCCTAGCTCGCGCCTCCAAGGCAACCGGGCCCCACGGCTACGTACTCACCGCCGACTCGCAGAAGAACTGAGACCGACCGACCGCTCCGCCGACCCGCCCAGCGCCCGCCGCGCGCTCGCGCCCTGCCCCGCCCCGCCGCGCGCGCGGGCGGATTGAGTCATCACGCCGCCCCGCCCCCTTGCCAACGCTTTCCTCCCCGCCCCTTCCCGCCAGCCTCCAAGTGCGCAGGCGCAGCCTGGCGCCCCCCTGGTTTCCGCCCTTGCGCAGGCGCCGAGCCCCTCCCACGGCGGTTGGCCATATAGAGGCTGGGGGGTGGGGGGGAGGTCAAGCGTAGCCTCTTCTCCTTTACCAAGATGGCGGCTCGTCCCTGTTTCGCCACAGTTCCTACCTTATGAGCTTGATTTCCTTACGCTGATAAGAGAGGAACAGGTAATGTAACACTTTGCCTTGTGGATAACTAGAATGAGGGAAGAGAGTTTCTTTAGATGGAGCTTAATGACCAGGGAAGAGGAGAGAGGCGGACGGGGGGAGGGCAGCTGGCCGTAAGAGTTCGGAACGACCACGGGGAGGGGGACCTTTCGCCTCTGAGTCTCTCCTCCAGGAAGATGGCGGCAGCACCGAGCAGGGAATGCCGGAGCTTGGCCGGGGAGGGACGGCCAGCGGCCCGGCAGGGCTGCTCTAGCCCTGGGCTGCCGTCGTCTCGGTGATCGGCCCTCGCCTCCATTGGCTGCCGCGGGTCACGTGGGCCTGCGGCTCCTGCGCGGACCATAGAGTTGGGCGCCCGTCCCCGGGGACGTGGCCTTCTTGAGCCCAGGGCTGGGGCCAGCTCCTGACGGGAGGGAGGGCGGGTGGGCGGCCCCTGTCTTCCGTTAGGTGAGGCCTGGGGGCTCCTCCGAGCCAACTGCGGCTCGGGGCGCGAGGGCGACGTGCCCGGCGGGGGCCGGCCGAGTCTGGTCGGTTTGCCCCCGCTCCCGCGACCCGCAAGCCCGGCAGCTGGCCGGGAGGCTGGGCGCGAATGCCTCGACTGTCAGTAAACACGACTCTGGAGTTTCCGCTGGGCGCCCGCGCGGCGCGGGGAGCCCGAAGGCGTTGTGCCCGAAGGGCGTCCTGACTAGGCGTCTTTGGGAAGTGAAGCGCTCAGGGCCGGGCGTCCCCTCCCGGCCCACTCGGGACGGGGAGGGCAGTCCCTGCGTGGCGTCCTGGCGCCACGTAAAACCGGTGGAAGGCCGGCCTCTGTGTCTTATTAAATAGCACGGTCCGAAGGAATGTAGATGAGTCTTAACGGAATCCTCAGGAACAGGGTGGTTTACCCTTGAGGTACTCGGTTCGTGTCTTCGGCTGCCCTCAGGATCGCCGGCACCTGCGGCGGTGCCCGCAGCAGGACACGACGGGATGGGCGCTTCCTTGGCAGGTGGCTCTCTGAGGCCCTGCTACGACGGGGTGCGTCACAGTTAGGATTTTGTCTGAGGCAGCTGCTAGTGCTCTTCCACAGAACAAGCTCCATGTGGGTTTCTGGGAGCAACCTGGGCTAATGAGACGTTGGACGAAGTCTAGTGCTTAGGGTGGTGGTTGATGACTCTGAGCACGAAGCACCCCCACGCTCAGCTCAAGAAGTACGGTTTATATTAGAGTCCTAAAGTAGTTCAGAAGCTGTTGGGTTCAGAATGGCTTCTGTTGTTTGAACTCCCAGTTCTCCAGATCTGAGACATCAACCACCCGCTTATCACGAGAGTTTTAGGTTTGGAGAAAACTGATCATACCCCTTGGAAGTCTTGAAGGACATTTGAAAGCCATTGGAAACACTGAAGATGAAACTTGCCTGTAACTGCTGTTAGTTCCGTCTGTATCATGACCTTTCAGGGCTTACCTCCTCTCTAATCAGACTGAGGTCACCTGAGTGAAGGAAAGCACTCCTAAGATGTCGCTGGCCCACATTCCTGGGCACTCGAGACCCCGCTGGATCCTTGTCACAGTGCGCCCTCCAAGGGGCCAGGCTGACCTCTCAGCATTCTTATAGGAGAATTTCTTCTTGAACCATCAAGTATTTTGTTTCTCCTTGGGTTTTATTGTTTGGGATTTCTGGTGGTCTGACTTTCACCTCATGACTTTACTTCAAGGGTAGAAAATATTTTTTAAAAACTTATATGGAAATGGCAGTGTGCCATACTCTTTAAGATTTCTAAGGATGCGTAGGTAAGGAGGACATAGACCTTTTTTTTTTTCTTTTTCTCGGGCAGTTTGTGGTCTTAATAGGGGAGATTGCCTTGTAAAGGAGTAGGTTACAGTGTTGTGAATGCAGCAATGGAAGTATGTACAAGGTATGGAGTAGGAAAGGGTCTTCCCTGCTGGCTCAGATAGTAGAGAATCTGCCTGCAATGCAGGAGATCCGGGTTCTATCCCTGGGTCAGGAAGATCCCCTGGAGGAGAGCATGGCAACCCACTCCAGTATTCTTGCCTGGAGAATTCCATGGACAGAGGAGCCTGGTGGGCTACAGTCCATAGGGTCATAAAGAGTTGGACACAATTGAGCAACAAGCACTTCACTTGCGTGAAGTAGGAAAAGGGGGCAGGGATTGCCTGTTTGAAAATCTTCACAAAGAAGAACATTGTGCTGAAACTGGGGTTTTGAAGATGAATAGGAGTTTTTCCAGGTGGACTGTGCTAGAAGGGACTAGCGTATGCAAAGGGGACAAGCAACTGGTATTGGAGATGGCATACTCTCAAGAGGTTGAGAATTTGGTATACTGCTTGTTTTAAACCCTCTGACTTGGTGTCACAGGGTTGGTGAACACTCTGACTTGGACAGGTTTTCAACTGATTACACTGTCCCCCAAGATGACTTGGTGATGTTTAGTCACAAGTGGATCTCACAGATTCGCTGTTAATGACTGAGAACCCTTTATAAAGTGCCACATGGTGCTTACATATTTATATATTTGGTGTGACCGATTTAGCACACATTCATCTCACAGGGCTGATGATCAGAGAAGGGCACTTTCTTTTCCTATGAAGAAATAACCCGGCTCCTGGAAGAAACAGAGCACACAGCTCAACTCTCAGTTGCTGACTTTTGGTAGCAAAAAGTCCAAGATACATGTTGTAAAACTTTTTGATCAAGTATAGAAAGAACCTTAATGTATCTTTTCTCTTGAATTATAAAAGTGCCACAACATTGAACATTTGAAGACCAAGAAAAGAACTAAACTTTTTGCATGTATATGCCGTTTAAAAACTCGATTATAAAAAATTCGATTATATAAGTTATTTTGAGCTGAAGTAAGATTTTCATTTCTTTTTACCTTTTTGTATTTTAATATCAGAGATATTTTAGGGATGATATTTCTAGTCAGCTGCTGTTTACCAGGCGAGTGAGCGTTCCTTGGTACCATTTGATGAGCCAGACTTGTCTAGGCACACTGTTGTGTTAGTCATCTTGTTGATGCTTGCTGTTAGTTTGATGGTAGTGCATTGGCCATTCATGCTCTCCCCTAATACTGTTTATTGGCACTCATGGTTTTTAAAGTTAAACATTAATTTTACTTCAAACCAGGATTATATCTTCATGCACCTTTTAAAAGGTCAAATAAACCTGGAAAGACTTGAATGAAAGAAAAACTATCCGTTTCCTTCCTCTGATCACATGTCCTCCACTGCAGAACACCTGGCTTTATTTTTTTAATTTATCTTTATCTGGAGGATAATTGCTTTACAGTGGTGTTGGTTTCTCCCATACAACAGCAGCAGTGTGAACCAGTCATGAGTAAATATCCATAGGTAAGCCCTACCTCTTAAGCCTCCCTCGCGCGCCCTCGTCCACCCCTCTGGGTTGTCACAAAGCACAGGGCTGAGCTCCGTGTTACACAGCAGCTTCCCACTAGCTATTTTTCTTGTTGTTCAGTCGCTCAGTCATGTCCAACTCTTTGTGAACCCCATGGACTGCAGCACGCCAGGCTTCCCTGTCCTTCACCCTCTCCCAGAGCTTGCTCAAACTCATGTCCATGGAGTTGGTGATGCCATCCAGCCATCTCATCCTCTGTCATCCCCTTCTCCTCCTACCTTCAGTCTTTCCCAGCATCAGGGTCTTTTCTAATGAGTCAGCTCTTCACATCAGGTGGCCAAAGTATTGGAACTTCAGCTTCAGCATCAGTCCTTTCAATGAATATTCAGGTTTGATTTTCTTTAGGATTGACTTGTTTGATCTCCTTGCAGTCCAAGGGACCCTCAAGAGTCTTCTCCAACACCACAGTTCAAAAGCATCCATTCTTCAGCTTTCTTTATGATCCAAGTCTCACATCCATACATGACTACTGGAAAAACCATAGCTTTGACTATAACGGACCTTTGTTGGCAAATAAATGTTGTCATACTACCTATTTAACATATAGTATATATTTCAATGGTCCTCTCTGTTTGTTCTACCCACCTCCCCACCCCCAATGTGCCCACAAGTCTATTCTCTACCTCTGTGTGTCTATTCCTGCCCTGCAAATAGGCTCATTAGAACCATTTTCCTAGATTCTATATATATGTGTGTGTAAATATAAAATATTTGTTTTTCTCTTTCTGACTTGATTTTACTGTATATAACAGGCTCTAGGTTCATCTACCTCATTTCAACTGACTCATATTCCAGGACACCCGTTTTTGATGCCACCTCTCCCATCTGTGCCTGACTTGCTCACTTACTCCTCTTCCCTCCCTGTCCCACACATCGTCTCTTCACTTAATAGGAGATGCAGTATTTCTTGTTTTCATTCACCCCTCTGCCTTTGCTGCGCAGACAAATGCCCAAAGTAGGTGCACTTTGGTGCACTTTGCTTGTTGGGTATTTAGTATTTATGACTACTGGTATACTATTAACAGCTGTGCTAAATGGTATGATGGGACTTCTGGAGTTTTTGTTTTCCCTAAAGTTCATATGAGTGGTTTTGGTTGTTTTCTTAGTTTTCTATGTATTTGCTGCTAAAATTAAACCCTCAGTTCACCAGTTGTCTAAATCTCCTTCAAGAGACTCCGTCTTTCATCTGATCAGGCTCTGTTGGCCCAGGCCTCCTGCCTGCTGGAACCTCACTGCAGGCCTCACTGCCTTTGGTTTCCTGGAACCCGTCTTTCTCATTCTTGATTTTTTTCTCCCCCCTCTCATTTTGATGGAGCACTTCCTCAAGGAATTGCCTGGCGGATAAAATTTTGAGAGCCTGGATATCTGGAGTGCGTTGTTCGGCCCTTGTACTCAAGTGAGAGCTTGGACATTGGTTACCCCCATTTTCCATTTCTCAGTGTTAGTCTTGAAGTGTTAGCAGTTCTGATTCTTGAGCCCTTATATCTGACTGTGTTTTCTTCTTTGAAGCTCGCAGGATTTTGTGTGAAATGCAAAATACACAGTGCAGTGATGTCTCTTGCAGTCTGTTTTCATCTAATGTCTTGCCGGCCTTTTGGGCTCCTTTATTTTGGAAACTTCTGATTTTCAGTGCTGGGTGTTTTCTTGATTGATTTGATTTCTTTCTGTTCTCTCACTTTCTAGAATTCAACTATTGGACCTTCTGGATTGGCAGTCTGATTTCCTTAGACTTCCCATTTCTTTCTGGAAACATTCTTATAGCCCTTGTATTGAATTTTTCTCACTTTATTTCTTAGCACTTTCTCTTAATTTTTCTGTTCCTATCTTATAACCTTTCATGGATGTAATATCTTCTTTGATCTCTCTGAGGACATTAGAGAGTTTTCCCTGAAGTTGCCGCTTGCTTTTGGTTGCTTTTTGCGTTGGGGTTTTGGCTTTCAGGGGGTCAGAGCCTTTTCAAGGCTCTCCAGTGAAGTTTGCTTGCCTGCTTACATGTCAGAGGGACCCTGACTTCGTGGTTGGTTGGGGCCTGCCTACTGTGACACTCACTGTGGAGGCACCTGGCTGGGCCGTTCCGTACAGCACCCTGTTGGCTTCTTCGGGTCTCTCTGGATTCTCCAGAAAAGCACCCCCCAGACTCTTGCCTGGCTTCCCGTCTTTAAGGGGCCTCCAGTGAGAGGAGAAGGCCAGGAGCTCAGCAGTGGCTGTGTAGGAACTTCCTTCCCCTACCTGCAGAGTGGCTTTCCAGCGCTGCTGTTACTAGCGTCTCCAGGGCAGGGATTCAGGTTCCCTTTTCCAGAGGGGGTGAAAACCACTGCCTTCAGCCAAGAGCCTGAGAGGCAAAACAAAACAAAAAATGGTCTTTTTTTATAGTGTTTTGTTAATACTTTTGTCTGGGCATCCTTTAACAACGTTATTTTAGCTTACAACTTGAGTTTTGTTTATATTCCTTATTCTTCTGTTTGCTCCATTGTTTGTAGCCCAGCTATGCATTTTACCTTGTCTTAAATGTGTGCTCAAGCACCCTGGTAGGAACGTGGATGGAGGCTGTGAATAGGTCGGTCTTCACAGTCAAGAAGTTCACATGGCAATGTGCAGAGCAAGATTTTAGTTGCTTATGATTGAAGATGACATTAAAATCATATTTCCCCTACAGATGGGAAAAATAAACATGAACATTTTAGTTGATGAGAGTGAGGGGTACAGGTACACCCAGATGTCATGGAGTGTTTCAGTAGCTTGGTTCAGTTCAGTCGCTCAGTCGTGTCCAACTCTTTGCGACACCATGGACTGCAGCACACCAGGCCTCCCTGTCCATCACCAACTCCCGGAGTTTACCCAAACTCATGTCCATTGAGTCGGTGATGCCATCCAGCCATCTCATCCTCTGTCATCCCCTTCTCCTCCCGCCTTCAATCTTTCCCAGCATCAGGGTCTTTCCCAATGAGTCAGTTCTTCATATCAGGTGGCCAAAGTATTGGAGTTTCAGCTTCAGCATCAGTCCTTCCAATGAATATCCAGGACTGATCTCCTTTAGGATGGACTGGTTGGATCTCCTTGCAGTCCAGGGGACTCTCAAGAGTCTTCTCAACACCACAGTTCAAAAGCATCAATTTGGCGCTCAGCTTTCTTTATGTTCCAACTCTCACATCCATACATGACCACTGGGAAAACCATAGCCTTGACTGTACGGACCTCTGTCAGCAAAGTAATGTCTCTGCTTTTTAATGTGATGTCTGGGTTTTTCAGTCGAGGAGAGAGGAGCCTGGGGGTTGAAGCCCCTGGCAACAGTGATTGAGTTTTTTTTAAAAAAGATTAAAAAAATAAATAAATGAAAAAAAATAAGACGGAAGTGTGGCTGAGTTAAGGCCACGCCGTGTGCACTGCCGGAGTCCTGCTGTCACAGCTACCGAGGAGGCCCTGGTAACAGAAAATCCCCCCAGCTTACTCTGCCAGACCGGGTTAAGCGCTCCGCGTGTGAGGTCCCGTAATCCTCACAGTGACACCGGAGCGCGGGTACTAGTGTCCGCTCCCTTTGCAGTTCGGGGATGAGCACACCGCAGGGATTCGGGGTCTGCCCTGGTCCTCAGTCTCAGAAGTTCGCACACTTAAACATTCAGCCTAGACAGCTTAGCTCGCGTGTCCTCTCAGCATCTCCAGAGGTGATAGAGCGTTCAGGGCTGGGGCCGGCCAGGCCTCTGCAGCAAGGTAGGCATTCTGCCTCAAAGTAGACGCTGGAAAAGTGTTCTGTGCCTTTTAGAATTTTTATTATCATCGAGTCCATCTTCAGGCATTTATCTTTCAGAAAGTGCATACTTGTCAGCAGGTTTCCTGGGAGGAAGTGAACAAATCAGGGCCCCCAGGCCTGCATACACGGAGCGCACAGGGCCGGCACCTGCAGTGACACACGGCCCCTATCGGCTTGGCTCTCTTTCCACTCTGCTGGACTCGTCTTCCACCTTCTGTTGCTGCTGCCCAGCTCCACCACCCGTGGCTGCCCCCCACCCCCCGGCATCACCTTAGGACTCCGCAGGCTCTGGGGTCGCCCCCTCTTGGCTTTCCCCAGCTTTGTCTGGGCTGCAGGAGGAGCCGCTGGTAGGCTTGTTCTAGTTGTGGAACCCCAGCTGTGGCTGGCGCCCTGTGTTCAGAGGGGTGACCTAAGTGGGGACAGTGTGGCTTCTGCACCGTGTGCTTGACTCATTTTGCTGAGTTGCAGGGGCTGCTGCAGGCCGTGGCAGCTTTCGAGGCGCGCTGGCCCCACCACCCCTGGAGGTGCTGGTGTGGGCTCTGCCTGCACAGAAGGGTCCGGAGCGGCCTCCTCCGGGCAGGTGTGGGCCTGGGCCAGTCCGCATGGCCTCGTGTGGCAGGTCAGCTCGCACCCGGGCCGCTGAGTGTCCTGCGGCCCTGTGTCTGTGCTGTCCCACCTTCACCTGCTCCGTTGCTTTCTTTCCGCGTCTGGCAGCTGGTTGGGGCGGGGCTGAGCATGGGGACCGAGCTCCCGAGGTGGGGCAGTAGCCTCTGCCGAGATGGGCAAGGAGGGCCCTGTGTCTCAGCGGCGGCCGCTCTCTCGGCGGGCAGGGTGCGCTGTCTGCTTGCCTCAGGTCAGCACCCCCACTCAGAGCTTCTGGACAGGATGGACTGGCCCAGGCTACCTCTGGTTTCTTTGTGGAGGGAGGAAACAACTTTGGTCAGAGGCTGTCTGCATGCAGTGTTGGCTCTGCTGCTTAAACCGGCGTGCCCTCCAGGGAAGTTCCGTGGGCCCCTCCCGCCCCCCAGGTATCATGTGGCCTGGGCGGCTGGGGTTAGACAGAAGGGGGCTGGGAGGGAGGGCTCTGCCCTGGCCCCCCGCATCTGTCCTGCAGACCCTGGGCATGTGCTCCTGGGGGAGAGCAGGCCGCTCGAAGGTGTCTGGGGAGCACCGCCTGCCTGGCAACCTCCCTGCCCCTCGGGAGGCACCCCGGACCCCTGGAGAGCCCTCCTGATGGGGTTGCCACAGCAGACCGCCTGGGGGAGATGGCCCAGCGCAGCACTTGCTGCCCTCAGAAGGGCTCGGCCCCTCAGCGCCAGGAGAGACCAGAGGGGCAGAGACAGCCGTGCAAGTGTAGAGTTAGAAACCAGTTTGGAAAAGGTGGTGTGCGTTTGGCATTTTCTGCTGTTTTTGAGACTCTGGTTGAGGTGAGTGACTTCAGAGAAGCGGTTCTGCCCCTCAGGGCTCACTTCTTAGCAGACAGGGTGTGGGTTCTGATGCCTTTAGAATGTAGAGCCGAGAGCATTCGTCCTTGCTTTAACTCTCTCTCTCTAAAATTAAGGAAGAATAAAGGATAGGATAGGTGTTCTCTGTTCTTTCTACTTTTCTGAAGTATTCTTCTGACAGTTACGAGCCATGCTTCTCTTGGTGGTGTCCTGTTGCTTGTGAATAGGAGGCTATGGACTCTGTCTGTTGGGACTGTAAACTCACCACTCTTCACCACTGTGAGGTGGTGCCCTTACCCTTGGACGTAGGGTGTTAGGTGATGACAGTTTGGGGTGGACTCCCAAGTTTGCTGGCCATTGTGAACAAAATCAAAGATAATGTATTATCCTACTTGGTTTTATTTTCTATGTGTTACTGGCTTCCCTGGTGGCTCAGTGGTAAAGAATCTGCCTGCCAGTACAGGAGATGCAGGTTTGATCCCTGGGTTGAGAAGATCCCCTGGAGAAGGAAATGGCAACCCACTCCAGTATTCTTGCCGGGAGAGCCCCTTGGACAGAGGAGCCTGGATGGCTGCTGTTCATGTGGTTGTGAAGAGTCAGACACGACTTAGTGACTCAACAACAACTATTCATTTCACTGTTACATGGTAGCTTTCTCATTTCATTAATACTTGGCTCATTTATAAATATCTTTCAGATAGAATTACTGAATTATATTGGCAGTTTTGACTTTTTCTCCTGAGTATAAGATTAGTTAGGTGCTCCTGTCGCCCTGGCTTGAATCAGTGTGTGTGAGATCAACTTGAAGAACAATTTTTTTCCTTTAGAAACAAGGCTTCTATTTTGACAAGTTTGCTTTTGCTTGGAGCTGACTCTCCCGCCCCTGAGACCAAAGTTCTGTGTTGCCTTTGTCACCGCAGCAGTGAGCTCAGCAGAGCTGCCAGGCTGCCTGTGACCCAGGCCCCTGGGCTGCTCCAATCAGCCTGGTGGTTTCTGCAGCATCCAGACCAGGTCCAGCTGCAGGCAGAGTGACCTCAGACTTGCTGCTGTTGGGGGCTGTCCCGTAGTTTCACAGGTGCTGGAGATGAGGATCGCGTTCCCTTGAGATTGGTGCGTGTGGTTCTTTCTGAAAGATGGGGCAGAGGCGATAGGATGGTGCTGCTGGGAGAGGCAGCCTTCTGTGATCTTTGGAAGCACCCTCGGCTCCCCCCGGCCCGGGAGGCGCGCTCGTTCCTGGAGCGGTGAGGCGTGGCGGCCTCTTGTCCTCCGTCGCTGGGGCTTCAGGTGTGCCTGCCTGCCAGTGCTGCCATGGGCTGGAGTGCCCGAGCGTGAGCTGCAGTCCTGACTTCCTCTGGACGGCTCCACACTGTGTGCGTCGTGTCGGGACTAAACCTTTGAGGGAGACGTGGCGTGGGAGGGCTTCCTGCCCAGTCTCACGTGGGTAGTTACTAGGTTCCTGTTATCTGTTAGTCTGTGGCTTCATTGAAGGTGTGTGGTTTTTGTTTCACCCTGTTAAGAACTTGTTTATATGCACTAGGAGGCTTCTTATGGGGCTCTTTTAATTCCACAGTGTCCCTTTTCTTGTCTCCCCGTCTCCTCACCCCAGTCCTGCAGTGGTGGTGCCGTATCTCTTCTCTTTTAGCCGTTGCTGATGGGGTGGGCGGCCTCCTTGCCCAGCCTGAATGTCTTCTGCTCTCTCCCTGGGCGACGTTCCCTTCACGCGGCGTGGCTGGTTCCGTGCTGCTGGCTCAGTTTTGCTTCTTGGTCAGAGAGCAGACTGTGATTGGTGGCTGGCTCCAAGGGCGCATCCTTTCTGGACGTGGTGTCTGAAAAGCTCTGAGAGCGCCTCTGGACCCTGTCAGGCCTCCTGCCTCCTCTGAGGGCGCCCACTGGCAGTCTCTGTGGGGACCCTGGTGGTGTTTGAGGTGTGCTGCTTAGCACATGGAGGTGTACTGTCAGCAGCTTCCTTTTCTGATGGTTTAAAAGTCCACTTTCAGGAACTCCGAAAAAAATTGCATGTAACAGGCTCTGGTATTGTCACAGTATGTCACATTAAGCTGGAGATTTTGTTATGCTGCATAAAATGTGGATGAAAAGTGCATTGATCTAAATAGGTGAGCTCAGCTGTTCAGTGACTGTTGTGTCCAACTCTTTGCCACCCCACGGACTGCAACACGCCAGGCTCCTCTGTCCACTGTCTCCCGGAGCTTGCTCAAATTCATGTCCATTGGGGAATGGTGCACTCTAACCATCTCATCCTCTGTCGGCCCCTTTTCCTCCTGCCCTCAGTCTTTCCCCAGCATCAGGGTCTTTTCCAGTGAGTTGTCTCTGCATCGCGTGGCCAAGCTATTGGGGCTTCAGCTTCACCGTCAGCCTTCCTGATGAACATTCAGGACTGATTTCCTTTAGGATGGACTGGTTGGATCTCCTTGCAGTCCAAGGGACTCTCAAGAGTCTTCTCCAGCACCACAGTTTGAAAGCATTAATTCTTCGGCACTCAGCCTTCTTTATGGTTCAACTCTCACATCTGTATGTGACTACTGGAAAAACCATAGGACCTTTGTTGGTGAAGTGAACGCATAGTTAAATATATATAATTAAAATTGGGTTTTGACTTTGAGTTGAATGGTGTCATTTGCCTCCCCTCTCCTACATCAGTGTGTTTGTTTCCAAAGTAAGGTGTTTATTTTTTCTAATTACAAAGGTAGTACTATACTCCATTTAAATATTTAAGAAAAAAATTTTAACTCATACTTTCAGGGCAGTTTCAGTTATGGTGCAAAACAAATTTTTCTGAACCACCTGCAGGTAACTTGGGGACATGAAACCCTGGCTGTTTCAGTGTGTTTCCTGCAAACAGGACACTTAGTACAACCACTGACATGAATCCTTAGCGACCTTCAGACCGGTTCACATTTGCTCCATCTTGCCTTGGCTTTCCTGACCTTGATACGTAATGGTCGCAAGCAGTTATTTTGCACAGTGTCTCTCAGAGTGGGCTTGTTGGTTTCCTTTCGGTTAGATTCAGGTTTTGTGTCTTCAGCTGGAATGGCACAGAATGCGTGCTGGGCCTTCTCTTAGCCTTGTGTCCGACGGCACACAGTCTCAGTTTGTCCGCTTCCCAGGGATGGGTCACTGGATGAAGGTGGTGTCTGCCCGGCTTCTCTGCTGTGAAGTCTTCCCGGTTAACAAATGTGTGTGTGGGGGGTGGGGGGGGTGCTTTTGAAACTAGGTATCTCTTCCTATCAGGTCCTCTCAGTTTACAGGTTTATTTCTATCAGTCTAGGCTAAGAGTTTCCCATTTTGTTCAGCTGGTTGTCATTTTTTATTGTTATTTGTTTTGGTGTTCGTGTGGTCCTGTCTTTGGCCACTGGAAGCCTCTAGGCGGTCCCGTGTCCTGGCTCGGTGAGTCCCCACTGCTTGCGTGGAGCCCTTGCTCTTTGGTGCAGCTCTGCACGCCCTTACGTGGAGCTCTGTCCCAGCTTTAAAACAGCCTTCTCTGCACTGGCATTTGCCCTTCTGAGGCTGGTGCCTGAGCCGCTGCTTCACTGGTGGTGACACCTGCTGTATGGTGTCGGCGTGTCACTGTGCCGTCCGTGACCACCTTCCCACTGGTGCAGACATGTTTTTCCCATTGTCTGCATGTCATGGCGCTCCTGTGAGCCTTCTTACTCCTGTGTTCTGTGCTGCTGCTTCTGGTGAGCAGCTTCTTTGGATGTTACCACTGAATTGGATTGTGTGTGTCTGTTGTTTGTTATATGTTTTTAAATTGCTTCTAATTTTACACATCCTCAGTGATCTAGGAGCCTGTTTTCTTACTGTTTCAGAACCGGTTGCATCGCTTTTGTTCATCTTTGTTGACCTCATAGCATAAGGACTAAATGAGGATGAACACATTAATTCATGTGTTTATGTAGCATGTGTTAGTTTTCTATGAGGCATGTGTTCAGATGTTTTCCAGCCAGAGAAGAACCCTGTGTACCCTGACTTCTGCATTAGACCGCCTTCACCGTGTGAAGCCCTGAAGCTCTCATAAACACTAGTGAGTCCGCATTTTCCTTTGTGGCCTCTGCAGTCTGGGTCATCAGTAGGCTTTCCTCCCCAGTCTTCCTGTTCCTCAGGCTTAATTCTTTACCTTCAGGTTTCTAATCCAGCTGAAATTTGCTTTGGTGTCTGTTGTGAGGTGGGGATCAGTCTTTATAAGTTTTTCAAAATGGCTTGCAAGTGGGCCCAGTTCTGTTGATTGTCTAGTCCATCCTTCCTTGCTGACTTGAAGTGGCATTTGTTTCAAATGCTTAACTCACAGGGACACCTGAATTTGTTTCATTTATCCATTTTCCTCTTCCTTAGCCAAAACCCCAAGCACTAATGACTCTTGCTTTATGGTGTGCTTTGCTGATTTTAGGTTGAATTCCCCACTTTTTTCTTTTTTTCAGATAACCTAGGACAGTTTTATTTTCAGGTGAATTTAGGGACCCCCCCCCCCCTTTTTCACAGTACATGTATATTTTTAAAAACCTCCTGGGACCTTGTGTTACGTTTCCTATGACTGCCAAAGTAAGTTATGACAAATGTAATAGCTTAAAAGAACAGAAATTTATTCTCTCAGTTCTGGAGCTGGAATCTGAAACCTGACAGCCCGCTGTTCCTCTGGGGCTCCTGCCTCCAGCTTCTCGTGGCTGCTGCTGTGTGCTCGGCTTGTGTGTCCCGGCTCTGCCTCCATCTGGGTGTCAGCCTTGACCTCTGTGTTGTCTCTTCCTCTCTTTCAGAAGGATACTTGTAATGGACCCACTCAGATAATTCAGGGTAGTCCTCAGTCACTTCTGGAAAGACTTTTTTTTTTCCAGGTAAAGTAATGTTTAAATTCCAAATAGCAGGACCTGGTGTCTTTGGATGGTCATACTTCGCTGACCACAGATGTTATTTGCATTTCTTTGAGGGTGTAGATGAACTTGGGGGGAAAAGAGACATCTCGGTGGTGAAGTCTCCTCGATGATGAAACTGCTCCATGACTCAGGCATCTAATGCATGTTCTGTTTTGCTAACACTGAAACTTCCTTCAGTTTTCCTAACTCTTCATTATAACAGAGGGGTTTTCTAAACAGGTGGTCATCTGCAGATACTGGCGTTTGTCTCTTAGCTTAATTATTTCTCCTTAAGTTGCATGTTTGACAGTCTTTGGCCCTATATAGTATTAATAGACATCTTTGCTGGTTTGTTACTTTATAGGATTATTTTGGCTTTTCACTAAATGTGATATGTTTTACTTCCGGGAAATGTTCTTCATGTGGCCATTTCCTTCTGTTCCTGAAGTTATATTCCTTAGGAAGTAAGGAATAGATGCTGAGTTTCATCAGCCAGATGGGCTTTTTTAAATGGCCATCTTTCAGTTCTGTATATATGTTTGTGCACCTCCTCTGAGCTCTGCATGTGAGATTACATTACCTAATAACGAATCCTTACTGCATCTCGAGCACAAACCTACTTATGGTGCCTTGTTCTCTGAATTTTAGAGTGGATTTATTGGGCTGGTGTTTTAAATTTTATGTTTGTAAACTGGTTTGTAGTTGATAATCTTTTCTCTGCAGCACCCTTTCATTGTTTTGGGGAGCCACCCTTTCTACCATGTGCAGGCCATGTGTTGGGGATGAAGTGGCTCAGCTTGTGGGAGCACCCTGATTAACTGTAGCTAACAGACATACTCCATCCCCTTGGCCCCTGACGGGCTCAGAACCCAACCAATGCCAGTGAGACACAAAAATAATTCCTGGAGCTCTCATGAGGCAAAGAAGCTCCTACTTCTTTGGGAGCTACCAGAAGATATAATTACTGCCATTTATAACCCCATTCTTTTTTTTTTTTTTTTTCTTCAGCTAAGACAGCAAAAGAGATGATTTATTGTACACGTTACATTCAGCCACAACTGAGAAGAGAACTAGTCCATAATATAACCCCATTCTTATTTCAACACCAGGCACCAAGAGTGTCCTGTCATTGTGAGCTTGTGTCTTCTGTGTGCACTTCCCTTGTCAGACGGACTTGAAAGAGTTAATTGCTTTTTTCAGAGAAATTGATTTTAGTTGTGTTTTTTTTTTCTGATTTTGGTTTTGATTTACCAAATCAGCTGTATTTTGCTTGTTTTTGTTTTCTATTTCACCAATTCTTCGTTTATTTATTCCATGTACTTTCTTTGATATTTGTTTTCCATCTTAAATGCTTATTGGCTCGTTTATCTTCATTTCTCCTTGTAAATTTTATAAAATTTATAAAATTTTCAAGTTTGATTCATCCTCAGATAGCTTTGTACACCCTGCTAAGTAGTGCTCTTTGATCTTTTCCTTTTCTGAACCCCTTATTGTTAGAAAAACCTTGAAACATACCCCAGATAGGAGAGGATATGGATACTTCATATACCTGTCACACAACTTCAACAGTGGTCAGCGTTTTGCCATTTTTATTCATCTTCCCTGCTTGTTCCACACTTGTCATACTTTGAACTTTGAGTATTTTAAGGCAAAGCCCACTTTTCATGTCACTTATAAATACTTCAGCATGTATCTTCAATAGATGAGGGCTTTAAAGTAATTACACCTAACAATATCTATTCTGTGTCCAGTTTTCTCCAAATGTCAGAAACTGCTTTTACAAGGTCTCCACATTCTGGACTGGGTCAGTTGTTTGTGGTGGTGGTGTGTCCTCTGATCCTCATTATTTCCTGTAAACTGGTAGCTAGATCTGGATGCTTAATTCATTGGGGAGGGGTGTTTCGGGTTTGGGGGTTTTGTTTGTTTTTGCGAAGACGGAGTAGGGAGGGTGTCAAGAACACAGCCTGGATTGTGCTGGGTAGCGCATGTGCATTCTGCCAGGAGGCATGGTGTCTGGCTGTCTTTCTGTTCGCTACGTTACAATTGATCAGTGAATGTAGTGTCAGCAGGCTGATTCTGCCCCTCATGAAGTTTTTTTATCACCCATCATCTAATGGCTCAACAGCACTTTTGCTTGTTTCCCCTGTTTGGTTGGTGTATTAGTTTCCTGTTGCTGATGTAACAAGTCACGAGGAACTTGGCTGAAATCAGCCTCCGTGGGGTCAGGTTGAGGTGTCAGCAGGACTTCCTTCAAGGGGTTCTGGAGAGAATCCATTTCTTGCTTTTCCCAGCTTGCTGTACCCGCCTGCATGCGTGAGTGCCCCTTGTTACATAATCTTCCCATCTAAGTGCTCTTAAGTTAGTTCATGGTTCACATTCACAGGTTCCAGGGCTATGCTCATGGATGTCTTTAGGGCCATGATTTAGCCTACAGTTGACAGTTGCAAAATGAGGATTTTTCTAGTTTTGTTTCTACATTTATTTATTGGCATTTTTATATGAAGTTTTCCTTTACTAATTCTGATTACTTTGAAATACAGTTCCTATTGGAGAGAAAGGAGAAATTATTTCTTTTCATTTGTTCATATTTAGAGTATATTTGGACGAGCAACTTCTGAAGCAACAATGCATTTTTGTTGCTTCCCCCCCAGTATTATAAACTTGTGTGTGTGTGTGTGTGTGTGTGTGTGTGTGTACACACACGCGCGCACATATATATATATATATAATATGTATATAGTTGTCTTTCAGCCCCCTGAAGCAGTTTTTTCTTTATCTTATCTTTGTTGCTGGGTGCTCAGTGTTGTCCGGGGGTCTGCTCTGGTGGGGCAGGCTGGGCTGCTCTTCGCTGTGGCGCACGCACTTCGCACTGCGGTGGCTTCTCGTTGTGGACCACGGACTTGGGACCCACAGGCCTCAGTAGTTGCAGCACACGGGCTCGTCAGTTGCGGCTCGAGGACTCCAGAGTGTGGGATCAGTGGTTGTGGCACACAGGCTTAGGTGCTTTGCGCATATGGGATCTTGCCGGCTGTTGCTCAGTCACTTCAGTCGTGTCCGACTCTGTGCGACCCTATGGACAGCAGCCCTCCAGGCTCCTCTGTCCACAGGATTCTCCAGGCAAGAATACTGGAGTGGGTTGCCATTTCCTTCTCCCGGGATCTTGCCGGACCAGGGATCAAACCCGTGTCCCTTGCCTTATCCACTGTACTACCAGGGAAGTCCTGAAACAGTTCTTTTGATGTCCACATTTGTTCCTGCAGGTTGACTTCTGCATCCTTTGGAGGTGACCCCTTTGGTGTGTGACTGCATCCTTGCTCTCTGCCACAGCACAATATCCCATCTTGTGGCTGGGATACAGCCGTCTTCTCTCAGAGTGGGGGATGGTGTTTGAGTGCACGGTCCGTGTGCTCAGGCGCCGCATTGCCTCTCATAGCAGACAGGCCTGGGAAGCAGTAATGAATATAGGTGTTTCCAGTTCAGCTAACAATCTGCATGATTTTCACTTATGCTGGAAATTGGTTTTTAAGGATGAAGACCTTATCCAACAACATGAAATAGTTTTAGAACAACAGTAATTAATGTTTCTGGTTTTATCCCCCTTGGAATATGCTGTCATGTTATTGTGTTTTAAGGTTGTGTTTTCTCCAATGCTTATGCCATGTTGTAACGTTGTTATTTAGGTTGCTTTCCAGTTTCTTTAGTAAAAATGTTAAGTATGGCAAACATACAGAGAACTATGCAAATCTTTAGTGAAGATTCATTCAGCCATAAACGGTATTAAACCTCCCATATAACCAGCATCAAGATAAAGAAGCAGGACTTAATTGTTTTTAGAGTTTATTTTTCTCTGATTTATATGGTTCTAGAGGCAAAGGGTCCATACAGTCAAAGCTGTAGTTCTTCCAGTGGTCATGTATGGATGTGAGAGCTGGACCATAAAGAAGGCTGAGCGCCGAAGAACTGATGCTTTCGAACTGTGGTGCTGGAGAAGACTCTTGAGAGTCCCTTTTGGACTGCAAGGAGATCCAACCAGTCCATCCTAAAGGAAGTCAGTTCTGAATAGTCATTAGAAGGACTGGTGCTGAAGCTGAAGCTCCAATATTTGACCACCTGATGTGAAGAGCCGACTCACTGGAAAAGACCCTGATGCTGGGAAAGATTGAGGGCAAGAAGAGAAGGGGATGACAGAGGATGAGATGGTTGGATGGCATCACCAATTCAGTGGACATGAATTTGAGCAAACTCTGGGAGGTAGTGAAGGACAGGGAAGCCTGGTGTGCTGCAGTCCATGGGGTTACAAGGAGTCGGACATGACTTAGCTACTGAACAACAGTAGAGGCAAGGAGAATCATGGTATTGGATTGGCCAAAAAGTTAGCTCGTTTTTTCCTGTATGATGACTAACAGCACTTAATTGTCTAACTTTGTTCGAAACAATTGTTAGGTTATACTGTGACAGCTGTCCTTTCAATGTGCATTTAAAAAACCAAAATTGGTGAATTTCTGTGTAGCCGTTTTAATATTGAAGATGGAAGAAAAACAACATTTTTGCCATATTAGGCTTTATTATTTAAAGAAATGGTAAAAACACAACTGAAACTCAAAAAGAGATTTGTGCAGTGTATGGAGAGGGTGCTGTCACTAATGAAATGTATCAGAAGTGGTTTTCGAAATTTGGTGCTGGAGATTCTCTCTGAACTATGTTCCATGGTCGGGTAAACCAGTTGAAGTTGACAGCAGTCAAATCAAGACATTAATTGAAAACAGTCAATGTTACACCACACTGCGGATAGCTGACATACTTGAAACATCCATATCAAGCATTGAAAATCATTTGCACCAGCTTGATGTTTTGGGTTCCATATAAGTTAAGTGAAAAAAAAAAAACCTTTTTCACCTTATTGCTGCAGGCAGGTCTCTACTTAAAGGTAATAAAAATTCTCCATTTTTAAAACAAACTGTGAGGGCAATGAAAAGTGGATACTGTACAATAATGTGGAATGGAGGAGATCATGGGGCAAGTGAGATAAGTACCACCAACCACACCACAGGCTGATCCTCATCCAGTGACGGTGATGTTGTATATATGGTGAGATTGGAAGGGAGTCCTCTATTGTGAGCTCCTTCTAGAAAACCAAACTATTATTCCAATAAGTCCTGCTCCAGATTAAACCAACTGAAAGTGGCACTTGATGAGAAGCATCCAGCATAAATCTTCCCTCAGGATAACCAAGACCGCATGCTCCTTTGATGACCAGGCAGAAACTGTTTCAACCTGGCTGGGAAGTTCTGATTCATCCACCTATCCACCAGACATTGCACCTTCAAATTTCCACTTAGTTTGGGCTTGACAGAATTCTCCATCTCCTCCTGACAGATGAGAAAACATGGCCTTTGAAGGGTGTGATGCGCCTAGGGTCACCAAGCAGACAAGTGCCCACCGAGGCTACTCCTGGAGAGGAGAAAATCTGAAGACCAGGTTTTTCTGTTCCTTCCTTTGTAGAAAAGCATTCTATTTCTGTTTGGATAGGACTGGTTCTAATTCTTAAATATTCAAGTGTAGCTTTAGCTGGCTCTATATTCAGAGAGTTTCTTATAAACTTGAGCTAAGCTCATTCTAGCTCATGAAACTTTTGTATGTGAATTGTAGGAAGAAAAACACCTCCAAGTATATTGCCCTAGGTCAGATCTGGGATGATTTTGTTTCTTGTAGTTTAATCGCAGGACTAGGGGGAGACTGCCAGAGCCCTCCTGCAGCCGCGCCTTCATGCCCCTGCTCCTCCAGAGTCCCCATGCCTGTGTGTGGAAGGGCTGCTCTGAAGCATGGCCTGCACCTGGAAGCAGGTGTTGGTTTCTCTAATGACACAATCAAAGACGGAGCACAGAGGAGTCCTCTGATGCAGACGGTCGCCCAGTGAGGCGTGGGGAGGCGTCTTTGTCTCCTGTGGGATGGGCCTGCCCCTGTTTCCATGCGCGAGGCCCCGAGGGCGCGCCCCGTGGCCCGAGGCGGAGGGAGCCTGTGCTCGCCTGGTTGTGCTGCTGGCAGCGCTCGGCCTTAGAGGCTGCACTCCGGTGCCTCCCGATCCCCGAGGCTTCACGGGGTTAGGGGAGAGCCTCGTCGTCTCTGCTCAGCAGCCCCTCACTCAGACATCACCGCGGACAAGGCTTGTTGCTGGTAACATGGTCTGAGACCACAGGAGAAAGGCCTGTGACCCTGGCTTCTGCTCTCCTGTCGTAGCTGAGCGGCTTCAGTCGAAGAGCCCCTCCGCCTCCTCTGGGCGGGGGTGGGGGGGGGGGTGTCTGCGCTGGAGAGTGAGGCGCGCTGTAAGGTCTGGAGCTTCTCCCAGCACGCGCTCGCCTGCGTCTGTAGCCAGTGTCCGCCCATCATCTCTGTAAGAGGCGTATGGAGTGTGCGCTTTTCTGTGCACTCCCCTCCCAGCGCCGTAAACCTGCTGTCTCTTCACCTCCGTGAGGGCGCTCCTCCGTCGCCCGGCTCTGCCACCGCTCCATGCCCGACCATGCGCCTGGCCTGGTCTCCGTGCTCCCGGGTGTCCTAGAGGCGCTTCATGCGGACAGACGTGTCTCTGACACAGCTGGTCACGTAGCATCAGCACAGTGGAGAGCGGCCCCTCTGCTGCACGGACACCGAGCAGGGCGGCGAGTCCCTGAGCGCCTGCGGAGGGTCTCTCCATAACCCTGTCTGAGGTGAGCCGGGCTCCTGCCGCGTCGTCTAGGACAGTCACGTCAGGGTGGGAAACAGTGTTCAGATGGTCAAGAAACGTTTCTTCTTGCTTTTGTTTCCTTGTTTGGTGTTATTTTTACATTACGTGATTGAATGAGAAGCAAGCCTGGCGTGAGTGTGGTGGGGAGTGTGCGTGCAGTGTCGCAGGCATGGCTGGGATCAGGGGGTGGTGGAGACAGTGGCTCAGGCATAGCTGCTGGGAGGACGGAGACTTGGACGTGTGTGGACATCAGTCAGGAGGCTACCGTTCTCTTCCTGCTAGGCACAACACAGACGGCCAGCCTTTCGCTCCTGCGAGAATGCAAACAGTACTTGTATCTTTGGGTATGTTTTTAAGTATATATGTGGAAGCTCTAAGAAGAAGGGAAATTGTATTTAAATTACAATGTGTGATCAAACTGGTCCTCGGAGAGGCCACTCGGTCCTCCTTCCAGCCACACCAGTGTGCTCACACCATTGCTGTCAAAGTTTTTTTTTTTTTTGTCAATTTGAGAGGTGAAATATACAGTCTCATCCTACCTTCAAACCTTTTTTTATTACAAATTGAATGTTTCCTTCGTGTCTGTGAAAGATCTTTGTATCTTTTGCCTTTTTTTTTTAAATGACTTTATTAGAGTGATTGGAAGAAATACTGTAAACCACTTAGTCACTTCTTTCTAAGATCTTTGAGACTATACCCTCTGCCCCTCAGGTGCTTGTGGTAGAGGAGATATTTTCATGACTAAGACAAATACTCATTTTTTATTTTACAAAGTTTATTAATAAGAAAAATATTTTGTCAGGTTACATTTCTTTCTGCCTTGGTTTGCAAAACCAACTGTGCAGCACTGCTGTTCAATAAGAGCTACACATATAAGTTAAAATTTTCTAGTATCCACTTTAAAAATGTGAAAAGAAGCAAGTGAAATTTAAGTTTGACAATGTATTGTTTAACCTAATGCAAAATACTATCATTTCCACGTGTAATCAACAGAAAGTCATTAATAAGATGTTTTACATTGTGTTTATTGTACTGTCTCCAAAAAACTGTATTTTAGACTTTGCAAAATTGTATATATGTACACATGGTTTTATGACAGTTATAAAATATTTATGTACATGTATATAGAGATACTGTATAAATGAAAATTATATAAAATCTGATTACAAAATTATACACACATGCATGTGCATAGCCCTCTTGGGATTTAGGTAGGGTTTGCACTGAATTTCTATGCTGAAAAATAGAAATTATTTTCCTAGTTATTCTACTTAACTAGAGAATTGCAGTCTGCATGTTTAATTTAGCTTTACTATATAGATGAGGTCATTTCTCCATTTATTTTGTTTTTTTCTGCATTTTGACAAAGGTTTTTACAGTATTCTCCATAAAACCTACTTTCTAACTAGATTTATTCCTAACAGTCTGTTGGTGACATTTTGGAACATAATTGATTTTGTGTGCTGATCTTGTTTCCAGAAAACTTACTGAGTTCTTGGTTTAACTCTAACAGTGTGTTCATATAGACCCTCCTGGATCTTGTACTGGACAGCTGTACTCTCTGACACTGGCAGCCTTATGTCCAGTCACGCCTGCCGTCTTCCTGCCTTACTGCCCTGGTCAGATTCCCTCTGCAGGTTTGAATAGAAAAAGCTCAACAGCCTGTCTCCTCATGATCCCAGGACGAGTGCCTCTGATGAGGTGCCCATCATTGAGTTAGAGAATGTGTCCTTGCATTCCTACTTCTTATCAGGAGTGGGCAAACTATCTCTTTATTCTTTATCCTCAAATAAACCACATTCTTTATTTGAATGGTTTGAGATGATCAAATCATCCTGCTCCAGTGCTAATAATGTGGTGAATTATTTTAATCTATTTTCCTGATACTGTCACCACCTCGCATAATTGGATTAAACTTGACTTTATTATTATATATTAACACACTTGTTTTTACATCTTTGAATCGGTTTGCTCGGTTATTTTAGGCTTTGTTTTTAAGTACCTAGATGGAGTTCACACATTTTTTCACCTGGGAGGTAGTGAAGTCCCCTGGCTTCGTGAATAAGCCGGGAGGACAACTTCTTGGAGCTCCCTCACAGAGCCATCTGGTTCTGCCTTTTTGTTCTGACTTTTATGTTTGTTTCTTCAAATATTGGAGAATGTTATTTAAACTTTCTTTTCCTAACAGATTCAGTTTGGGTAACTTATTTTCCTAAAAATTGCCCATTTCATGTAAGTTTTTGATATTCCAGAGTCTCTATGTAGTTGGAGCCTTTGACCCCCCCTTTGAATTCTTCAGTCACTCAGTCGCTCAGTCGTGCCCGACTCTGTGGTCCCTGGACTGCAGCACGCCAGGCCTCCCCATCCATCACCAACTCCCGGAGCCTACTCAAACTCATGTCCATCGAGTTGGTGATGCCATCCAACCATCTCATCCTCTGTCATCCCCTTCTCCTCCCACCTTCAGTCTTTCCCAGCATCAGGGTCTTTTCCAGTGAGTCAGTTCTTTGCATCAGGTGGCCAAAGTATTGGAGTTTCAGCTTCAGCATCAGTCCTTCCAATGAATATTCAGGACTGATTTCCTTTAGGATGGACTGGTTGGATCTCCTTGCTGTCCAAGGGACTCTCAAGAGTCTTCTCCAACACCACAGTTCAAAAGCATCAATTCTTTGGCACTCAGCTTTCTTTATAGTCCAACTCTCACATCCATACATGACTACTGAAAAAACCATAGCTTTGACTAGATGGACCTTTGTTGGCAAAGTAATGTCTCTGCTTTTTATTTATTTATTTATTTATTTTTACTTTTATTTGCATTTATTTTCTGCAGCATTTATTCCCAGGCCATAAGTTTTTGTTTCTTCAGTTTCTTCTGGGATATCTTTTTCTTCTGTGCAACCTCCTCTTCTGGTTTAGGAACAATCTGTTCTTTTTCAGTAAGGATCATCTCAATGTGGCAGGGAGAGCTCATGTAGGGGTTGATCCGACCGTGAGCTCTGTAAGTCCTGCGCCGCATCTTGGGGGCTTTGTTCACTTGGATGTGCTCAATGACCAGAGAATCTACATCTAAGCCCTTAAGTTCAGCATTACTCTCTGCATTTTTGAGCATGTGTAGTAAAAATTCAGCACTCTTTTTGGGCCACCGACCCTGCGTCCAGCCCCACTGTTTGGCCTGTGCACACCTACCAACTCCACCATTGTAACGACGGAATGGCACACATTGCTTCTTTAAAGTGACTTTATGGCCTGGGCAGTTTCACGAGTATTCTTAAAGTGAACACGAAGATTTGAACCTCTTGATTTGCATGATTTTGTGGGGTTTTCTGGGTCAAGTGAATAGCGCACCATTTTTAGGGGTCAGCTCAGGCCGCTTACCGGAAAAGCATGTCTCTGCTTTTTAATATGCTCTCTAGGTTGGACATAGCTTTTCTTCCAAGGAGCAAGCGTCTTTTAATTTCATGGCTGCAGTCAACATCTGAAATGATTTTGGAGCCCCCCGAAATAAAGCCAGTTTCCATTGTTTGCCCATCTATTTGCCATGAAGTGATGGGACTGGATGCCATGATCTTAGTTTTCTGAATGTTGAGTTTCAAGCCAACATTTTCACTCTCCTCTTTGAGTTTCATCAAAAGGCTCTTTAGTTTTTATTTGCTAAAATAATCTAGCAAACTAAATTCTTTGAATTCTTAGTATCGCCTATTCTTGCCTATTCTGTTTTTTTTAATTGATCATTTTGCTGGAGATCTAACTAGTTTTTTTAGATTTAGCTCAGTTTATTCTCTGTGCTGTGTGTCCTTAACTTCATTGATTTCTTTATTTCTATTTCCTTTAGGTTTATTGTTTTTTTAATTTCAGAAGAGGTTAACTAGCTAGTTTTTACATTTTCCTCTTCTCTAGTATGATGGCTAAGATACTATTTTCAGATCTTCTTTGATCCATGAGTTATTTAGGAGCAACTTTTAAAACTTCTAGGCTTTCAAACATTTTAACTTCTAATTAATTGTGTTGTGGTCACAGAATATGTAATTTTTTGGCCATTTGTTGAAAAAAAATTTTTTTGGCCTTAGTTCCTGGTCGATTTTGTAAAATGTTAAATGTATTCTTGGAAGAATGTGCTTTCTAATCATTGGGCAAAGGATTATATAAGTCCAATAAAGTAGGTTTTAATTGCATTGTTTTAATTTTCTGTGCATTTTTAATCTCCATAATCTGTTAACCAAGAGTTGAGTCAGTCTTCCCCTGTAATCTTGACTATATCAATTTATAATAACCTTCAGTTTTTACTTGATATACTTTGTAGCTACAACTGGATGCATACATTATCAGAGTTGATTTTTTTATTCTTGACCTTCTTTGCTGTTAGTAATGCCTCTTATCCTACAGTCTGTTTTATCTGAAAATGACCCAGATTGCCCAGCTTTAGTTTGGTTAGTAGTTGCCTGGAGTACTTCTTCCACGTCCATCTTTTCACTTTAAGCGTCCGAGTCGTTGTAGTTTGGGGTGCTTAAATAGCTTATATCTGGACTTTGTAACTGGGTAGTAGTATATACTAACATTAGTATTTCCACATCTGGATTCATTTCTTCCACTGCATTTTGTGCTTTATTTACCTTGCTTTTAAATTGCTGCTTTTTTACTTCTCTTGCTTCCCAGTGTTTTCTTTTTTCTCTTTTACTTGGTAATTAGTGATACAAAATAACAACCAGTAAGTAATAATGTATGACTATTTCTGAACCTACAGTCTGATCCAATTGCCAGTGACTTCCTGGTGGTTCAGATGGTAAAAGAATCTGCCTACAATGCAGGAGATGCAGGTTCAATCCTTGAGTCAGGAGGATTCCCTGGTGTAGGAAATGGCAACCCCTCCAGTACTCTTGCCAGAAGAATTCCATGGACAGAGGAGCCTGGTGGGCTACAGTCCGTGGGGACTTCATTTCCATTTGAATGAGAATTTGATTTTTGGCTTGAAAGTTTAAAAATTGTTTCTGTTTTAATAGATTTAATTTTTAGCATTCATTTAACAAGGACTAAAATTAATCTGACTTTCATTTTATTGTTGGTGAAATATGTCCTTTACCAGTTGTTTCAGCAGTTATCCATTGATAGTAATTGCTCTATTTCTGTCTGAATGTGTCTGTGTCATTCTTAAATAAGATAAAGAATTCCAAGTTGACAGTTACTTCCTTCAGCACAATTTCTAGGTGTTGTTTCATAAGTTACCAGTCATTTCTTTCTCAGTTCAGTTCAGTCGCTCAGTCGTGTCCGACTCTTTGTGACCCCATGGACTGCAGCACACCAGGCCTCCCTGTCCATCACCAACTCCCGGAGTTTACTCAAACTCATGTCCATCAGTTGGTGATGCCATCCAACCATCTCATCCTCTGTCGTCCCCTCTTCCTGCCCTCAGTCTTTCCCAGCATCAGGGTCTTTTCCAGTGAGTCAGTTCTTTGCATCAGGTGGCCAAAGTATTGGAGTTTCAGCTTCAGCATCAGTCCTTCCAATGAATATTCAGGACTGATTTCCTTTAGGATAGATTGGTTGGATCTCCTTGCAGTCCAAGGGACTCTCAAGAGTCTTCTCCAACACCACAGTTCAAAAGCATCAATTCTTTGGCACTCAGCTTTCTTTATAGTCCAACTCTCACATCCATACATGACTACTGGAAAAACCATAGCTTTGACTAGATGGACCTTTGCTGGCAAAGTAATGTCTCTGCTTTTTAATATGCTATCTAGGGTGTGGTCATAGCTTTTCTTCCAAGGAGCAAGTGTCTTTTAATTTCATGGCTGCAGTCACCATCTGCAGTGATTTTGGAGCCCCCAAAAATAAAGTCAGCCACTGTTTCCATTGTTTCCCATCTATTTGCCATGAAGTGATGGGACCAGATGCCATGATCTTAGTTTTCTGAATGTTGAGTTTCAAGCCAACATTTTCATTCTCGTCTTTGACTTTCATCAAGAGGCTCTTTAGCTCTTCGCTTTCTGCCATAAGGGTGGTATCATCTGCATATCTGAGGTTATTGACATTTCTCTCTGTTTGCTTTTAAAATCTACTCTTGTCTTGGGCATTTTTGAGGCTTCACTGTTCTACACCAAAACACTGCTGGCCCCCTGTTCTCTTTTGGGGGGGGGGGGGTTGCCTCTGGGCCTGCCTGCCCCTCCTGCTGGTGCCTGCCCTCACCTCTGGGCCAATTTTGCCTGATCTCCTGCATGTCCCTCCCTCTAGGCCTGGAGTGAAAGTCGCTCAGTCCTGTCCAACTCCAGGCCAGAATACTGGAGTGGGGAGCCTCTCCTTCTTCAGGATCTTCCCAACCCAGGGATCGAACCCAAGTCTTCTGCACTGCAGGTGGATTCTTTACCATCTGAGACACAAGGGAAGCTGGAGCCTTGACTAAAAGAAGGAGCCTCTGTTGTGGAGGCATATTACAGAAGAGCGCAGACCTGGCTTGCCCTCAGCCCCTGAGGGGAAGCCCCCGAAGGGAGGAACTCTGTTCTCCTCCTGTTTGTTGTTAGGGCTGGGCGCCTCGCAGGCAAGCCCTTGTTACCTGTGAGGCCGCGATAACTGGGGGTAGAGTCCTTAAAGGAAGGAGAGTCTGCATTTCTGTAGGGAATTAAACCAGGAGCCAAGGAACCGACGAGGGATATTTTACACATGTGCAGGACAGAGGAAGAGTGTTTGGGCTCCCAAGTTGGGGGCGGTGGGCTGTTTCTCGGGAGTTGGCCAGGCCCGCTTTTGGTCCGGCCTTTGGAAGTTGTAAATGGTTGGGGCCGGCAGCTAATTCCCTTTGTGTTGTCCCTCGAGGTGTCCTGTTTCTTTTTTGGGTGGGGGGGGGGGGTGTGGGGGACCCCGCTGCCAGACCGGCCGCCCCTGCCCGTGCTTTGTGCAGGTGGCGGTCGTGCCCGACCCCGACGCCCCTCCGGAGCGGGGCAGCCTTCGGGCGCGGAGCGCGGCGGGCGGGGCGGCGCTGGCTGGCGGCGGGCGGGGCGGCCGCGGTCTGACGTGTCCGGGCGGGATTGGAGCCGCCGCCCTATATAGCCGCGGGGGCCCGGGCGCCTACCGGAGGAGCCTGCCTGCGGGAGCGGCGTGCGAGCGGGGGTCCTGGCCTCTCCCGGGACGAGCGAACGGACGGGCGGGCGCTGCGCGGGGTGAGCAGGCCGGGGCGCGGGGCTGGTGCCGCGCCGGGACGTTGGGGCGCCCGGCTGCCGACGTGGAGCACCGGGCGGGGGCGGTGGGGGGCCCTGGCTGTGGCCGCAGAGCGGCCCCCGCCGCCATGGCCCCCGGCCCCGCGGGGCGCCCCCCTGCTGGCCAGGGAGGGGCGGCTACGTGTCACCAGTGCGCATGGGCCGCGGCGCTGGCACCGGCCGAGCGAGAAAGTTTCTCGAGTCCCGCCGCGCTGGTCCCCCGCCCCCCGTCCTCCGGCCGTCCCCCGCGTGTGCGGTCCGGTCCCTGCGCCCCAGCCCTGGAGCCGCGGGGCGCCCCGACCTGCGCCAGGCCGGTGACGTGGGCGGCCCGCCGCCCCCTCCCCCGCCGCTCGCGGCCGGCGCGCCCCTCCCCCAGCCCGGCGGGGGCGGCGGGCCGGGGACGGGGGCGGTCGGGGCGGCAGGCTGGGGCTGGGCGGCGGGCGGGGGCGCGCCGCCTCACCTCCACCTGCGGCCGCCGGCCTGCTTGGCAGGGCGCGCCGCTCGGACGCGCCCCAGGGCCCGCGGACGAGAAGGACTGCACGGAAAAGTACCGAACCCCGGCGGGAGGCAGGGCGGCCGGCGCGCTGCCCCTTTAAGCCTGTCCCCGCCCGCGGGCCCGCGTGGCCGGTGGGAGGGCCGTGCTGAGGTGGCATCTGCGAGTCCCTCCCGCGGCCGGTGCGGCTGGAGCGCGGCCTGAGCCGTGCGAGCCAGGCTGCTTCCTCTCAAGTTTGCTCTGTCTCTTGATAGCACTCTGAAAAGTCTCGTCCTTACAAGTTTGCTGTGGGCATTAGAGCAAAGAATCGTAACTTTTGCAGGCGGAGGACCGAAGCCCTGGGTGTCCCGGGTTTCCTGGTGCCCTCCGCGCTCGGTCCTGCCCAGGAGGTACAGAAGCGCTGAGGTCGCATTCGCTGGCTGAGAAAAAGTTCTTTCTGGACTGCCACTCCTGAGTTCCCTTTGCAGAAGACTTTCTTTTGAATGTGTAATTGAAAATATACAAGGGGATCAACATACATTTTCTTGTTTACAAGGAAAAAACAAAATCCTTAAAGATTTGTCTGTTGCACCTTCGTTAGGACCGAACATATGTGGCATCTTCACATTTGCCATGACTTCCCGTGGGGAGGCCAGTCCCTAACCATCCAGCCTGCTCTGTGATGGCAGGGGCAGAAGAGAAGCGTCTCTGCTTCTGTCTAGCCTTCTTTCTTTGCCTCTAGTTCTGCTTCTTACACAGTTTTATTTTGAAATGTGGGTTTTTGCTGCGGGTATTTATATTCTGAGAAACAAGACTAAAGTCCAGGCTGAGGGTGGTTTGAGATCTGCATTGGGTGGGCCTGAATGCTTCCCGTGGGGAAAGTCATTGAGAGCACCCACAGTGATGGAGGGACGGGTAGGTTTGGAGGCATTGAGAGCACCCCAGTGATGAAGTGAGTCATGGCCAGGTGGTAAATGGGCTTCCCATGCCTGAAGGAGTCTGGTGGGGAAGGTGGGCCTGTTCTCTGGGGGAAGAAGCAGCAGACGTGGTGTTCTGACAGCTCTCTGGGGAGCAGCGGCCCAGCATTGCTCAGACACTAGGGTCCCTCTCAGTCCTGATCAGAGCGGCAGCATCAAGCCAAGTGAGCTGCAACAGCCGTGTTTGGCCTCTGCTCCTCATTAAGGTCTCCTGGGACTTGAGATGGCCGGTGAGGGCACCCAGATAGAGGCGTCACCTGCCAGGAAGGCTCAGAGGGGGTTGAAAGGCCTCCAGGGGTGGGCCTTGTGTTGCAGGGGACAGTTTCTTGGGAGGGGGCACAGCAGGAGGGCTGGTGATGGCCCAATGCCTCAGGACTGAGGACTGCACATGGCTCATCAGGTCAGCTCTAAGGTGTATGCTTAAGACAGGATCTTGAGACGTTTATTAGAAAGATAGAAGCCTGCTTTGGTGAGATCAGCCCTGATGTTCACCTGAGGCTCACCGTGGTCCATTCACCCCCAGCTGTGACAACCTCCGCTCAAAATGTGGAGACTGCAGACCAGTGTATCCTGTCAAACCAGCTTGGAGCATTCTGTGGGTCCACTCTGTGCGCCTAACTGCCCGAGGGCCTGTGTGCATGTGAGGGCGTTGGGGGCCCTGATAGGCTGCTCCTCCATGAGCCACGTGGACTGAGGGTCAGTAGGGCAGCTGGCTGGGACTGAGCACCAGCGGCCTCAGCAGGGAGCCGCCGGAGCCAGCCTGGTGTGTGACCCCAGGTGCGGGGTGGGGGTGGCACAGCCCTGTGGCTGGAGCGGGCGTGGCGGTGGCTGCCTCGTTGCGCAGCCTGCCCTGTCTAGGAAGGCAGGGGGACTGTCGGCGGGAGGCCGGGAGGATGGCCTGGCATTGGGGTGGTCTCGGGGCACGAACCTGCCTCTCAGGGCGGGTGCGAGTGGGTTTTTGAGACGCTGTCGGCACCCGGTGTGGGAGGCTCTTCAGGTGGAAGGTCAGCAGGTGCAGGCCTGCCAGGAGAGTGGGTGGGACCCTGGGTCCTGGCGGCCGTGGCGCTTCCCCGGGAGCACCCATGTCCTGGTCTGGGTGGGCCGTGCGTAGGCTGACAGGGCCCCGGGGGCCCAGGGCAGCTCACCTTTCACCCCTGTTGGGGCCCGGTGTGGACGTGCGTCCCTGACGGCGTGATTTAATGGAGAGGATTTCTTTCTCCCTTGCCTTAGTCATGGAGACCTGCAGGTTAGAATTTGTCTTTAAATAAGATGGCCTCGGTCATTTTGTACCCACGCTTCCCACTTGAGGATCACAAGTCGTGTGTGTTTGATGGGCTGGGCCCGCAGAGAGGGGCTGGCCTCTGGCTCACAGAGCTTCCGCCATGTGACTCAAGTCCTTACGTTTAGAGGATTTGGGGGTTTTGTATTTTTTAAATCCTGAAATACCACAGGTCTGTGTCCCCAGCTGGGACATTGAGACCTTTTAAATCCAGAGTCACTGGCACAACCCCAAGGGCTGTGCACCAGCTTCCTAGCTCCTGAGCACACTTGCATTATGAGCGAGATTGGAGGAGGTGTTCCTCTCCAGTTCGGCGGGGCACTCTTGTTACTGAATTCTCCCATTCTGGACCGTGCCCACCCATGCCATACGTCCACTTTGTCAAGTGCATGTGGCGGCCTGCGTGCAGCGGCCAGTCACCTATTGGGCAGCCTCGCCATCCTGAGGTCCCCCACGACCAGGTGACCCCCACCCTCCTTCCTGACTGAGCAGTTCTTGGTTCTCCCAGGATGGCCTTTGAAAGTTCTTTGCAGCCCTGCTGTTTTGTGGCCTGGTTTCTAAATCCCCAGGGGATTATAAGCCACCGAAGAACTTTTACAGGATAGCAGCAAGAACAAAGTAACTGCCAAAGACAGGGGCACTCTTAGGTAGTAGCCCTCCCTCTCCCTGAGGAGGAGCGCCCTATCCGGCTGCACTCACTCCGTCAGGACAGCGTTGCAGATCCTTTTCTTCTGGCTCAGCAGAGATGAGCAAGAAGAGGACAGGAAAAAACACTTACCCCCAAGGGGAACAAACATCAGTTTTGTGAGAGTTTTACTTCGAAATGGTTACATGTAAAAGTTGCGGCACTTAAGGAATCACTCCCTGGGTCCAGGAAGCTTCCTCTGCAGTTCTAGCTCAGGCTTCACTGCAGTGTGTCTGTCTGAAGCATGTGGCCTAATGGAAGGGCTTCTTCCTTTTGGGGTTGGTTTTTTTTTTTTCTGCCCCAAGAAATTTTCCTAGTATTGGTTAGTAGCCAAAGTGTAAATACCACTTTGACCTTTTCTAGTTGAGAGGCAAAAGGATCTGGGTTGTCGGATGCAGATAAGTAACTTCTCTGGTTTTCTCCTTCCCCTCTCTCTTTTCCTGCCCCACACCAGCAAAAGCTGGCAGGCTGACAGAGGCGGCCTCAGGACGGACCTTCTGGCTATTGACCGTTTTGCTGGTAAGTGTGTCCTGTCTCAAGGCTTCCTGGCCCTGGGCTGTGTGTCTACCCTCTTTCGTTGTGTATTGTCCTTAAGTTTCGAGCCGTTCTTCAGAGAGGAGCCCTGTCACTCACCTCCCAGTGTGGAGCAGAGTGTGCACTTGCACCCTTCTGGTGGATGGCCCATCTGGTTTCCATCTAATTTTAATCTTTTCTACTTTTGTGTTTGCTGAGGGTATCTGAATTTGGACCTTGCTTCCAGAGCTTAATTTTTTTTTAATTTGGGGAGGGGTCTTACTGAATTGTAAAAGGGATGGAAAAAACTCACTAAAAATGACTTGACTCTCTTAATCTTTTTTGCCTCGGTGGCATAGAAACCCCGGGGGGTGTGATTTGTGAGCACAGGGTACTCCTCTCTGCGGCAGTGTGGGGGCGCACCTGGGGTTGGGGAGGGCTCCCCCGTGCCCCATTCCACACGGGCGCTATGGCTCTGAGAGCCGTGTGCCCAAGTCCCCCCACGGCTGGGAGGTGCCCGCACTGCCACCCTGTGCTGTCACCCTCGTCCCCAGAGCAGGGAGGCTGCTCTCCCGCGTCTCCCAGTAGCTCCTGTCCTATCGTTCATTTTATAAGCGTCAGGAGGTGTGGCGATAGCAGATTAACCAAGTAACTGAGACAGCTGTTCTCAGAGCCCCTGGGGTGGATCTGGGGCTGGGGCTCGGGCGCCCCATGTGGGGCGGGGGTTCGGATGGGGTCCCTAAGCTGAACCTGTCGGCCGGAGCCTGGATCTGCTCCGTCTCGGGCAGGGGGGCGGTTCTCCATTTGGCACCCCAGTCTGAGTCCCGGGGGCCCCTCGCGTCGGCCGCGCTGGTGGAGCGGCGCCGCCCTCGGCTACACACGCCCCTGAGCGGCCGCCCTGCGCCTGCCTCTGGCCCCCTGCAGTGGCTCACCCGGATCGAGTGGCGGCCTGAGACCAGCCATGAGCTCCGTTGCAGTTCTGACCCAGGAGAGCTTTGCTGAACACCGCAGTGGACTGGTTCCGCAACAGATCAAAGGTGAGGCGCCTCTGCACTCTGCTGGTCACCGCGGGGCCTCTGCAGAGGTGCCTCTGTGCCCTGTGCTCTGAGCCACGGCGCTGCAGCCTCCGTTTCCACTGCCCTCGTCTGCGGAGCGAGGTTGGCCACGGGTGGCGGACGGATCGACAGCAGTGAGACTCAGAATGTGGACAATGTGGCAAGCCAGGGACCTGGCCTTGGGGACTAACGGGTGCTCTTTCAGCATTCCTCTCTCCCTCGCTCTGCTGAACTGGACTCGGGGTGACTGGCAGAGATGGGAGCCGGGCGTGACACACACACCACGTCGTCTTGGCGTCTAGTGTAGGCAGGCAGACGCCCGCCTGACAGTCTTTTCTGTCCCTTCAGAATCTGATGCGTATTTATGGCTGCAGGACAGCTTGATTTGAGGGCTCCATGTTCGTCCAAAGCCCTTCATCTGGGCTTAGATTTTATAAAATTTTCAGTGGAAAGAGTAGCTTGTTCTACTCTTTGCTGTTCCTAACACTCCTTAAAGTTTTCCAGTAATGGAATTAAGTATCAGTTCTAAAGTTTAATTAAAATTAAAGATGTATTTCATTAGTCACAGCAACCGCATTTCGCGTGGCTCATCTCCAGGCAGTGGAGACCAGAACTAGCTGCCTGCTTTGGTCCTCGGTGCCTGCAGGCTGGGTCTGCCACGTGATCCAAGACTCTGTGGGGTCCACATCTGCCCGGGGAGGGAGCGGGCCCTGCTGGGCACCAGCAGCTGCTCACACGGAACCTTTCCTGGCCTCCGGGGCAGCCTGGCCACATGGCTGGAAGTGGTGACCTCGGAGTGTACACAGGCCTGCCTGACCCCAGATGGTCGTCCCTCTGCTATTGGCCCCTGCTGTTGCCAGACACTGCCCAGCCCAGGACCTCCAAGCATGACCCAGACAGGCACATTCCTGCTGGCGTGGAGGTGTTGGTGGGTCAGCATGTGGACGGTGAGGGCCTGTGGGTGGAGCTGGTGGTGCAGGGACCCTGATTCCTCCGGGTATTCCCTGTGGGTGGCGGGGGCGCAGAGACAGCCGCTCCCACAAGAGCCCTTCCAGCGCTGGTTGCTGGCTGGAGTCTGCCTCGGGGTCCTCATGGGCAGTCTGGGCCGCAGCCTTGTTTTCTCCTGCAGGTTTAAGAGCTGGCCATGTGCCAGGCATTGGGGGGGATGGGATTTTTTCTTAAGAATACAAGATTAGAACATCTTGAGGGATGAAAAATCTGTGCCAAGGCCTGCCTTCCAGGAGCTCACCCCACAGGGAGTTGTGGGGCCCAGGGTCTGAGCTGAGACTCCCGGGGAGGCTGTGCAGGGACTGGGGTGCCCTCAGGTCCAGAGTGGCCTGGCCAGTACACACGCTGAACTTGAGGGTGCTGAGCCTGCTGGCCTTGGGGGCCCTTCCCTGTGGCTGAGTGAGGGGTCGTTTTCATCTGCTAGTGCTGTCTCTTCTTGGCATTAAAGCACTCCTCGTGTTTTCTCCATCTGATACTCCTGATCTGTGTTGGCCGGTCCAGTTGCCACTTTAACTTCTGAAGAGGAGAGTGACCCTCCAACCTACAAGGATGCCTTCCCCCCACTCCCCGAGAAAGCAGCCTGCCTGGAAAACGCCCAGGAGCCGGCTGGCGCCTGGAGTAACAAGATCCGGCCCATCAAGGCTTCCGTCATCACTCAGGTAGACGCTCCATCCCACTTCACCTGCCGTTCCAAGTAGGAAGCCTTAGCTGCTGATGGGAAGCGGTTTGGTTGGTTTTGGTTTTGGCCAAGAGGCTTGCAGATTCCTCATTCCCTGACCAGGGGTTGAACCTGGGCCTTTGGCAGTGAAAAGAAAGAAGCCTGACCACTGGACCACCAGGGAAATCCTGAGAGGGTTCTTGAACATCAAATATGAGATTGCTTTGGGCGTGAAAAGGGGCCTCTGGATTAAGGCAGTCTCCCCCCGCAAGCCTGTGCCCAGCCCAGGTCGTAGTCAGAACACGTCCTCCTGCAGACCCTGCCCCATCTTCTCGTCCCACCCCAGGGTGGGCGGGGGGATCCGTGCCCGCTGTTCCCAGTGCTCCCCCACTGCACATGCCCGTCCTCCACTTAGCGCCTCCCTGCGTGGCCAGCCGGGTCCTCCCTTTGGCTCACGCCCCTAGCCTCTCCACCTCCCAGTTCACTTCCTTCGCTGACCTTGCCTCCTGCTGCGTGATGTCCCGTGTCTTCATTTGTACTTGGGGTGGGGAGTTTCCACTTCACTAGGACAGCAGCCTTCTGCCCTTGGGCACTTCCTGCTGGTCTCTTAACTGTCCTTCTAGACCTTGGAGCAGTAAGGAGGGGTGACAGTTCTTTATGCGGTTCCTGGACAATTCTGTCTCCTCTTAACCTTCCCTTTTTGGCCTTTTCTGAGCAGGTGTTCCATGTACCGCTGGAGGAGAGGAAATACAAGGACATGAACCAGTTTGGAGAAGGTGAACAAGCAAAAATCTGTCTTGAGATCATGCAGAGAACCGGCGCTCACCTGGAGCTGTCTCTCGCCAAAGACCAGGGCCTCTCCATCATGGTTTCAGGGAAGCTGGACGCTGTCATGAAAGCCCGGAAAGACATTGTGGCTCGACTACAGACTCAGGTGCGTGCTCCCAATGGGCCTTCCCCGGGAGGGTGTCTGGCCCTGTGGCTCCGACTCCGTCATGCTCTTTCCCGCGATGGGCAGGGCTGGAGGGTTCAGGTAGGACAGCAGCATTCAGAGCCTCCTCACTCTGCTAGTGGAAAACCAGTGACTCAGTCATAGGCCTCGGGCACCGCTGGCTTTGCTCTGCAGGAGCAGAAGCTAAGAGCTAAAGGCCCAGACGCTGGGGTAAGGACACGCTTGTGTAGATGAGCCAGGTGAGCCAGTTCGGCTCTGAGGGCCAGCAAGTACGTGTGCTGTTTAAACACACACTCACCGCCCCAGGCTTGGGAGATCACCAGTGCTGTAGCCCTTAGGCACCTGATACCAGAACTTTGAATTGATTGGGGAACTATTGTCATAAAGAAGTAAATCGGTGATTGATGAGTTTTTCCCTTAACACTGAAGTGAATGCAGAGAATGTTTATTAAAATGTATGACGGAGCTTTAGGTGGGCTCAGTTAGAAATGAGAGTTCTTTCTACCTGTTGCTGAGTCTCTTGAGCCTTGGGGGAGCTGGTCTCAGTGTAGGGGTTCAGAGATGGGAGTCTGATGCGTGGGGGGCTTAGTGGGGGCGCTGCACTGTGGAACCCCGGGCTCTCACACTCACAGCTGAAGGGCACGTCCAGGTAATTGTCAGCTGTCCAGTGTAGGGAGTGGAAAATGTGTCTACGTTGTTGCACGTTGTGGCTGGCGCCGGCGGCTCTGCTGGCTGGTGAGCGTTGAGGTGGGTTTTCATTGAGCACCTGAGGCATTCCTCTTGCCCCCCACTTTTACTTTACAGCAAATCCCAGACACGTTCTCCTGCGGATAATTTTGTGTGCGCTCCCTCTCTTCTGTTTCATTGAACATAACCACATGTCGTTAACTCACTTCTCAAAGTCGACAGTGGTTTCCTGATGTCCCCACATCAGCCCAGGCAGCGTGAGGGCTTCCTGCTCATCTTAGACGCTCCTTCCCTACTGGGTTCTTCCTCCATGTCCAGATGCGGCCACCTGCTCACTCGTTCCTCAGCAGGGCCCCCCCTCACCTCTTCTTTAGTGCCGCTGGTCTGTTTGGGGGACACATAAGGGTTTGGTTGTCCCACTGCCCCACATTTTTCCTGTCCGGTGGGGGCAGATCTGGGGGCCTGGCTGCTCCATGTCTGTCTTATACGGCGAGAAAACGTGTGGGTGGTGCTCCTGTACCTGCTGCCATCCTTAGATGGTCTGGCCATTCTCTTGTCTAGTCGTTCTGTCAGCCTTGCTCATTGCTGCCAGGGTTCACGCAGTACGGAGACCTTGGCTCCCAAATCATCAGGACAGGACTTTGAGATGAGACAGGCACGATCTGTCATTGGTCCTTTTCCCCTTGGTTTTTTAGGCCAAACTGGTGCTCTGGCATCTTCACTGGTGGTCTGTGCATCTTTTTAGTGTCATTGTGAACTTCTGGTATGTTGATGAGTTGTGTTTTCTGCAGAACTTGCCTCGTCTCTGATGAGGGAGCTCCTACAAGTGGGCACCCTGCCGCTTTCTGATGTAAGCATTCATCTGAACCACTTCCTTATTTCTAACACAGAGAGATGTGTGACCTGATCTTCACTGTCTGCTTCCACAGACCTGAATATCCCAGAGCCCTGGAGGTTCGTAGTGGGAAGTTGCATGAGTTCAAACCCAAGTGTCTGTTTAAGATGAAAGATGTTTAAGTTTAGAGATCACTGAAATAATTCTCTATCACAGTTATGCTATCATCTTGATACATAGGTTATGCTTTTATCTTGATACATAGTTAGGTTCATTTGTTTTTTAGTTTATTTACATTTTTTAAGCGTGCGTGCTCAGTTGTGCCTGACTCTGTGACCTCATGGATTGTAGCCCGCCAGACTCTTCTGTCCATGGGATTCTCCAGGCAAGAATACTGGAGCGGGTTGCCGTTTCCTACTCCAGGGGATTGCCCAACCCAAGGATTGAAGTCAGGTCTCCTGCGTCTTCTGCATTGGCGGGCGGATTTTTTACTTAGCATTGAGCCACCTGGGAAGCTTTCAGTTTTCTAAAAAGTACTTAAACCTGTGATGGCTGAGTCAGCGCCGTGTAAGCCCTCCTGGCCCTGTTCTCCCTGCAGGGGGGCCATGCCTGGTCTTTGTGGGTGTGTTCTTCCGCTGAGGCAGGAGGCGGCCTCTCGGTGCAGCGGGTCCTGGGTGGTGCGCACAGCGGGCCGTGTCTCCCATCCCATAGGCCGTTGCCCGGACTCGGCTGTGCTGAGATGTGCGTGGACAGGTGGGGCTGTGTCCCAGTCAAGCGCTGCGTGCACGTGCGGTTTGCTGTTCCGCCCAGTGTGTCTTGGGGGAGCTTTGCTGGCAGTGAGAGGGGTTCAGAGGGTGCCTGCATCTGGGGTTTTGCTGAAGCAGCAGACACACCTCCCCTCGGCGCTGTGTGTGTGTCCCCCCGCTGGCTTTCTCACAGCCTCGCCAGGCCGTCAAGTGCTCAGGTTGTGGACTCGGACGGAAGGCTGCTGACTCTTCATTTGTGTCTTCTCTGTGCACGGCCTGTTCTCTTCACTCTGCTGTCAGGTTCAGGCTGTCCATCCGGCTCGACGCGCTCGTGAAAGCCCTTTATCAGTAAGATGTGTTACCAGTACTGTGTCCACGCTTGCCATCTTGTGTTTTCATCTTGGTATGTTTTGCTGTGTGAGGTTCATTCTTACGTAGTCAAATTCATTCATGCTTTTTTTTTCTTCTTTTAGTAGTTGCTAGGAAGGTTTCCTTTTACTTTTGGCTTGTAAGGAAGTTTATTCTTATTTTGTTAGATGATTATAAAGACGTTGTTGTATTCTAGTTCCTGATCTCTTTGGAATTTGTATGAATTAAAAGTTTTTCCGCAGTGGCAGTTTTCATCAAGCCCTAAATCTTCGTGCTGACTTGGGTCTGTTCCTGGGTTTTGAGCTAGCCTGTCCCTCCACGTGCTGGTGTTGCTTGTTCTAGTGGTAATGGTTTTAGACTGCAGCATCGAGTCCGGTCACTGCTCTCTTTCAGGATGTCCTTTCTGTTCCCTTCTGTTCTGCCCTGCAAGTGTGCTCATCAGCTCTCTGCTCCGAGCAGAGTTAGACTCCACAGGGCTGTGCTCTGACCTGGGAGGCACGCATCCCGCCGCCTCTGTTCTGTGTCCGGCCACTGAGACGAGTGGTCTTCCTGTCGCGTCTCCTAACCGCGTGTTGTCAGTCTGAGTTAGAGCTAACTTCTTCCTGCTGTAGTCAGTAGGAGTTGGGTGAAGTCGTGGTCTCTCCCGCCGTCCCTCGTGAGCAGTCTTGCGCCTCTTCCTGTCCGGCCTGCATCTGCGCCGCTCTGTCCTGTCTCCTCTCGAGGGAAGCACTCTGGGCAGAGGGTGGTCATGCAGGGCCTTGACCCGCATGTCTCCCCCAAGGGCAGCTTCAGGGTCGAGCATGTATCTGTGCTTTGTGTTAAAAATAGGAATCCTTTGGTTTCTGTTTTCTTGCACATTTTTGTCATGAGAGGATGTAAATTTTACAGAGTTGATTGTTTGGTTTTTCTCTTCTTAGATCTAGAAACATGATGGATTATATAAGTGGATTTTCTAATATCGAGCCATTTTTAAAATAAACCTCATATGCTCACCACTTTGTGTGCCATTTGGGAAGTGAGGATCTTGTTATTGCCTGTGATAGATTCTGACGTTTCTTTTGTGACTGTTGAACACTCTTCTCTGAGATTGAGCCCCTGGAGGAGGAGGAAGGCTGGCTGGTCTGGGGTTTCCTGCTGCTCTAGTGTCGGGATCCCTGCACTGTTCTTTTCCTTTTTTCTTTTTCAAAGTCCTCTTGACTGATGACTGCTTTCTGTGTAGATTGAGAAATACTGGAGACCTCTCTCCCCTCCCAGAGTTTCCCTGTGACCTGAGAAAGCTGCTGAACTTCTGACAGTTTGAGGATTTCGATTATTTTCATTTTTTTTCCCCACATGAGTTGTCTGTTTTAACTGGTTGTGAGAGAGAGGGAGGAAGAATTTATAACTACATGCAGGGCTCATGTCTGACAGAAAGAGCGTCCTGCTGCAGAAACAGAAGCTAACCTGGTTAGTCAGCGTGTGCCTGCTCTCCGGCCGCGGCCCGCCTGGCGTGCGGCGCCACTGAGCCGGGAACTGGCTCAGGGCTGGGCCGGGTAGAGAACCGATAGCTGAAGCTGGGAGGCCTGTTCGCACTCCTGGGGCCCGCTGCCCAGAGGGGATGCTTCAGCCGAGCCTTTTCTCAAGCAGGGCCCGGGGCCGGTGAGGCGGGCATCGGTGGGACGGGCATCCTGACGAGGGAGAGTGCCATGGAGAAGTGGCTTTTCTGGAACCTCCAAGTGTTTTTGTTTTCTTTGGTCCTTTTCCTGCCGTAGGCTTCAGCAACCGTTGCCATTCCCAAAGAGCACCATCGCTTTGTTATTGGCAAAAATGGAGAGAAACTGCAAGACTTGGAGCTAAAAACTGCAACCAAGATCCAGATCCCACGCCCAGATGACGCCAGCAATCAGATCAGGATCACGGGCACTAAGGAGGGCATCGAGAAGGCACGCCACGAGGTGCTACTGATCTCCGCGGAGCAGGTGAGGCCGGCTTGTGGGTGCAGGGCGTGTCAGTGTGGTGTGAGCCCACCACCCCTAGCCGGGCCCCCACGCCTGCCCTTCCCGCCTGTGTGTGTGCTGTGGGTGTATCACAGTGTGGGTGTGATCCCCCCGACCCCTAGCCGGGTGTGCGCGCCCGCCCTTCCCACCTGTGTGTGTGTGTGTGTGTGTGAGAGAGAGACCCACCTCATCCACTCCCAGGCGGGCCCTCACATCTGCCCCTCCCACCCAGGACAAACGTGCTGTGGAGCGGCTCGAGGTGGAGAAGGCCTTCCACCCCTTCATTGCGGGGCCTTACAACCGGCTGGTGAGCGAGATCATGCAGGAGACAGGGACGCGCATCAACATCCCACCGCCCAGCGTCAGCCGCACCGAGATCGTCTTCACCGGCGAGAAGGAGCAGCTGGCCCAGGCCGTGGCTCGCGTCAAGAAGATTTACGAGGAGAAGGTAGCGGCGGGGGAGGGAGAACCGCCCGGCCCTGTCCTTGGCCTTTTAGTGATGCCAGCTCAGCTTCAGTTGCCCCGGTTCCCAGGGGCGATCCCCTCCTATGCTCCCCTGCACTGCGTGTGGAAGGCACCCTGCCCACGGCTGACCAAGGCTCTGAGGGAGCTGGGGAGCTTGAGACAGTGGGATTTGGGGTCTGAAACTGGTTCCTTTATTTGGGGAGAGGACGTGGCCTGTTTGTTTCTTCCTAGTTGTGATGGTTAGTCAGATTGACTTAAATTCTGCAGTCGTTCTTCTGAGGAGAGGACCCAGTTGATGATGAGCAGAGTTTCCGGGGATTGGCTGGTTATCATCTTCATTCTGGGGGCTCAGTCGCTGCAGTCGGGTCCATGTGTCTTGCTCCCTGCCCCTCCCTTTAACACCCTTGTGCACGGTGCTCCTACTTAGAAAAAGAAGACCACGACCATCGCAGTGGAGGTGAAGAAGTCCCAGCACAAGTATGTCATCGGCCCCAAGGGCAACTCCCTGCAGGAGATCCTGGAGAGAACCGGGGTCTCTGTGGAGATCCCGCCCTCGGACAGCGCCTCCGAGACGGTGATACTGCGAGGCGAGCCCGAGAAGCTGGGGCAGGCACTGACTGAAGTCTATGCCAAGGTGACCTCCCCAGGGGTTACGGGACCGGGGTGGGGGTGCAGGGAGCGCTCACCCTGGCAAGCCCCGCGGCCTGGTGGGCACGGGACCAGATTGTGCGGACCCATGGGTTTGTTTCCTGGCTCCCTAGGCCAACAGCTTCACCGTCTCCTCCGTCTCTGCTCCCTCCTGGCTCCACCGTTTCATCATCGGCAAGAAAGGGCAGAACCTGGCCAAAATCACTCAGCAGATGCCAAAGGTGAGGGGGCTGTTTTCTGCTGTGCCTAGTGGATGCGGTCGTCCCCTCTCCGGCACTGGTTTTGTCCTGGGGGTGCCTCTAAAGACCACCGGCGGGTTTTAGAGATGAGCTATTGTGTGATTGTCAGCTGGTCCTCGCTTACTAGGGAGAGCAGAACACATGTTTTTTCAAACATCCATGTTCCTTTGGGAGAGTGTCTCAAGAAGCATCTTATTTAGCTGTGAACGGTGTTGTGACTTGTGAGTAGTTAATGCCTGAGAAGCCTGTCGTGCGGAGCAAGTGCTTGGGCCGTGGAGGTGGCGGAGGAGGACCCCTCCGTCCGGCAGTCCCCAGTGCTCGGGGAGGCCCCTCCGTCCGGCAGTCCCCAGTGCTCGGGGAGGCCCCTCGGTGCTGCAGTCCCCAGTGCTCGGGGAGGCCCCTCCGTCCGGCAGTCCCCAGTGCTCCGGGGTTGCAGGAGATCCAGCGACCCTGGCAGGGACCCTGTGCATGGTGACTCATTCCTGTTCTGCTTAGAGTGCTGGTCCCCACGGGGTGGCATGAGCAGTGCGGTGTTGGGTGCTTCTGCAGTGGTTCTGGTGACACGCAGGGGGCTGCGCTGTTGGCACACGGTGTTTCCTACCAAAGCCGCAGTCGTCCGCAAGCCCCCCTCACTTGTCCTGGAGCCTGTGGGTGGGCTGCAGCCCCCGAGAGCAGCCTGGGCTCCGGAGTGGCTTCTGCGCCGTGCTGTCCTCACAGCTAGGCCCGTGTTGGTGCGGCAGGTCCACATCGAGTTCACGGAGGGTGAGGACAAGATCACACTGGAAGGCCCCACGGAGGACGTCAGCGTGGCCCAGGAGCAGATCGAGGCCATGGTCAAGGACCTGGTGAGGGGTCCCCAGCCGCGCCCCAAGCGCTGGCCACGGAGGCGCAGCCAGTGAGACCTCAGGGGGCTGGGGAAGTCCCGGAGTTCAGGAAGGCCTGGGGAGAGGGCCCATGTCCAGAAGGAGGGTCTCTCGGGGGGCCTGCAACTGAGGGAGCAGGGCGGTGGCAGCCACTGGCCTCCAGACTTCGATCCCGGAGGCCTGCCTGTCTGTGGGGAGATCTGGGTGCCTGTCGTGGACTCCAGTCTCCACAGCCTGCTCTGTGCTCCCCCCGCAGATTAACCGGATGGATTATGTGGAGATCAACATTGACCACAAGTTCCACAGACACCTCATTGGCAAGAGCGGAGCCAACAGTGAGTGAGGGGGCTCTCCAAGGCGCCAGGGGTTCCCCCGCAGAGCCTTGAACAGGGCCCCCCCTGAGACTGGCTCTGAAGGTGCCTGGGGCCGTGTCCTCGTGTTGAGTCAGACCTGCAGGGCTGGGATCTGCCCGCCAAAGTTCGCGCAGGCGCCGCTGACCCCACGCTTGCAGGGTGAGCGGCCTCAGCCGAGGCCGGAGCCCTGAGCGGCCAGCTCAGAGCTGCCGAGAGAGCGCTCGGCCTGCGTCCACGGGTGTCGGCGTGGTTTAGAATCCATTCCTCCCCTCAGTGTGACTGGACGGCCCCACGGTGCTCTCCAGTCCTGAGCAGCCTGCCGCTGCCCGTGTCCCCAGGCGCCCCGTGAGCCTGCCCTCCTGAGCTCCACACTGTGCAGTCCCCTTGCTCAGAGTCCACGGGGGCAAGTCGCTGCTGCGGCTTCCTCACCGTCGGGCCCATGTGCTGGGCTCCATACAGGAGCCACGCTGGTGCCTGCTGCTCGGCCCACACGCTCACCTTCCACAGAAGGTGTAGGAAAGTTTCTGACCCTGACGCCTGGTCTGTTCCCCAAAGGATGGGCCACTTCGGTGTCTGCCCTGCTTCCTCCTGGCTCACTTGCTCGCCTGGGTTTTCTCTCCTGTGAACTTTGCTGCCTGTCTGCGGTGCCCTTTGTGCTTGTCCTGCGAGGACCAGCCTAGCGCAGCCGCGCCCCCCAGAGGCTGCCCCAAACGGGCAGCTCCTGCTGTGTATGTTTGTGCACAGCCCCTCCTTGCCGCCCCGCTGAGGGTCTTGGTTCCCCTTTACTGTCCAGTGTGCAGAGCGCTGACCCCGTTTCTGGTGGGCTGAGAAGGGGTAATAGGAGGGCTTTGAACAACACACTGGTTTTGCAAAGACAGTGAGGGGTGGAGTCTGTCCAGACAGCATGGCCCCCGTGGGGCTCCATGGGGATCACTGGGCGTGCTCTTCAGGTAATGTGGAATCTTCTGGGTTTTCATGGCTTGTTTTTTACTGTAACTTTTTGACAGTTTTTTTTTTTTAAACTGGAGTACGAGTTGCCAAAAAGTGCTCTCTGTCAACGTTAGAGACGCTCAGCCGTGCCCAACCCAGCGTGTCTCGGGGGCTGGGGCCTCACCCTGGGTGTGAAGAGTTCCCAGGGAGGCACCCGTGTGTGGTCCCTCAGGGTGGGGTCATCCGCAGTTCCTCGTGGGGTGCGGGAAGGCCTCGTTGCCCTTGAACCCTATGGGACGGTGGCTGGGTTGGGAACGGGAGGCCCTGCGTCCAGCGTGCCGTCTGTGTCCCCAGTAAATAGGATCAAGGACCAGTGCAAGGTGTCCGTGCGCATTCCTCCCGACAGCGAGAAGAGCAGCCTGATCCGCATCGAGGGCGACCCGCAGGGCGTGCGGCAGGCCAAGCGGGAGCTGCTGGAGCTTGCCTCCCGCATGGTAAGCCTGGCTGGCCTGCACTGCGCCCCTGCAGCGGGTCCGCGGCCTTCCCCGACACAGCGTCTGATGGCAGGGGTGTGCTGGCGCCCCAGTGGTTCCCATGTGGTGGTTCCAACATGTAGCTGTGGTTGAGACTCAGGGCCTGTGTTGTCAGCACAGGGGTGGGGTGGCACGTCTCTCCCGTCCTCCAGACCAAGCTGCAGTCTCCATGCGGGAGCAGGCGGATGTCTCCCTGCTCTGCGTGTCTGATCCGGAACCCCAGCATTGTGGGCGGGGGCTGCTTGGCAGTTCGCGTGTCCCCGCGCCCCAGCTCTGCTTGCTTCTCTGTGCAGTTTCCCCTGACGGGAGAGCCGGCCCTGGAAGGAGGCCATGGGCCGCGGGGCTTGCGGCCTCTCCTGTGGTCGTCAACGCAGGGGAGCATCTGAGCCACTCACTGTAGGAGGCCCGGCTCCTGACCGCAGGCAGACGTGCTGATGAGCTCTGTGGGCGCGCTGCCGGGTAGAGGGTCCCGCTCAGCTTCGCGCCGGGCTCTGCTCCCAGAGGAGCGTGTGGTGTAGCTGCTGGTGGAGACTGCGGGTGCCCTGTAGGGGCGCTCTGCCAGGGTGATGCCCGGGCTGCACCTGACCCCTCCCTGCCCCAGTGTGGTCTGTCGTGTTTTTAGGAAAATGAGCGTACCAAGGATCTAATCATTGAGCAGAGATTTCATCGCACAATCATCGGGCAGAAGGGTGAACGGATTCGTGAAATTCGGGACAAATTCCCAGAGGTAAAGCGTCCCCAGCGGTGCCCTTTACTGCCGTATAATCAGCAGTTGGGAAAGGGGTTCAGTATCATGACGTCCAATTCTTGTTGATTATCAAACTTGATCTCCCAATTATTTGTTCTAGGTTATCATTAACTTTCCAGACCCAGCACAAAAAAGCGATATTGTCCAACTCAGAGGGCCCAAGAACGAGGTGGAAAAATGTACAAAATACATGCAGAAGATGGTGGCAGACTTGGTAAGGGGGCACGTTCTGTCTTTTGTAGGAACAGAGTCTGGGGTGGTGTGGGGCTGGGGGTGCCCAAACCCACTTCAAGGAGCACACTTAGGCACTGAGGCGACCCGTTCAGACCGCAGAAAGGGTCGTGAGCTCTCTGTCCGGTGGGGTCAGAGTGGGGGACCACCTTGCCATGCAGGTTACTTTGTTTTCCGGGGGGTCCTCAGATACCTCGGGAGAGAAATTCTCCCACCCAGGAAGGAGAGGGGTCTGCTCAGTTGCATGAGGCATCGTTTACTGATTGGTCATTTTTCTCAAAACTTGGAACGTGAAGAAGTGGTCTGGAAAGTGGCGAGGGGGCGGGGTGGGCGGCCAGTGCCCCGGGGCTTCCCAGGGGTTTTCTGGGGCTCGGCATGACCCCCTCAGGAGGCACTGCCCACTGGCGGGAAGTCCTGCGACCCTCCTCATGTGCCACGCTCACACCCGGGCTGGAGTCGCGGTCTCTGGGTCTGTCCAGGCTGTGAGCCACGGGGGTGGGGGCCTGTGCCAGGGCCCGCAGCAGCCGGCCGGGCACACTGGTTGGTTAGTCGGCTGTGGGCTCAGTTACCTCCTGGCTCCTGGCAGACCTCAGAGTCAAACAGGGAGGGGGTGGGCCCTGGCCTGTCCACGTCACAGGAGCCCATCCTCTAGTCTCGCCTTCCGGCCAGGAGGGTCGCTTCACTCGACTCACTGTGCCTTCCTCATTTTAAGGTGGAAAACAGCTATTCGATTTCTGTTCCGATCTTCAAACAGTTCCACAAGAACATCATCGGGAAAGGAGGTGCAAACATTAAAAAGGTGACCGCCCACGCCTCGCCCCTGCCCGCCCTGCCCCGAGCCCTGCCCTGAGCCCTGCCCGGAGCTGGCCTAGGTTTTAATGTGGGGGCAGGGGGGTGGTGTCAGCTTCTCACAGTCCTCTCGCCTTGCAGATTCGGGAAGAAAGCAACACCAAAATTGACCTTCCGGCAGAGAATAGCAACTCGGAGACCATCGTCATCACTGGCAAGCGGGCCAACTGTGAGGCCGCCCGCAGCCGCATCCTATCCATCCAGAAGGACCTGGTAAGGGGTGTGGGCGGGCAGGGCCCAGCAGCCTGCCATCTGTCCCCCGGCACCGGGAAGCTCACACTTTCTTTCTCTTTGGGGGGTTTTTTGAAAGTAAAAGGCAAGAAACTGCAGATTTAAAGAGTGCAACCTAAGTTTTAACGTATGTCTGCTCCTCGGGGGTCATCTCCACAGTGTCCGTGTGGGTCCAGTGCACGTGCTGGCCTTCTCCAAACACCCTTGCCCCCCTGCCCCCCTTGTTTTGGTGACAGCCCCTCAGCATGTTGGGATCTGTTCTGTCTGTCGTCTCTGCCGTCTACTTTGTTTTCTCCGGCCCTCTTCTGGACTGGGTGTTCGGTGGCTCCGTTCCCCACTTTGGGCCTGTGACTGGTGTTTCATGGCTCTGTTTACCCCCTTTTCAGCCTGTGGGTTTTCTTGTTTGATGTTGGTGGTTGCTCCAGGGGTTGGGGCATCTTCAGGTGACTCAGTGCTGCTTGGAATGCAGGGTGAGGACCTGAGAACAGTGGCCCCCAACTGCTGTGCGATCCACACGTTGTAAGCCCAACATGCTTCCTTAACCTTTGTTTTTAAACATCCAGTTATCTTTTAGAAGGTTCAAATAATAACAAAAAGTCGGTACATACGTACTTAGCACATAAACATACCTTCTGCTCCAGCCATTTATCCCTTCCTCCTCCAGCCCACGCAAACCCTGATCCTTCACTGGCCCCACGGTTGGCCTTTCCAGAATGTCATGTAGTTGGAATAACGTGTCCCGTTTTCAGATTGACTTTTTTCACTTGGCAATAAGATAGACAGTGTAGTAAAAGCAGTGCATGTTCTTGTAAGGAGCGTCTCCCACGGTGGCTGTACCACCTGCGTCCCCAGCAGCCTCCACACCTCAAGCTGGCGGGCTTCGTTCCGTCCTTTGCCTGCATATCTCTCGCGTGGTTTATAAGATAGCTGGTGTCACTTTGCCATCCTCGCTCTTCTGGATTGTTTGATGATCATACCAGTCTTTCAGCAAGTTATGATTGTCTTAGTGTCTTTCATTTATGTTTCTTTGCTTAGAGTTCCTCAAACGTCTTGGATATGTGAGTTTAGAGTTGTCCTGAAATCTGGAAAGATTTGGGGACTTCCCTGATGGGGCTAAGACTGCACTTCAAGTATGGAGGGAGCAGGGTCAGTCCCTGGTTGGGGCACTATTGATAAGATCCCACATGCCGTGCAGAGTGACCAAAAAAGAAAATCCAACCTAAGAAACAAAAAATTAGTAATATTTAAGTCACTTTCCATATGTTGTCCTCACCTCTTGTAAGTTCAGTTTCAATCCTTTGTTTTCATGCTTAACACGATCAGCCTTGCCTTTGGCTTCTTGGCCGTGTGCAATCTAGTGAAAATACCTGCTTTAGTGTCCTAGACCACTGGCTCTAACATCTAACATCTCATTTCAGGTTGTTTTCCATCATTCATTCCCATGATGGCTTGTTTTTTATTTCTTTGCATGCCCAGTTTTTTTGTTTGTTCTTTTTTGTTTGTTTTTATTGGATGCCAGATATTATGAAGTTTACTTTGGTGTATAATAGGTATTTTCTGCATTCCTATAATGGACCTTCAAGCTTTGTTTAGTTATTTCACAACACTTTGCTCCCTTTGGGCTTGCTGTTTAGACTTGTCAGATGGGGGAGTCACAGTGCCAAGTCGAGAGCCCGTGGCTTCCCCAGCGCAGCCAGGCTCCCTGCACGTACCGCCGGGAGCCTGCAGGGCCCCAGCTGCCTGCCCCCTGGATGGCAGCACTGTCCTTGGTGTGGGACTTGGCAGGGAGCAGGGCCGAGCGTGGCCTGCTGGCTCCACCTCCGGCATCTTGCCACCATGCCCTGCGGAGGAGGGTGCAGTCCCGCCTTGACTCGGGGCAGGGTCCTGGCTTACAGGGCACTCGGGCAGGCTGGCCCTGGGGCTTTGCGGCGGGCCTGCCCTCTGGCCACACAGGCCTGCTCCCTCGTGTTGTGTGTGATTTCAGGCCAACATCGCTGAGGTGGAGGTGTCCATCCCTGCACGACTGCACAACTCGCTCATCGGCACCAAGGGCCGCCTCATCCGCTCCATCATGGAGGAGTGTGGCGGGGTGCATATCCACTTCCCCGTGGAGGGCTCGGGCAGCGACACCGTGGTCATCAGGGGCCCGTCCTCGGACGTGGAGAAGGCCCGGAAGCAGCTGCTGCACCTGGCGGAGGAGAAGGTGAGTGCCACTTGGGACAGTCTGTCCTCACGTCCCGCTGGAGGCCCTGCACAGCCTGTCTCTGCGTCAGGTTAGAGCACATCTGTGCACACACGCGTGTCTCCTGAAGGGCCTCTCCAGGCCAGATGCCTGCATGTTCAGTGGAGAACATTTGCTGTTGGGTTTGTTATTTGGGGCTTTTCCCCTCATAAGTATGATTTGTATACAGAAAGTCTCCATGTGTAGTTCTGAGTTAACAGGCCTACATTCATGGGACCACCACTCAGATAAAGTCCTCTGACAGGCATCACTTCCTGTGGGTCTCCACTACCTCACTCGCCTCTGCCCTTTGTCACGGCCCACTTGCGGCTGTTTCCGGCCTCCGCTCTGTTTCAGCAGCATGGCGGGGCACGGCTGACTACGGGACAGCTCAGGGTCCTCCAGCTTTGTGCTTATTAAAACTGCTCTGGCTACTCCAGGCCCTTTTGCCTTCCCATGTGCATTTGGAACCAGCCTGTCAGTCTCTTGGGGGAAAGTCTGTCTTGGATTCCGACTGGAGCTGTATTGAGTCTGAAGAGCAGATCCCGGAGGACTGCCACCCCCCGACAGTTTGGAGTCCCTCCAGGGTTTACACTGCTTGATTTTTCACTGGTGCTTTGTCATTCTTAGTGTGAAAATCTTGCTCATCATGTTTGGTTCATGTCTTTTTTGATTTTCAGTGGTATTATAAATGACACTTTTTTACCCATTTCCATTTATTGCCACATACAGGAGTAGACTAGATTTTTGCGTGTGGGCCATGTTTCTGGTCTGCACCCCACTTACTAGTGCCAGTACCTTTGCTTGTGGATTCAGACGAGTTTTCTGTGTCAAGCACACCATCTGTGAGTGGGCAGTTGTAGTTCTTTCTTGTTGATACATGTGCCTGCGTGTCTCCTTTCATGGTGTTGCTTGGGCGTCCTGTGTGCTGTTTGGCAGCATGGCCAGCAGACAGCCTGGCTGGCTGGGGGCTCGAGGATGCCCTCTGTCTCCCGCCACGGTGTGAGGCGGGCCGGGTCCCCCGCCACGGTGTGAGGCGGGCCGGGTCTTTGGCAGCTCTTCCAGCTGAGGAAGTTCCCTTCTGTGCTGGGTTTGCAGAGAGTTTTTATGAGGAGTGGGCGTGCAGCCTGTTGAGAGGCTTGCCTGGTCTCTCTTTAGTATAAATGCAAAGCTGATTTGGGGCTTGGCCGCCCGTGAGGTTTCTGGAGGGGCCCACCTGGTGATGACGTGTCATCTTTTATCACACTGCAGGGATGAGCTCCCTGACTCATAAAGTTTTTTTAAATGCTGCTGTTTGAGTGTCTGAAAAGTTGAAGATTTTCAGTGGTGTTCTGTGAAACCAGCACTTAACAGATAACAACTCAGTTATTTGCTCTTCAGCTTGGGGACAGGCTTCACGACAGGAAAAAGGAGAGACTGCCCGGGGTGGGCTTGTCTGCCTGGGGGTGTGTCCCCTTGAGTGCTGCAGACCCCCTCCAGAGGATCTCTTGGCGAGGTCACTGGGCCGCGACCTCTGCTGCGCTCTGGTTTCATGGTCAGATAAGGCCTCGGTTGGCTTGGCTGTCTCTGAGCTGGGTGCATGGGTCACCTGCAGCCCTGGGAGTGAGTGCTGAGCAAGGAGCTGTTGGCCAGGGTCGAGAGGAGTGGGGGTGCCCAGGCCTGGACAGGGTCTGGGCGGGTGCCGCTGTCCCCGCAGCGTCCCCTTGCAGAGGGAGGTGGGAACAGCTTACAGAGTCGCAGGCTGCTGTCGGAGCAGGACTGGGGTTCTTGTTTGTGGAGGGAAGGGAATGCACGTGCTGCCTGGTCTGGGTCCGTGCTGAGATCCGAGCAGCCCCGTTTAGACAGTCATGGGTGGCAGTGTGAGGAGAACTTCCCCACCCCGCTGTCCCTGGGGCCGCACAGGTGGCACCAGGCCAACGAAGCTGGATTGGTTTCTGCAGCAAACCAAGAGCTTCACCGTGGACATCCGCGCCAAGCCCGAGTATCACAAGTTCCTCATCGGCAAGGGGGGTGGGAAGATCCGCAAGGTGCGGGACAGCACCGGGGCGCGCATTGTCTTCCCGGCGGCCGAGGACCGCGAGCAGGACCTAATCACCATCATCGGGAAGGAGGATGCCGTCAGGGAGGCCCAGCGGGAGCTGGAGGCGCTCATCCAGAACTTGGTGAGCCAGGTGGGCGGGGCTGGGCCGGCCTGGTCCTGGGAGGCGGGCGGGCAGGGGCTCATGCAGCACCCTTCCCGATGCCCCAGGACAACGTGGTTGAAGACTGCATGCTGGTGGACCCCAAACACCACCGCCACTTCGTCATCCGGAGAGGCCAGGTGCTGCGGGAGATCGCCGAGGAGTACGGCGGGGTGATGGTCAGCTTCCCACGCTCCGGCACGCAGAGCGACAAGGTCACCCTCAAGGGCGCCAAAGACTGCGTGGAGGCAGCCAAGAAGCGCATCCAGGAGATCATCGAGGACCTGGTAGGTGCCCAGGCTCGGCGGACTCCGGGCTCTGATGCAGCAGCTGCTCCCTGGGGGGGCCTGGCGGGTCCTCGGCGGGGGCCTCCCTCCTCCAGGGCGGCAGGCAGACAAGAGCCCAGTCTCTGAGGGCCTGTGGGGGGGGGGGGGGGGCAGGGGGCCTCCCCTGTGGCCCTGCCCTCCGCCACTCTTCCCACTAGAGGCCTTGGAGGAGGGAGACAGACGTGGTGTGGACGTGAACTTGGCCCTGAGCAACTGACCTTGACTGTTACTTCTCCTTTTTGCTCTGTCTCCTTCCAGGAAGCCCAGGTGACCATAGAATGCACCATACCCCAGAAATTCCATCGATCAATCATGGGCCCCAAAGGTTCCAAGATCCAGCAGATCACCCGGGACTATAATGTTCAGATTAAATTCCCAGACAGAGAGGAGAACCCAGGTGGGTCCTGGCTGGGGGAGGTGGCAGCTGTTGGCTGTCCGGGGGCTTCCAGAGGCTCAGGGTCCCTGGTCTGTCGGAGCGGGCTATGTCGTGGTCGCAGGGAGACGACGGGCCCTTCAGATGTCCTCAGGGTTCCCCACTGCTGGCGACCTGGCCCAGGAGAGCTGAGCATCCGTAGCCTCCCATGTGGGGAGGAAGTGAATCTCCTATTTTTTTAAGAAGAGCTTGGGCTACAAGTTAAATCATATTTGTCGCATTTATGTTTCACACTCTGTTTACTCTCTAATTTTGAAACAATTTCATATTAAAGAAGAATTGCACAGGCTGATGTAAAGATACGTCTGCCTTCACCCCCTGGCTTACACATGGCACACTTGTTCTTTCTGAGTCATTTGAGTGTCCGCTTCAGGCCCACCCCTTACCCACACGGCTTCCCCGCAAGGATGAGGGCACTCGAGGGTCGTCAGGGTGACTGTGGCTCGTGCAGCCTGTCAGCTCAGAGCCACGTAGTCCTGGGGTCCTCCTGCGGGTTTGGCTGCCAGGCCCGCCCCAGCCCCACCCGGGTCGCTGCTGCCTTTGACAGTTGGGTCTGTGTTCTGCTCTCCTGGATGCTGTCTTGCTCCATGAGTGTTTGGTTTGTTTTGGTCACGTCTGGTTCCCACGTGGCCTGACTGGACCACGCCAGCCAGTTCCGGCCCCACGTGCTTGCGCTTTCCTTGCTGTCTTCCTGACATGAGAGCAGTTACCTCGTCCCCATTCAGTTGTCTTCTCAAGCCATCTCCGCCCTGGCGTTGGTGTCGGTGGTCTCTTCTTCTCCAGCACAGCGGGCCCTGCCCCGCCTTCCCCTGCAGCCCCCGAGGCAGGTGCTGAGCCCTGGGCTGCCCCTCCGTCTCCCTAGGGCACAGCGTGGAGCCCCCTGTCCATGAGAACGGTGAGGATGCCGCGGAGGGGAGAGAGGGCAAGGAGGCCGAGCCCGGCTCCCCCAGGAGGTGCGACATCATCGTCATTTCCGGCCGGAAGGAGAAGTGCGAGGCGGCCAAGGAAGCCCTGGAGGTGCGCAGGCCCCACCCAGCCCCACCCCTGGCCCTCAGCAAGGAGCAGGTGCAGATCTGAGACCTGAGCACCGCATGTTACGGGCGGAGCTGCCGGCCTGGGACCATGGACAAGCAGAGCTGGTGGGGCTCGGGCACCCCTGCCCCCAGTGTGCAGGGTCCTGAGTATCAGCACTCAGTGAGCCCCCCCTTAGCAGGCAGGATGGGGGCCTGTTGTGATGTGGCGACAAGCGGGAGACAAGTGGGTCGCCTGGGGCGAGCAGGCTGCAGAGGCGACATGGGTCGGGTCGTCAGCGCTGCCCCAGGAGGGGGCTGTGGTCCCAGGCGTCTCTCTGACCTTCTCTAGGGTCTCTGTGCGGCCGGGATCAGGGTGGACCTCTGTGTGGCCCCAGCCCCCACAGAGGGGGGCTCCGACCCTGAGGCCCTGGGTTTCCACGCCTCTGCTGCTCCTAGGGGTGGCTGCACCCCACACCGTTTCCCGCGTCCCCTCACATAGAAAGTGGCGCTCTGCCCAGCTGGGGCAGCGTGGAAAGTTCTAGAGAGCATCTCATTCCCATACAACTCTTCGCCTGTGACCCAGAAAGGCCTGCTGCTGAGCCCACGGGCTCCCCACCCCACCCTCAGGCCTGACCCCAGCCCTGTCCTGCAGGCACTGGTTCCCGTCACCATTGAAGTGGAGGTGCCCTATGACCTTCACCGCTACATCATCGGCCAGAAGGGAAGTGGGATACGCAAGATGATGGACGAGTTTGAGGTACAGCCACTTTGCAGGTCGTCTCCCGGGACGCCGGGTGCTGGGAAGGGGGCGCCATGCTCCACGCTCCGCGAGCTGAGCTCTTCTCCCCCACCCTCCTCATCTGGAGGCTGAGCTGTGTCCCCACGGATGCCCTCTGCAGCAGGCCTGCCCTGTCTCCACGCAGGTGAACATTCACGTCCCGGCACCAGAGCTGCAGTCTGACATCATCGCCATCACAGGCCTGGCTGCGAACTTGGACCGGGCCAAGGCAGGGCTACTGGAGCGGGTGAAGGAGCTGCAGGCTGAGCAGGAGGACCGGGTGAGGGCCAGGTGTCCGGGGCCGAGCCCCTCACACCCAGGCTGCCCCTCAGCAGGGAAGTTGGGCAGCAGAGACGGGGCTGGGTGACCCTGCGTCACCAGCCCAGGGTCGCACGAGCTGGGAGCACCTGTCGCAGGTGGTGTCGGGAGCCTGGCTGCCTCTTAACCAAAACATCGAGAGCTGGACTTTGTCGTTAGCTGTGTCTTAAGTAAACAGGAAGACCTTTGCCAGCCTTACTAGGAGGGTTCACCTGGGGAGGCCTGGGGGCCAGTTCCAGGAGAGACCCCCAGCGTGTGCCCCTGGACCCGGGCAGGCCCCACCAGCACCCTGGGTGCTGTCTCCTTGGTGTCGGGGACGCGAGAAGCTGGCGTGATGCAGGGCGGGGACAGTGTGGGGCCATTGGGAGCCTGCGCGCCTCGGCCACGGCCGCAGTGCCGGCCTTGGGGGTCCCCCCTGCCCAGGCCTCTGGTTGTGGGCGTTCCCTCACACTTCTGTTCTCTTTCATGCGTCTGCGGTTTCTGTTTGGTTTGGGGATTTGGCGCCTGCTTGCGTCCCACCACCCTAAGCCCAGCTCTCTGCACACTCGCTCGTCTGCATCTCAGGCTCAGGAGGTGGAGCCGGGCGGGCGCTGTGCTTGCGGGAGCGGCGTCCTCGGCCCCTTGTTTCCGTTGCCGGGGGGAGGGCCACAGAGCTCAGCTGTAAAGCTGAGCCTCATTCTTGGTGCAGAGGTGACGCGATGCCCGTGGGCAGAGGACGGAGGGGCGCGGTGGCGATGGTGAGGGCCGGGCTGGAAATGCTCCCTCCTCACTGCGCCTTGCCTCGTCGGCAGGCTTTACGGAGCTTTAAGCTGAGTGTCACTGTGGACCCCAAATACCACCCCAAGATCATCGGGAGGAAGGGGGCGGTGATCACCCAGATCCGCCTGGAGCACGACGTGAACATCCAGTTCCCTGATAAGGACGATGGGAGCCAGGTAGGGGGCCGGAGGGCCTGCCCTGCTGTGGCCTAGAGTTTCCTCTCTCCTGGGCGGGCCCCTCTCCTGGGGCTGCTCTCCATTCCTGCTCCTCTGTCTAGCACCCAGATGTTCATTTTTGTCCTTGGGTCCTTGGCATTGTGACGTGCCCTTCTCCAGGGTTGTTGTATTTCTTCCTGTTCTGAGGGGCATGGCCTTCATGGAATTTCTACTTCTTTCTGCCTTGAGTTCCCCATTTTCTCTGCTGGTATTTATGGGTCTGGCGTCTCACATTTGCTGAGGGTGGGGGTGCCAGCCGCGGCGTCTGCACCTTCTCTGCAGGCCTCAGTCTCCAGTGGAGGGCCTTCCCTGCGCCCTGGCCATCCGGCATCAGCTCGTCTGTGCCTGCACCCTCAGCCCGTGGTGGCGACTGTCCTTCTCGGGGAGTCTGGGGGAAGGAGAGGATGCTGCCACCCTGCCGGGCTGCCAGTCTCCCCTTCAGGCACAGCGTCCGCGCTTGGCCCTCAGCCTGCCAGCGAGCATCTGCTGCTCGTGGAGTGTGCCCCCAGCCGGGGCTTGCAGGCAGGTGTCCCTGGGGTGCCCTCTTCTGACCAGATCCTCTCTCAGCCACAGGACCAAATCACCATCACAGGCTATGAGAAGAACACGGAGGCTGCCCGGGACGCCATCCTGAAGATCGTGGGTGAGCTTGAACAGATGGTTTCTGAGGATGTTCCGCTAGACCACCGCGTTCACGCCCGCATCATTGGTGCCCGTGGCAAAGCCATCCGCAAAATCATGGATGAGTTCAAGGTGAGTCCCCAAGCTGAGCCTGGAGCATGGCTTGCCCTCAGAGCAGGCGGGGAGATGGGCTGCATACCGTCAAACCATTGGAGTCCCCAGGCTCAGGTGGTGAGGCACTGTGGGTCACAGCGGGGACAGCTGACCCTGCGGGGCAGTGAGCGGTGGGCGGCCTCCGCTGAAGGGCCCGTTGGCGCATGCACGGTGGGGCCCTCGCCCACCCTGGCTCTGTGTGCTTTGCGTCCAGGTGGACATCCGCTTCCCACAGAGCGGGGCACCCGACCCCAACTGCGTGACCGTGACGGGGCTCCCGGAGAACGTGGAGGAGGCCATCGACCACATCCTCAACCTGGAGGAGGAATACGTGAGTCCTGCGGGGGCAGCTGGCCCGGATGGGCTGGGGTGACGGGCCCCTGCCACAGACTGACGCCGCCTGTGCCCACAGCTGGCCGACGTGGTAGACAGCGAGGCGCTGCAGTTGTACCTGAAGCCCCCTGCCCACGAGGAGTCCAAGGCACCGTCCAAGGGCTTCGTTGTGCGCGACGCCCCCTGGACCGCCAGCAGCAGCGAGAAGGTGAGGCCTTGCCCCCAGCGACCCGCGCTCGTGCCGTCCGGGGCCGCTGCGGGGCGCTGTCCCTCAAGCCGTGTGCTCCCTCACAGGCTCCCGACATGAGCAGCTCCGAGGAGTTCCCCAGCTTTGGGGCTCAGGTGGCCCCCAAGACGCTTCCGTGGGGCCCCAAGCGATAATGACCAAGGAGCAGCACCCGCCCCGCGAGGGTCCGCCTCACTCTGACCCAGCAGCTGGACCCCACGTTCGTGTCTGATCCCGCCCGCCCTGAGGTCTCACGGCGAAGCCGGCGGCCCCGGCCCGGCCTGGCCCTGCGCTCGGCACCTCGTGAACACTAAGGAGGCCGTGGTTCGGAGTCACCCCGCACAGCGGCCAAGCTCCCGCCCCGCCGGGAGAGCCCGCAGCTGCGGCTGCGCCTGCTTCCTGTCATGACCTCAGGAAATAAATTTCCTTGACTTTATAAAAGCCAAATGTTTGCCCTCGTCCTTTCCCACCTCCCTCTCCCCTGCCTGCTGCAGGCCTCCTCCTCGAGGACCACCCGCCTCTTCCAGCTGCTGGAAACTCCACCGACCCAGACCCTGAGGTCAGGGGGAAGGCCCTGCGCACACACGGGGTGTCCCGGGCCCAGTGAGAGCCCGGGGCTGCCCGAGGACCTGAAGGCAGACGGGGGGCGGCTCTTGCACGGCCCGGCCTCCACGTCAGGGTCTGCACCCCAGACCACCCAGCCCTTCAGGCAGAGGCAAGGTCGCCTGGCAGGGCTCCGTGGAGTGCAGGCAGGGGTGAGGGAGCTGGGCCCCCCACTCCTCCACAGAGGGCCCCGCTTCCTGCCACAGGCCTGCTTGTGTTTCTGCACCGCCTTCAGCTCTCTCACACCCACCAGCCCGTGCCCCACGACCCTCCCCGCCCCCGGCCCCCCGGTCCACTGGGTTCTGGTGTTCACTATGGCCTCGGGGCCCGAAGCCGGCACTCTGGGCTCAAGGCCGCACCCTGCTGCACCTCCAGAGTCCAGAGTCGGGGGTGCGCAGGCCAGCCCCCCAGGCGTCCTCGGATGCGTGTGTGAGAGGTAAGCTGCTGGCCCCGGGGTGCAGAGGCTGTCCCAGCTGGCGGAGGACCTGGTCCTTCTCAGGTGTCTGGTAGGATGGCCCAGGCGTCAGCCCCTGGCCTCCGCAGGGCAGGGTGCTTGGTGAAGGGAAAGGTGGGGCCCTGGGCCCTGGGCCATCTGTCCCCACGGAGGTGACGGGCCACTCTTGAGTTGTCTGGTCCCTGGTCCCCAACCTCCTGGAGAAGCTGACTGTGTCCTTGGGAGAGTCACCGCTGCTTAGCCCACCTTCTCCCCCACCTCCACCCCATGGGAGGTTTTTCTCTCAGTTTATTAACTCAGGCTCAGTCATCTTGACTTTAATTCCTGAACAGACCAAGAGTAGTCTCCCCACTGCAAGTCCCAGCTGGCCCACGCGGCCTGGAACGTGCCCGTCCATAGGCATGGCCGATGGGGCGTGTGTGAGGCCCCGGACGAGGCAGAGCCAACGGCTGGGGAGGACGGAAGGGTGCCCGCTTGCCTCCGCAGGGGGGCCCGGCCCTGGGAGCCCCTCCTGCATCTGCAGGGTCTCGGGGCCTCTCCCCGGTCAGCTCCCTCCCGCTGGCCCCCGGCTCCCGGGGGGTCCGCCCACAGCTCCTCCGTCTGTCCTGCGAGGTCCTCTGCAACCGCCACCCTCCCCTCCCCAAAGGGGCCTTTGTAAGTTCCCACAGGAGACCTCCCGCATGTGCGTTCATTGCGAACCCCTGGCCTTCGCTGTGTCTGCTCTGGTGGTGGTTGAAGGTCGCGTGGTGACTGCCCTGGCCTTTGCCCTGGGGCCTCCGGGGCTGCGTGCACCTGGTGGGACGGGGCGTGTGCCCCATGCCCTCTTCGAATGTCTTCCGTGTCACATGTGTCCATAGCTACCATCCATCCCTTGGCCTTAACTTTGAAATCTGGAGATTATATGCAAACATGTGTGGAGGCTCATGAATATGGATGACACTGGAATTTTATAAATTCTAAAATAAAACCCAAACTGGATACAGTGTGCTGAGACTCTTCTTATCACGCCCTGCCGAGCTCAGCCTCGGGGAACCAGGCGTGCCTGGCATGCTCTGGAGGGTCACTGGGCACCCCACAGACGCTTGGTGCGGCCCCCCAGCTGGCACAGGGTGCTCAGCCCTGGACTAATGGCCTCGCAGGAGCCAGGGTGCCGGGAGGCATCAGTGTTGGGGGCGGATGGTGACTGACACCTTCCAGGACACCAGGGGGTGTGGACGTTTGATGGCAGCGCGGTCATCCCTGGCAGCCAGGCCGGATGGCTCAGTGGTCTTCATTCAGGGGGGCATCACACAGCATAGCGCTGTCGGGAAGGCTCGTGGGGGTGTGCCCTGCGGAAGAGGTCACACCTGGGGGTTCCATCCCTGAGGCCAAGGTGGGACCACTCCAGGCGGGAAAGGAAGGCGGTGTGGGCAGGTCCTGCCAGGCACCACACCCCAGTGACCAGGGCTGTGTCTGTATGAATGCTCGTCACGCTGATGTGCTCACTTCATGCAAACCCAAGATTTCTTATGTTTCCATAAGTTTACTTTTAAAAGTCTGAAACAACAAAAACAACCATCTGGAAGAAAACGCCTGTGGATTTTGTAACAAGGACACGGTGCACACAGCCCCACTGCCCACAAACAGAAGGACGGCTCATTTTCTGGACTGTGGGCGAGCAAGCACCTGCCCCTCTGTCTCAGCCCCTCCCTGGTCAAGAGATACCTGGTGCTTCGTGAGGCCCGGATCTGTGGGTGTTACAAAGGCGTCGACTGGCAGTTCTGAGGAGAAGCTTGGCGGACTGTGGTGCAGCACTTGAAGGACCACGTGTCCTTGCTGACAGTGCTGTGACCTCAAGGAGCGCTCCCCTGAGAGTCAAAAGTGGGCACTGTCTCCTGGTGTCTACTGCGGGGCTTCCACCACGGAGCAGAGGGCAGTGAGCCGCCGGCGAGGCTGGGGCACAGCTCCTCTGTGCTCGGAGCTCAGAGGAGGCAGATGCAGGGCACTCACGAAGACGGGCGGTGGGTGAAGTCCAGCTGCAGGTGCCGTGAACCTCCCCGTCCTGAAGATGATCCCATGCAGACAGACGGGAAGACTTGGCGGAAGGAGAGCCACCAAGCGTCACGGGAGTGAATGTCCTTTCCTCTGAGTGCTTCAAGGAAGAGTCCAGTCTCCCTCCAAACCTTCCCCATCGCGGCGCTCGCCACCGTGAGGCTGCTGCTGGCCCAGGCTGGCGGGAGCCAGGCGCTGCCACAGGAAGCGCTGAACGGGCTGAGGCTGGGGCTGCTCGGAGGCTGTGGGCGGGCTGGAAGGAGCAGGCAGAACTGTGGGCCTTGTCAGAGGAGGGGGCTGCAGGGTCCCGGGGGCGGGGTGAGCAGGCTCACGGCTGCGGCCCAGAACAGTCTGGTTTGGGGCTGCCAGCTGGGGTATGTGGGGGGCAGGCTGGACCCTGCCTGGACCGGGTAGGAAGTGGCGGGGCTGGCTGGAGAGGGGACGCCACCGTTTGAGGGGCAGCAGGTACAGGGCGGGCCAGACGGAGGACCCCAAGTCCACCAGCTTGAGGGGAGATGAGCCCCATCCAGGGCTGAGGGGGCGGACATGTGAAGCCGGTGGAGGCCACCTCCCGTGCCTTCGAGGCCGGGCGGGGGGCAGGCCAAGGCGGGGGAGGCGCGACGTGCGGGGAGGCAGCGCACCTCAGCTATGGAGCCATCCCGTCCGGGTGACGGGGGAGGTGGGGCTGGGCGGGAGACATTAGGGAAAGCTGCCCCTGGGCACCGAGCGCCCCACCTTCCAGGTGCCCTGGCTGGAGTCAGCGGACCATGGGGCCAGCCCATGCCAGGGCCTGGGAGGCAGACAGGCCTGAGGGGCCAGGAGCAGGGCGGTGGCCTCTGAGGTGGGAAGCCTTTGACGGCATCACCCCCAACCCCGCCTCCAGGCCCCTCAGCTGCCTCCTGTGGGGCAAGCTGTGACTCCAGCTCCTGGCAACCTAGTCTCTGAGCCCAAGGCTTGGTTCTCTTTTACTCCGGTTGTTCCAAAAAGAGCCTGTTTTCAGGAAGGGGCCCAGAGGAGGATCGTGATTAGACTCTGACTGCGGCGCAGTGCGGGCGGGGGTGGGCGTGGGGGCTCACCTAGTTCTCAGCCAGCGTCTGCTTGGGGCTGTAGTGCTGCTTCACCTGATTGCCGCAGATTCAGGGATGTCGGTTTCCTCGACGTTGAGGAGCCACCAGCGCAGAACACCACGTGCTGGGTGGGAGCCACGCACCCCCACCCCTTGGCACATGTGCCAGAGTGGGGCTAGAGGTGGGCAAGGGCTCCGCAGGCGTGGGCTGAGCTGGACAGCAAGCATCAGTGCAGGAAAGGAAACTCCCAGAAGAGGCAGAGGCCGCAAAGCAGACCACCCCAGCCTCCACGGACCTTGCAGTGCCCAGGGAACTCTGGACAGAGGCCAGGCCGAGAGGCGAAGACGCAGAGGGCCGCCCTCTGCCCGCGGGGGGACAGCAGGGGCTCTGGCCTGCGGCCTCCCCCATGCCCACCCCGCGGACCATGCACTGACCTTGGGCGGAGCCCTGGGGTGGGAGTGAGGCCCAGCATCCTCCGGGCCTCGGCACCTCGAACACCGTGACGAGGGCCGGACAGGTGGCCCTAGAGTCCAGTAGGTCCGGGAATAATGTGCATCATCCTCCCGGAAGGCCTGATACCTGTGGGAGCCACGGGGCGAGGGAGGCAGGTTGAGGTGCCAGCTCCCCTCTCAGCCCGCCACCTGCTCCCCGCCGTCGAGCTCAGCCCGCGGGCGCCGGGAGCGCCATCCCCGCACCGGCTGATCCCCTCCCGCAGTGCAGCTCCGGAGGCGGTCTTTCGGGTAGCCGGGCCCTCCCAACCTGGCCGCTCCGGATGCCGCCCCGCCCCTCCGTGGGAGCCCCGCCCCCGGCGCCCTCACCCATACGGGCGGCTGCGCGCAGCGCTGAATCTGACTGGTAGTGGGCGCGCGGCAGGAATTGGGCCGAGAAAGCCAGCAGGAACGCCCGGGCTGCCGGCGAGTGAGCGCGGGGCCGCGCGCCCCGGTCGGCCCGCTGTCCCCGGGGACCGCTCCCGTCGGGCCCGGCGCTCACGTTGCTGACGCCCGCCAGGTGCGGGATGCCTCCAGCATGTGGAACAAGATGCCCTTGTCCTGCGCGCGCTCGGCCACCGGGCGGATGAACTGGCGCGCGTCCAGGCGGATCTCCACCCAATTGCTGAGCAGCGCGAAGAGCGGCGTGAGCAGGCAGGCGGCCCCGAAGGTGGTAATGAAGCCGAACTGCGGGACTGCGGGGATAAGGGTCGCCGCCAGGCCCTCCGGTGGCCACGGCCCCCGCAGTCCCTCCGGTGGCCACGGCGTGCGACCCTGACTTCTGCCCGCCCGGTTTCATCCGGTGATAAGGACCACATGCACCTTCGACCCGACACTGCCCACAGTAAATACTTCACCGCGGCCTTCAGGGAGGCCGGGGGACCACCCCTGCCTGTGTCCACAGTCCCTGCTTTTACTCATCCCGCAGACCTCAAGGCAAGGCCTCCTTCTCCAGGAAGCCTCCCCGATCTGCTCTCACAGCGCTGGGTGCGTTTCTGGCCATCCCCAGCCTCCCCCTGCTGCCTGTGGTCTGGGACTCTTAACTGTCCTTCCCAGTGCCGCGCCCGCCCTGTGAACTCTTGGCAAGATTCTCGGAAGGGGCTCCTTGAAGGGGGCTTCTGGCTCTTACGTCAGATTCCTAAGGAGAGCCTGGGACCCGGAGGCCTTTCGTCCAGTGGTCACCCGCTCACGTCCTGAGGAAGCACATCCCTCCCTGTGCGCTTTCTGCCCTCCTCACCCACAGAACAAAGCCACTGCCGTCACCCCTGTTGCTCTGGCCACCGGGAGCTCAGAGCAATGCCTGCCTTGCTCAGATGCGGCAGTTTTGACTGTGCTGCGGTTCTCCCCTCTGTCATCAAACAGAAGGGCCGCATGAGATGCAGACCCTGGCCTCAAAAAGTGCAATCACCCCATCCATGCGGGGGATGAGCCCCAGACACAGGCCCCCTCCTGGCAACGGCACTGGAGGGTCCAGCAAAGAGTGTGGGCATCGAAAAACTGTCCGGAGAAGTCCAGCTCTCCAGGCCATCGCCGCCTCCGTGCAGCCTCACCCCGGCCTGAGCGCCCTCACTGCTCTCCTCACGTCCTGCGCCAGGCTCTGGCCCTGGCGTTCGGGGGTGGGAGGAGATGAAGGCCACTCCAAGCAAGCCCCGTCAGTGGCCCCAGGTCCTCTCTGAGTCTCTGGACCTGGAGCACTGCCCCTCCTGCCCTCAGCCAGCCTTTCTTGAGAGCTCCCCGCCATGGCCCCACCATTCGTTTCCTGATCTCCCCCCGCCAGGCTCCATCAGGGACTCCCTGTCACACCCATCCCTACATCGTATTTCAAGGCAGATGCAGGCAGGAATGCTGAGGCTGGAAGGCCCCTTGGTGGTGCAGTTACCCTTCCCCACGGTGCTGGTGGTGACAGCCCCTACCATGGCCTGCCCATCTCGAGGTACCCGTCAAACAGGCCTTCAAAGGGCAAAAGCTGGTAGTCCGCCTCTACCTCCCAAGAGCACCTGGCTAGCCGCCAGGGAAACCACTGCCTTCCTCTTCTCAGAGCAGAGCCGGAACCCCTGCCAGCAGCCCTTTAGCTTCCCAGAGACAGAAACACCAGGGTTAAACAAAAAGGAAACATCAGGAAGACAGCCCTGTTCTCCTGAGCCCTCCCCTGGTCACCCTGCAAGGAAAGGCAGCAGGAGCTGGAGGCCTGGGGCCCAGGGTGTGCGGAGCGAGGGGCAGGCCTTCTGCACCCACATCCCCCTGGTGAGGCAGGGTGCCAGCCTCCCCCCAAGCTCCCTTGGGCAAGAGGAGGCGGCAGGAGCTATGTCAGGGAGGGAGCGGATGAGGATCCCGGACGTGAGCGTGTGCGCGCTTCTCTGCCCACACTTGCACTCGTCCGGCTACACCCTGCCTGCTGTAATCCTGAATTCAGTTTCCCAGCACTGCCTGCCCTGAGAATCAGGGCCACGCCACAGAAGGCACGTGATTGGGCTAAAGTCTGACAGCCATGCTTTGTGATGCCCGGGAAGTCTCCGGGGAGATGAGGTGTGCAGGGGCTGGTGAGGGTCCAGCCTTGGGCTGGATGTGAGGCCGCCCCTGGGTGGGGCAGTGCGAGGGCTCTGGCCTGGGCGGGGAGGGGCGGTCCCAGTTGCCTTGATTGCAGCCACAGTGGTGCCAGTGGGTGGAACCAGGGGATGGGACCCCAGTGTCCCCATTAAGGGCACCAGAAGCCTGGGGCCTCCCCTTGCTCCTCCCTCCCCAAAGAACGCCTGGCCCAGCCCCAGTGGGCTACAGACAGGAAGGACAGGTGGCTGGGGCAGTGCCCAGGAACCCAGGCTTCCTGCCCTCCAGAGGCAGCCCCGGGGCAGGAGACCCCGGTGAGCGCCTACAGCAGCGACACAGGGTGGGGGCATCAGAGAGCCTGTGGGCTGGTAGCTGGACATGCCTGAGTCCCTGGGGTCCAGGTGGGCGGGACCCGCCTTCCCCACAACTTCTCCTGGTGGGGCTGGCTGGCCCAGACGATCCCCAGTCCCATAGTCCCTGGATGCTTTCCAGGCGGGGGTGGGGTGGGAGACTCACCCCGGGGAGCGCAGGCACAGGAATCTCCTGCACGGCATTGATGACCTGCTTGCCCACCATGATGACCAGGAGCTCCTGGGCCAGCTCGGCAAGGCAGCCCCCAGCTGCACACTGCAGCGTCCGCCCTTCAGGTTTGCTTGTGGGAGGGACCAGCCTCAAGGCATCCATCCTTTTCTGGGCCTCCAAGGTGGCCCCTGCCACACCCTCACGCTCCTTTCAGACCGGCCAGGGGCACCTTGACTGCAGAGACCCTCCTTCCCTTCCTTCCCCATCCTGACCTCACTCAAGCCCCCGCAGTCTTCCCTAGGTCCAGCGGGCAGATGTTACAGGACATCAGAGTCATGGCCATGTGGCACCCTGGGCTCTTTGGGGAACCACGTGGAGTCACTTGGGGTTGACCCTAGCCTATCTGGGGCATACCCAGGAGGCAGGCAGGCCTCACCAAGCAGGGACCTGATGACGCCAGTGAGAGGCGGGTCCCGGGGCTCTTGGGGGAGCCTGTGGGACGACATACCTTGTGCTGGGTATTAAGCTAGAGGGTGTTGTCCTGAGCTCTTGGAATGTCAGCCCACAGTGCAAGATGTCTTCCCTATCAGGAGAGGAAAATCTGTGTGAAAACACAGCCAGTGCTGGGGAAAGCAGTGCAAAATTGTTCAAACACCTGGTTCCAGCCATACTTGTGCTCGCAGAGTCCTGTATTTTCAATAGAGGAGCCCAGGAAACTGCATTTTTTGCTGGAACCATTTTGAGTTGGGACTTTTCCTGTTGATAACCGCATACCGCCTGCTTGCCTGCTGTTTGCCATGCACACTCCTGCGCTGAGTTTCAGCCCATTAGCGCTGTCTCCCCGACAGTGTGAACCTGGAGAGGGTCCCTAGGGACAGCCCCTTTGCAGGCAGCTGTCAGACTGGGTCACAGCTCTGACCCATGGAAAGTTGCTGTTCTCCCTCCTCCTGCAACAAATGGGAGCAGAGGGGCTTTCAGGGGAGGTGTTCCATGGCAACTTCTGGACCCCTACCTGTGCCTCCTTGGCCCTCAGCCAGGAAGGGACCGGATGGTCATTTTGAGAGTTTTTCTACAATGTCTCAGGCGGGTTGGGGCAGAGTTGAGTTCACAAGCCCACAGCGGTGACCCCCCCACCTCAAGTGCTGCTAGGGGCACCTCCTTCTGCACAGCCCCTGCCCCCTGCATGCTTCCCAGGGTGACATCCGCACCAGTGAACTGAGCCTGGGCCTTTCCTTGGGGTCTGCTCTTGGGACCCCGCATAGCAGCGAGGCTTCATCCTTCAGGAAACCAGCTTCCGCTATCCAGAAAACAAGTTCCCTGACTCTCAGAGCTGCAGGTGAGCCTGCTTGTGCTGACGGGGGCGGGGGCGCCTTGGGGAGAAGCCCCGTGGGGGGCCGTCAGCCTCTGCACCTCCAGCTTGCTGACCGAGCTTGTTGCAGCGACGGCGCTCATGGCCCATGACAGTGACTGGGGCTGGGTTCGGGTGCGAATCGGGTGCCAACGGGGACAGGCGGATTGTGAGCTTCTGTGGACGGCTGTCTGAGTGGGGTCCGAGGAGGGGCACCGCCGGCTCTCCGCGCTCACCTCCTCATTGCGGACCCCAAGCAAGGTGTGGCAGTTGCCGGGGTAGCCGCCGAACCTGGGGAGAGCCAAGCCTCCGCTCCCGCGGCTGCCCGTGGCCCACCTGGCTGAACCACGGCGGGCGGGGGGGTCACGGCGGGCATCGGGGAGTGACCTCTGTGCCCGCCCACCTCCCCGGAGCTTCTGGGCGGTGTCAGGGCCACAGGGGGCGGGGCGTGGGCGTGACCGTCGTGTGAGGCGTGGCCGGGCCACGTGTGGTGGGGCCGGGCGAGAGCGATGGGGCTTGGCCGCTGGGGAGTGGCCGACGCTTGTGGGCGGGTCGGGTCAAGGAAGGGCGGGGGCCAGGGCTAAGGATGGGTGGGGCCAGTTGGGATGGGGCGGGCCGAGGCGGGGGTCAGCCGGGAGGGGGCGGGGCAGGGACAGGTTGAGTAAGGGGGGCGGTCCAGTAGGGAGTGGGCGGGGCTAGGGCGGGCTGAGGTGGATCAGGGTTGCGCCGAGGCGGGCCCAGGAGAGCGTGGGCGGGGCATGGGCGGGGCGGGCTAAGGCGGAGCGGAGGCGTAGCCAGGGCGGGCCCAGTGTGAGTGGGCGGGGCGTACTGATGAGGGGCGGGGCTAACCGGGAGTGGGCGTGACTGGGGCGCGGGTAGGGCGGGCAGGTGTGGCCGGCGCAGACGCTAACCTGCTCTTGAAGAAGAATGTGTAGACCGGCGAGTGGAAGCTGACGAACTGGAGGATGGACGCCCTGCGGGTGACAGCGCGCTCAGACTCTAGGTGGGCGCCCCTCTAGGGCACAGCGGGCCCCTGCGTCAGGCACCGCCCAGGCTCAGGGAGTGAGGAAAGGGCCCGGCGCCGGGCGTTCAAAGAGATCCGTTAAGGAGGGAGCAGAGGGCGCGTTCCCAAAGCTCTGACTTCAGGACCTTCTGGAAGCGCTCCGCGTAGGGGAGGAGCAGTGCAAGTGCCGATAATAATTAACACGATGCGGCTCCGGAAAGCGGGCTGGGCACGGGTCTGGGGCGCTGGGCGCCAGAGGTGCCCGACAAGGAGGCGCCGAGACGGCGGCGGGCCCCAGGAGGCCGGCTGGAGGACACTCCCAGGCCCCGCCGTTGCAGGGACATTGTGGGCGGCTCCCCAGGGCGCTGTCCCTGGCCTCCCGCACGCTGTCACCCTCCACACTCTGCCCCAGTCTCCCCGGTGTGCGCCGGGCTCTGCCCCGTCCCGAGACCAGGGCTGCAATTTGTGCAGTTCGTGGACGGATGGATTTGTCCTTGGGAAACGGAAGGGGGGTCACCGAAGGGGGGGAGCGCCCCGCCCCCGCCAAGGCCCCGCTCACTGCTGTTTAAGGGGCTTCACAGGGAGGAAGGGACGCGTCCGAGCGGCTCCTCACTCATGAGAAAAGTATCTGACTGGCCGGCGCCCAGCGCTGTTAGCACTCACCCCATCTCATCAGGACGTGTGCCCGGGGCCACGTAGATCTTGGAGAGCATGAGGATGAAGACGAGGTGCACCACGGACCCTGTGAGGCTGGCGATGCGGGAAGCCTATGGGGGACCGAAGGGTGATGGAGGAGGGAACCAGAGCCCACCACCCAGCCAGCCAGCAGGAGCAGGGATGGAAGCTCACCCAGGCTGCGAGAACGCTGTTGTCCGACCCGGACACCAGGATGGCCCGGTACATAGTGATGGACCCCTGGCACAGAGCACCACGGCCACCTGTGGGGCAGCGGGTGCGTGAGCCTTGCAGCTGCAGACTGACACCCCAGCACCCTCAGGCCACAGCCACGTGCCGTCCCACTCCCAGACCAGGCTGTGTGCCCGGCTGCTCCTGGCAGGTTGCTGGGCAGCAGGAGGTGGCTGGCCGGGAGAGGCGGGGAGGGCAATCGTTTAGACTTAGAGGTGGGTGACTCTGCGACCTCTGGGCGGCACAGGGGCCTCTGTGCCTTGTTGTCAGCCAGCCCCCATCTCACTAGGCAAACCTGGGAGTTCTTGAGATCTCTGAGGGGGGTCAGTTAAGAAGTCCCTGTGACTAGAGGGCAAGATAGGGTGAGGGGACCTGTGCTTGAAGCATGCCCCAGGCCCGCCGCCAAGGGGAACTTGCCCCAGCCCCCTGCTCCACACACACCTGCCTCTTAGGGCCCAGATCCCTAGCTCCTCCCTGGAGCCCAGGAACACCATGGCCTTTCTGAGGACAGAGAGGGCCTCTTGGGTCCCAGAGACAACACCAGGCCCTGCCCCACGGTGGGGAGGGGGTGCTACTGCTCGCTGAGGCTCGGAGGACAGCGGCCTGATGGGCAGCACCCGGCAGCGGGGACCCTCACCACTGTCAGGACCACCACTGAGCTGGCCAGCACCTGGTGCAGGCAGTTCCTCTTGGGGAATTAGGGCTCGTCCTCAGTTGGTGGTGGGGTTCAGGGTTGTTGTGGGAGCTGAGTGGAAAACTGGGGCTGGGGCCTCTCCTGGAGTTGGGGGAGGATGGTGCTCAAAGGGGTGCGTGCTGGGGGCGGGGCCTCGTCGGGGGACTGCCCACCTCGAGGTTCCTGGAGTCCCAACAGCCCCAGCGTCAGGCCAGCGGGTGCTCATCTGCTTCCAGGAGCAGCACGGCCCACAGCGCCGTGAACAGACTCAAAAGACAGTGCCTCTGTGGTCAGGGAGCCGGCCGGCCTGGGCAGGGGAGCAGGGTTTGCATGTGCTTGGGACCGGGCCCTTTTCTCCCTCCTGTCTGGTCCTTGAGGAATGCCCCCCAACACCCCATCCCTTGCCTGCCCACCGTTGTGCCCTGGAGGCAGTGACCGTCTAGTGTGCAGGAGGGAGCAGTGTTGCCCCAGAACCTCCCCCACCCCCGACTCAGGATGAGATGAGCCTGGGGACTCGGGGTTGACGCTGCAGTGGGTGACACTTTGGGGCACTAGGTTGGGGGTGACTGTATTTTGCTCATGGGGGCCAGAAGATGGACTGTAGTGGCTTGAACTGTGCTTCTGAAAATATACGTCCTCCTGGACATACGTTCTGATAGACAGGTGATCAGGATACAGCCTTCCTTGGAATAAAGGCCTTTGCATGTGTAATTAGGATGAGACCCCAATGAGAGCACCCGGATTGGGGGGACCTGAAACCAGCGACAAGCCCTTGTAAGAGAAGGGGAGACAGACATGGGCCCGCACAAAGGGAGAGGCCACGTGAAGACAGGAGAGATGGGAGCAGTGGGGCCACAAGCCAGCAAACGTCAGGGTTCCCAGAGCCACCGGACATGAGGTGGACGCCCTGCGCCTTCTCCAGAAGGAATCAGCTGTCAAGCCGTACTGGACGCTGCCTTCAGAACCGTGAGAAAATCAGTTTGTTGTTTTAACCCCCATTTGTGGTCATTTGTTAGGGCAGACCTAGGACACTGGTGCAGACAGGTTCCCAGCAGGTTGTCGAAGGCGTGTCTGTCTGTGGGTCCCTCTTTGGCCCCGAAGCTCTGCCCAGGGAGTGTGGGGTGCAGGCCTGGTGGCCGGGCTCAAGGAAGAGCTGACCCACCCTGGAAGTGTGCCGGCTGACGGAACCTGGGGCCTGAGACTCTGCCTGAGGGTGGCAAGGTTTGTGTGTTTGGGGTCCTGCTCTTGACCTTGGCTGCCATACCTAATAGCAGGAGTAACAGGAAGAACTCCCATGGTGTCCACCGTCCAGCTGCTCCGCTGAGCACTGCGGGCTGGGGGCCAGCTGGCCTCAGCCGGTGGGGACACTGCGCCCCGGTGAGTAACGCACAGGGCGCTCCACCTTCGATGGTGCCAAGTGGGGATCCCCGGAGGGTCATGGCCAGAACTGGGGGAGTAAGGGGCTGCCCTCCGCCCTCGCCTGCCTGCCCTCCTACCTGGCCCAGGGTGTGGGCATGGGAGAGCAGCCAGAGGGGCAGACTGGACAGAGGGGGCACAGCTCCAAGCTGTCTCCACCGCGCACAGCGCCTGCCTTCAGGGTGGGGTGGGGCTTGGGGGGCGGCTGCAGGGAGCAGCAGGGGCCCCAGGCCCTGCCCTCCCCGACACCTGCCTTCTCCGTCACCACCACTGCCTTTGCCAGGCCCAGCATTTCTTTTAAAAAATGTATGCAATGATAATTTTTGAGATAACTTTTTGAAATTTCAGCTCTACATTACGATAAAAGCCAAGTTCTGTCTTTTGCTTATGATAAGAGAAGTTGACACTATTGTAAGAAACAAGGGCACGTGCCAATAAAATTAACCTAAGGACACCCCTGTCCACTTGTGTCAGCCTGGGAGCACACCTGTCTACCTGTCAGCCTTCCAGCCAAGCCCCAGGGCCCTCCGTGAGCCCCAAGGGCTGGGGTGGCTCTGTGCTCACCTCTACCCCCAGCTCTGCCCCGGGCCTGGCACCTGGGAGCCCCTCCAACCACACACCCACCTGAGGAGACATGGGGCAGCCTGCGAGCGGAGGGCAGAGGACGCTATGTGGGTGTCTCAGGACGGCATGAGGCGTCCACCAGGAACACCAGCATGCCCACCTCCGCCGCTGGCAGCACCCAACCTGTGTAGAAACTCTCAGGGGGGACTCTGGGGTCGCCTGTGGGTGGTCTGGGTGGGCCTGGTCTCCAGGGCTGGGCTGAGCCCCAGGGGGTTCTGCGCAGCGGCACAACCTGTAAGGACACCTGTGGGGGCGGGGTGGGGGCAGGAGGTGCAGGGCCTTCCGGGAGGAAGCCATGACGGGATGGCCCCCAGGGAGCGCTCCTTGCAGCTCCGTCCTCCTGCCCTCGCCCCCGACTCTGGACCTGTCCCCCTGTTGACCTCAGCACCTGACCCCCGGGCTCCCGTGCCCCCCAGAATCCCCTTTCCTGAGCCTCAGTCACTTCCCATCAACACGCGGGGTATGGGGGCCCCTCCTGGAGAGGCACCCTGCTTAGCGGACTTCAGTCCTGGAGGCTGGGGTCGTTCTTGACGCCTCTGGCTTCACACCCAGCCCGCCATGGCCAGGTCCGTCACGTACGCCCCATCTGCCTCCCACGGGTCACAGCCAGAGCCGCCCCGGCTTGGTGTCCGGCCTCCCCTGCGTTGGCCAGAGTGACCTCTGAGATGAAAGTCTGTTGAGAACCCAGAGGAGGCCCTGCCCATTGTGCCCCAGGGCCCTTGCCCTCCTGGGGCCCTGCCCACCCAATGCCTTGTCCCCCGTCCGGGTCCAGCGCAGTCGTGGGTGGCCTCTCCTTCTGTGTCCCGTCAGGGCACAGGAAACGTACAGCTCCCCAGCACAGCTCGCCACTGGGGCCACTGAGGGGCCACGCTTGCTGTCCTTGGAGCAAGAAAGGGCTTCAGCAGCTGGGACGGTGGGAGTGTGGCTGTGTAGGGTGCGGTGGAGCCGTGAGGAAGGCGAGGAGCCTGGGTGCCCGGGGCAGACGGTCAACCCCTGGGTGCCAGCCTGTCTGCAGGAGGCAAGGGGGCAGCTCTCCCCGGACCCCGGGCAGGCGTGACCAACTCCGGGGCGGGAGTTCCTGGGGTGGCCCTGGGCTTCTCAGGACATGCCTGGTGGGCCGTGGCGTCGGGAGTCGAAAGGGGCCCCCCAGAACAGCCATGGTGAGGGGACACCTGGTGGGGGGAAGCGGCTGGGCAGGATGGAGCTCGGCCAGGGCGCACTGGCCTCGGAGGGGTCAGCGTGGCCGCTGGCTGAGCCCCCAGGCATGGCTCGCCCCTGGGGGCACCGACTAGCAGACGTCACCCTGAAGGCCAAGTTGGGGCCCCAGGAAGCCCTGAGGGGTGTGGGCACAGGACCCACCGAGCCAGGCGAGTGGAAGGCCACCTTCTTGCCAAAACCCTTGCGCACGGGGCGCACAGGCTGGTACTCTCTCCACTCGCCCCGGCGGGCCCAGTGCCGCAGCCAGATCTGCTGCTGGCCGAGGCCCGGGGCCTGCGGGCCCTCTGGGGGTGTCGCCGGGGGCCCTGGGGACGAGGAGCTGCCAGGTGGGGAGACTGCAGGTGGGTGGAGGCGCCCTCCCCGCACCAGGCCGGGGTCTAGATGTGGGGGCTTCAGGGCTGCCCCTCTGTCCTGGGTGGACAGAGCAGCACTCCAGGGAGCAGGACCGCTGCTCCAGGGCAGGGGGCCCTTTGGGGTGAGCGGCCCAGCAGGGCCTCTCTGAGGGGGGCCTCTGTCCTGGGGCTCCGGGGTCCAATGAGGTGCGGAGGAGGCACCTGGAGGGGCCACCTGGGGGGGCCAGTGACTGCGATCTGAGCAGGCTCCCTGTCTCTGGGCGGGGGTCCTGCCGCGCGAGTGAGCAGACGGGCCAGAACGGGAAGAGGTGCTCCGCAGCACAGTGGGCAGACCCCCAAGGTCACATGGCAGGGGGCAGACCCCCAGGTCACACAGCAGGGTGCGGGCCCCCGCCCATCTCCTGACCAGGCAGTGGACTCTTTGTCAAGGGTGGTGACATGGTGGCTGAGTCCGGTCCAGCGGCAGCTGGTGCAGTGAGCACCCCGCACCCAGCAATACCCAGGTGACCTGGCTTTGTGAGGGACGCGGGCGACCTCCTGAAGGGAGGCGGCTCCCCAGGGAGCCGGCCTGTCCCATCAAAGGACTTGTCACTGCTGCCCCACGGCCCTGGGGCAGGACCTGGCATCCTTCTTGCCTGGAAGCTCCCCCTCTGGTGCCTGCCCCCGCTCCAGCCCCCAGGACTCACATCGGGGAGGGGAGGCTGCGCTGAAGACCCCTGCCCCCGGCAACCGGTTGAGCCCAAAGAGGCTTTTCCTCTCGCAGCCCTGAGGGCCTTGGCCAGGGTCTTGCGCAGCTGGGGGTCAGGTGGGAGGTCTGTCACGGGTTGTGTGACGGCGCGGCAGGAACTCGCCGGTCCTCCTGTCTCGGGGCTGAGCCTCCGACAGCCTCCTGGGGCCCCGGCTCTCCGGATACAGGCCCCGGCGGCGGTGTTCTCACACTTGGCAGGCCTTGGCTGGGAGGCTGGCTCGCGGGCTTTAGTCTGGGTTTGACCCTACGCCCCTCCAGGCACAGCCTGCACTGGCCCTTCACCCTGAGCAGCCGTCCCCCTGACGGGAGGCCTGTGTCAGGAGGGGGGCCCAGCCCCTGCTGGGCAGCCCATGTGGCCATGCCCATTGGTCTGCAGGGGCCAGTTCTCCTGGGCAGACCCGTCCCAGCCCTCCCCCGCCGCTGGCCGGCCCTGCCCGCGCAGTTCTCAGGGACACTGCCCCTTTGGCCTCCGTGCTCACTGACCTGCCGGACCCACACCTGCCCGGGCCCCGTGGCTTTGGCAAGTCCCACCAATCCCTGAAGGTGATGTGCACTGGGGCCCTGGGGGCCTGCGGGCCCGGAGCGGCAAGGTGGGGACGGGCTCCCAACCGTGGGGCCTCCCCTCCCTGGACAACACAGGTCAGCCTTCTGATGTCCACAGAGGCCTCTGCTCCCTGCTAGGGGTCCGGGGTCTGGGCCACAGGCTCTGAGCAGGGTCGGGACCCCCACTCACTGTCTGGCGCCCGTGGGCACTGGGGAAGAAGGGGGCCTGGCTGTCCCCCTGAGGGACCCACAGGCGTGAAGACTCGGAGCCCAGCTGCCTGGGCCTCCGCTGGGTCCGCAGGGCAGCCTCGCCTCTGGCCACATGGGCGGCTCCTGCGTGGGGCTCTTCCTCTCCTGAGGTCACAGGAGGTTCTTGGATGGCATGGACACCCCCAGGGCAGGGTGGTGGCGGTGCTCGGGCCAACGAGCCCATGGCCGTCTGCGTGCCCGGGAGCTCCAAGCGTGGCACCTAAGGCCTCTCTCCAGGAGGTGTCTGGCTGGTGGCTGACCGCAGGGCCTGCCCTGGACCCAGAACCTCGGGAAGCCCTTGGGTGGGGCACGAGTCTGCCCCCCAGCCAGAAGGGAGGTGTCCTCAGTGTGGGGGTCTCTGGTGCTGGGCACCCACTCGGGTCCCCCCAGGCCTGAGTGCCACCATAACCCGCATGCTGGGTGAGGCTGTGACCAGCTTCGGGGAGTCATGTGCCAAGGGAAGGGCTCCAGGAACAGTGTAGAGCGGCCTCTTGCATTTTCTGTGTGAAAGGAAGTCCTGGGTCGCCCGCCCGCCCACTGTGGACTCGGAGCTGGGCGGGGGTGGGCCTAGTGTCCAGGGGAGAGCTCGGGGAGAGCGGCAGGTTCTGGTTCACCCACTTGGTGATTCTCTCACCTCCACCCCCTGGTCCCCGCCTGAGGCTGTCAGGGGCCGGCGGAGCCCCCTTACTGGACAGTTTGCTCACTGAACCAGCAGGAGTGTGACTCTGGGGCACGTCAGGCATGGCCTCAGCAGGCTGCTGGGGATGCCCAGCCACTTCAGCAGGCGGCCGGCCGGTCGGAGGCCCAGTTGTGTCTTTTGGAAAGGATGGTCGGTTGCCTCCCATCCTGAGGGGACACGGGCGCCAGTGCTGTGGGGGTGTGCGGCTTTGCTCCCGCCCACTGTGGCCCGGCTGTGGACCCTGTGTAGACCAGGTGAGCCCCTCCCTCTCCGGGCCCCGGGCCCCAGGGCTGCCCCGAGGCCCAGAGCCATCTCAGCAGGAAGGAGTGTGAGAGCAGTGCCATCCCCTTGTCCACCCCCATGCCACGACAGTCCTGGGCCGCCTACAGCCTGGGCCGCAGAGCAGCCCCAGGCCTGTCCTCCTGAGGCTGGCTGGGTGGGCCCTCAGCAGGAGGCCTGTAGGTCCAGGCTGGGGGTCCAGGCTGCCTTGGCTGCTGCAGACATTGCCTGCCCCGCCCCAATCCTGCCTCGGGGGGCGCTGCCCCACCCAACTTGGCAGCAGGGCTTCTGGGAGCACCGTGGAGCGGGGTGTCACAGGCACCCTCAAGGACACGGAGCAGGAGCCCCCAGGCTTGTAAGCAGCAGCGTGTGTCATGGTCACAGGCATCCCGTACCCGCAGGGGCAGCTTCAGATGCAGATCATCCACGTGGGAGCAGAGCACGCGTGGCCCAGGGGCATGCAGGAGTAAGTGGTGCACCGAGGGGTCCTCGGCCTACACGTCATGCAGCGGGGACCGCGGGCTCCATGAGAGCCTGGGGTGCACGCGTGTGTGCACAGGTTTGTGTGCCCGTGGCATATGCGGGCATCTTTGCACATGGGAGTGCACATGTGTGCATGCCTGTTGCGTGGGTGCACTGTGTGTGTGCATGAGTGTATGTGCGTGTCCATTCACACTGAACAAAGAGGTGTTTCCGTAGCTATAGTAAAAACTCACTAGCGCCGTTTTAAACCCACGTGATAAATAGCAGGTTTGTGGGCCTGCCTCTAGAAGCCGCCGAACAATGACAGTCACTGCAAGGCCACCGGGGCCACCAGCTATCCTGGTCTCGTGGGCAAGAAACAGCTTCCGCAGGTAATGACCACACATCTCTGCCTTTGACAAGCCATGGGGCATCTGTTGACATCATGCACGTACAACAGAAGTGTGCACATGGGGTGTATGCGAATGGAAGGGTGTGGCCAGTGCCCGTGTGCAGAGGTGCCCCAGGCTTCCCTGGAGCCCTGAGCTGGGGACCTTCAGCCCCAGGGCCCAGCGTCCCTGTTGAGCACCCTGGCTGTCCCAAATGGCCCCCTCAGTGACTCTCAGCTGTGGCTCCCGTCACGGCCCTCAGGGCTCCCCCAAGGCCGAGGCCAAGGCCCCACCCCTGGCCAGCGGTGGGCACGTGTGTCCCCGCTGGCTGAGATGTGCGCTGAGGCTGAGGCCCCGTCTGCTCTGAGGGCTGAGGGCACTGGGCAGTGGGTGGTGGCTGCCGCCCGTGCTGCCCCCGGGGGTCCCCCACGCCCACTCAGGGCGACCAGTCTGGGGGGAGGTCTGGCAAAGTCATGTGTCCACACCTGTGCGCCACCTGTTTCCATGACACAGGGTGCTTTTCAGCCCCTCCCCTCATCAGACTGTCGAGTGGGTCCCAATCACTGGGGGGTCTCAGCTCCAGTCCCACCCCGTGCGTGTCTGCTGGCTTCTATGCGGCTCTGGAAGGGATCTTGGCCAGCTGGGGGCGGGGGGCGGTGGGCAGTGGGGGCACCCTTCCTGTTCCAGAGGGCGGGAAACAAAACATGAGGCGGAGGGGATGCCACGTGGTCCATCAGCCAGGACATATCGATGCTGGTGCCCAGGACGGCCAGGCCGGAAGCGTCCAGGACCCAAGCGCCCAGCATCAATGAGGACAAGGTGGATGGCCGAGCAGCAAAAGCGCAGAAGAGACAAGACGGCTGCTCAGACACCTGGGGACACACAGAGCCCGCGAGCCTGCAGAAACGTCGCATGTCTTTAGGACTCGGGGAGACGCGGCTGCGGACGGCAGCTCTGCTCACTCGGCAGACTGTGAGACTGATGCCAGCAAGTGTCCACAGGGGTTCCCGGCACAGCCGGGCACCAGTGTGGCCCGGCTCAGTCTCACGCACACAGTGAGCAGTCACAGCAGCCCCTGTCTGCGCACCTGGGGGCAGAGGGAGATGGAGGCGCTTCACCCAGGATCGTGGGCGGGCGCTGCCGCCCCTGCGACGCGCGTGGGTCTCGCAGCTGCTGTGTCAGGAGGAGCGGCCCCGAGTCCTTCCGTCAGGTTCAAACAGACAAAGCCGAGCTGTGTTGTTTGGTGGCGTGAAATGTGTCCAGAGACAACCAAGAATCACAGGGATGTGACTGACCTCAGGGCTGGTGACTCTGATGGCAGAGCCTGCCCCGTGGACCGGAGGCCGCTGGTCAGAAAGGAGGGTGGCAGACTGGGGGGCGACCCGGGGGGTCGGGGCAGAGGGTTGAGCGCAGGGCGCCGCAGCTCGGACACAGCTGCCTCCACCCGGCTGGAGCATCTAAGTGACACCAAGTGTTACAACCCACAGGCTGCAATGGGAAAGGCTGCCAACACAGAGAGTCAGGGTGACCAGTGTCACGTCTCCACCAAAACTTTAACACCGGAGGTGGAGTGGGTAAACACAGGGTGGCTCCTGAGTTTCCAGGGACCAAGGGCTCTGGTTTCCCCGAGGAACTTGGCCTCCTGTGACAGGTAGGGCTTGATTACACTGGCCTGTGGTCTGTGGATCCGCAGCCACCGGGGCTCACTGAGGGCCGGGCCCCCAGTGAGACGCTGGAGCTTGATCTGACCCGTGGTCCTGGGCACCGTGCCCACAGGCCTGTGTGGTGAGGTCGGAGGTCACAGAATGAAGGCCGAGCCTGGGCTCCGCAGTCACCCCCCTGCAGTGGGACCACGTGTAGTCCGGCCTCGTGAAGGCTGCCCAGGAAACTGTCTTTCCCTCCAGGCCCCACGTGCGCTGCTCTTGTCGTGGGTGGCGTCCAGCGGCTGACCCTGCTTCAGGTCCTCCTCCCAAACGAGGACAGAGTCTGCTGGGAACCTACAGGCACAGAGGCGGGGACGGGACGTCTGGGCGCCGCCGGCCCAGGGAGGAGCCCTCCCCGACTCCTGGGTGCTGGGCTCCTCCTCCGTCTCCTTCCCAGCCTCTGTTCGGGGCAGGAGGGCTCCAGGGGAGCTTCCGGGACAGCCCCGCAGCAGCCGAGGGGGACAGGGAGGCCTGGGGTCGCCCTCAGAGCCCCCGTGGCTCCCACCTCCGCAGGCGAAGCCCCCTGCTCCTCTGGAGTCTCCGGGCCCCTCGAACGCTCCGAGTGTGAGTCACTCCAGCCTTGGATCCCTCCCTGGAAACTAGAAAGACTGGACAAAGCAGGAGGTTCCCAGGAGTCCTGTGGCTAGCACTCTGCGCGTCCACTTCCGGGGTCTGGGTTCAATCCCTGGCTGGGGAGCCCAGGCCTTCGAGAGGAGGGACCCTTGTGAGGTGAACCCTTCATTCACTTCCGCTCTCTCCCTAAGGGCGCTTTCCAAACTGCAAGGCAGGACAACAGAGCCCGAGGGAGCCGAGGCCTTGCTGGGCGGGGAGCAGAGATCAGACTTAGGGTTTGCCGAGGAGGCTCGGGCTTGAGGGGACCCCTGGGTGCTCGGAGCTCCTGAGCTGGTCATGCCCAGAGGCAGCTGCCTGAGGGGGCCTGACAGAACCTCAGGAGGGGCTCAGCGCAGCAGCTCCTCCAGGGAGGGGGTGATCCCCCTAGGATCCTCCCGACTTCCCAGCTGAGGCTGCAGGAGTAAGGACCTCACCACAAGTGTGAGACGCACACCTTGGTGAGGAGCACAGAAGCAAAGTGTGCCTGAGCTGACACCTGAAACCACGCTCGGGCAGATCCAGGGACCCTCCTCCCAAAACTAAACTCGACACTGTACAAGGTGACAGAGTCAGACAGACCCAGAGACGAACCACGTGGTGGAGCTAGCAGAGAAGCGTAAGACAACGACAGTCGTTGAGCTAAAAGACAGAAAAGAGTTAAGAATGGACAAAAGATTTGATTAACAAATGAGAATTCTTTATCCAGCAGAAATGTTCTTCAGAAGTGAGACTGAAAGAATGGAAATCTGAGAGATTCAGTCCCATGCAAGCACTCCCCAGGAGACACTACAGGGAGCCCTCCAGGCTGAGGGAGATCCTCCCAGGTGGGAGTGTAGATGAGCAAGCTCGAGCAACAGCCTAAGAAGGCTAAATAAATAGGTAAACACAATCGTGACACTGTCTCCATCTGCAGACGGCGTAATTTGTATATAGAAAATCCAAAAGAAGTCACTAAAAAAACCATCAGAACTAATATCCTTGGAAGGAAAGTTATGACCAACCTAGACAGAATATTAAAAAGCAGAGACATTACTTTGCCAACAAAGGTCCGTCTAGTCAAAGCTATGGTTTTTCCAGTGGTCATGTATGGATGTGAGAGTTGGACTGTGAAGAAAGCTGAGCACTGAAGAACTGATGCTTTTGAACTGTGGTGTTGGAGAAGACTCTTGAGAGTCCCTTGGACTGCAAGGAGATCCAACCAGTCCATCCTGAAGGAGATCAGTCCTGGGTGTTCATTGGAAGGACTGATGCCAAAGCTGAAACTCCAGTACTTTGGCCACCTGATGCAAAGAGCTGACTCATTTGAAAAGACCCTGATGCTGGGAGGGATTGGGGGCAGGAGGAGAAGGGGACGACAGAGGATGAGATGGTTGGATGGCATCACTGACTCGATGGACATGAGTTTGGGTGGACTCCGGGAGTTGGTGATGGACAGGGAGGCCTGGCATGCTGCGGTTCATGGGGTTGCAAAGAGTTGGACGTGACTGAGCGACTGAACTGAACTGAACCGAATATCCATTTTGGCAAGATTGGAAAATCAACATACAAAACAACTATATCTCTATACATTAGCAGTAAGCAAGCTGATAATAAAACAGAAAAATAACTCTGCTTACAGCAGTGCCAAAATGAAACCCAAATAAATTTAACAAAAAAAAAGTGCAAGACTTATACACTGAAAAGAGACAAATGCTGTTGAAATAAGAGCTCCAGATAAAGGCAAAAACAGTCCATGTGCAGGAGTGCAAAGGCAACATGGTGAAGACAGCAACAAACCCCCAGCTGACTTACAGCTTCAACACAATCTTGATCAGAATTCTAGCTGGAGTGTTTTTTTTTTTTTTTCCAGAAATTGAAAGTTCAAAATTCACTTGGAAATACATGAGACCCAGAATAGCCAAAACATCATTGAAAAAGAAGAACAAAGTTTCAGGATGCATATTTTTAATTTTGTAAGTAATTTTTAAATTTAATTTTTAAGTAATTCAAAACTTACTACAAAGAGAATAATTAAGACAGAGTGGCACTGGCATAGGGTAGACATATAGATCAACGGAATATACTTGAGATTTCAGAAAAAATCTTGTATTTTACAACAATTGTTTAAAACAAAGAGGCCAACACAATCCATTGGGAAAAGAATAGAGATTTCAGTATATGATGCTGGGACAGGTGAATTTCCACTTGCCAAAGAATAAATCTGAACCACCTACCTAACACCATATATGAGAATTAAAGTGGAGTTAAGATAAAAAAGATCACAAACCTAGGTATAAGAGCTAAAATGATAAAACTTTTTAGGAGAAAACATAGTTGCAAGTCTTGATGAGTTGGGTTTAGGCAGTGATTTCTTAGACATGACACCAAAGGCACAGCAATACAAGAGAAGATTGGTAACATGAACTTCATCAGCATTAAAGACCTACCTACTTCCAAGCCCGTCATCAGGGACGTGACGAAGCAACCACAGAGCGGGAGAAAGCATGTGAAAACCGTGTGTCTGATGAAGGACTTGCATCCAGAGCATATGGAACCTTTATAACTCAGTGAGAAGAAGACAGACAAATAGAGCGATTTTGAAATAGGCAAAGACTTTGAATAGAACTTTCTTTAAAGAAGATATATATAGATTGTTATATATCTGTATATAGATTGGCAATAAGCCCAGGAAAATATGCTCAATATTAGCCATCTGTAGGGAAATACAAATCAAAATCATAATGGAATTTAGAAAGATAGTAACGATAACCCTATATGCAAAACAGAAAAAGAGACTCAGATGTATAGAACAGACTTGTGTGTTATCGAAACATGTATATTATCTAGGGTGAAACAGATCACCAGCCCAGGTTGGATGCATGAGACAAGTGCTCGGGCCTGGTGCACTGGGAAGACCCAGAGGGATCAGGTGGAGAGGGAGGTGGGAGGGGGGACCGGGATGGGGAATACATGTAAATCCATGGCTAATTCATTTCAATGTATGACAAAAACCACTGCAATGTTGTAAAGTAATTAGCCTCCAACTAATAAAAATAAATGGAAAAAAAAAAAAGAGAACAGCTGTGACCCGGGTTCAATCCCTGGAAGATATAAGATCCTGCAAGGCATGTGTCATGGTCAAAATAAAATAAAACAAAGTAAAGTGAAGTAAAAGACTTTGGACAGCAAGGAGGTCAAACCAGTCCATCCTAAAGGAAATCAGTCCTGAATAGTCACTGGAAGGACTGATGCTGAAGCTGAAGCTCCAATACTTTGGCCACCTATTGCAAAGAACTGACTCATTGGAAAAGACCCTGATGCTGGGAAAGATTGAGGGCAGGAGATGACAGAGGATGAGCTGGTTGGATGGCATCACCAACTCGATGGACATGGGTTTGGGTGGACTCTGGGAGTTGGTGATGGACAGGGAGGCCTGGCGTGCTGCGGTTCATGGGGTCGCAAAGAGTCAGACACAACTGAGCGACTGAACTACCTTGTGGCTTATGGAATTTTTAGTTCGCTGACCAGGTACTGAACCCGGGGCCCCACCAGTGAGAGCGCCGAGCTCCAACCCCTGGACACCAGGAGATTCCCTGGCTCAGTTACTTTGGAAAGCAGTTTGGTGGGTCCTCAGAGTGTTAAAAGTTGAGTGACTGTATGACGTGGGAATTCCACTCGGTGGCCCAGAGTCCCTGCGAACGAATGCTTCTGTTAACACAGTGCACATGACTTCACTGCTGCATTAGCCACCACACCCCTCGAAACGGAAACTGCACAAGTGTTCCTTGTCACTTCTTTGGGGCGCAGACCTGAAAACATGGTTGCTGGTCGCGGGGTGACTCTGTCCACCTTTCTGAGGGATCACCGTGCTGTTCCCTAGCAGCTGCACCATTTCACGCTCCAGTGTCTCCACACCCTCCCCAGCACTCGGGTTCTGTTTTTTTGTCGATTAAACAGGAGCTGTTCTGATGGGTGTGACGGCAGGGCGTCTATTGGTTTTAGCTCTGTCGTCCTGGTGCTGGGTGGAGAGCCGGGGTCGCAGGGCTCAGGGCAGCCAGAGCCGCGGGGAGGGGAGTGGGGGAAGGGGGTCCGATCCACTCTGAAGGCAGAGTCAGAGCGGGAGGGAGGGGCACCCTACCCTGGGGCCCTGGCCGGCTGCACCCACTCTCTGCTGTCTCCCCTTCAGCACATGGCTGGCCCAGGCTGGCTTAGGAGCTGGTGCCGCATGGTGAGGGGGTGGCCAGCTTCCGAGGACTGACCCGCCCTCCCCCGGCCACCCCTGGGCGCCCATCTGGGTCCCCAGCCCTGGGACTGACAGGGGCTGGCAGATGCGGGCAGGGGCTCATGGGTCCAGGGCTCGGCGAGGTCTCCCCCTGCTGGTGCTGCCTGGCTTCCGGCGGGAGGACGGATGGTAGCATCTGACCCCGCGGGCCCAGGCCTCAGGGCGCAGGTGCGTCCCGGGCCAGGCCGGCCTCCCGGGGGTGTGCACGGCCTCTGAAGGCCTGGGCCACGGTCAGCTTTCCAGGCAGGTGGGGCAGGACCTGGGGTGCTCAGTGTACTGGCCTCCAGGGACTGGAGATGAGCAGGCGGCCCCCACGTGGCCTGTGGGCGGGTGGGAGGCAGTCACAGAGCTCCAGGTGAGCGGGCAGGGAGGGCGGCACCTGTCTACCCTCAGGCCGTGGGGTGGGGGCAGGCAGCTCACTGGGGCGGGCAGCTCACTGGGGCAGACGTACAGCCGGGAGCCCCCCTAGCAGGGATGCCTGGCCTGGGGCGGGGAGCTCCCCCAAAGCCTCACCTGGGGTGTCTGTGTGGGGAGGGGTGGGAGCCCCGGAGATGGGCTCAGGAAACAGGGAAACGGGCCCTCAGCGGTCTGTGTGGAGGGAGCTCCCTGCGGGCCCTGGGCGGTGCTTCCTTCTCGGCCTTTGACACCGGGGATCTGAGCCTGAGGCGGGCCTGCGGCCTGGGCCCTGGGGGTTGGCCGGAAGCAGAAACAAGCTGGGGCCGGGGGTCTCACCCTGGCACCTTGTAACAGGCATCGGTACCACCCTAACCTCCACTCTGTCACCGGGCTTGACCGTAATCAACAACCTCAGCCGTGCAGAGCTCCATCCCTCACCCCCCCCAACCGGAACGAACCCACAGCCGGCCCTGAGCCTGACCCCTCTGGGGTGAGGGGTGCCCCTCCCTCTGGATTCTGACAAGCCGGCAAACAGAAGTGGACACGGGCCAACAAGCAGGCCTGGCCCCGGGCACCTCTGCACTGCTCACGTGTCCACTTTCAGGCAGTCGTGTCCCCTTTCTTCCCCCCGTGGGGGGACCCCGCCTGGCCCCGCCTACCCTGTCCTAGGGGTTTCTGCCCTCCGTCAGGGGTAAGGACGCCCCCTCTGCCCTGCGCCAGGACAGGCGAGGTCTGGGGTCGCGGGAGAGGGAGGAGATGGCCTCTGCGGTGCTGGCCCAGCTCCTGTAGAGCCCCCTCCATTGCTCCTGGCATGGCCCCTGTCAGGCAGGTGCTGTCCTCTCCCCCGGGCCGGCCTGCATTGTGTGGCTCCTGCAGCCCCAGGGCTGGGCTGTCGGGGCTGGTGTGGGCAGAGAAGGGCTCGTGAGGGCTGGCCCTTGCCTCCCTGCATAGCCTGCAGCGAGCCCGCTTCGTGGGGGGATGTGGCTGGCAGTGGGGTCTCGGGGAGCCCCCCGGATCGGGCCCTGGCTCCTGACCGGGCAAGGGAGGGAGAACATGGGAGACTGGCCCACAGCTGTCTGTCTGTCCCCCTGTGCAGGGTGTGCCCGCCTCCCCCCACTCCCACCCTGCCTGGGCAGGGGGCAGGACCTGGGGGGGCGCTGAGAGTGGGCTCAGAGCACAGGCCTCCTCTTTCTGCTCGCCTGCAGGGAGGACAGACTGGCTTTAACAGATGGGCCTTGGCACCTCCTGAGGGTCCCGGGTGGGACGGGAGGATGGCCTGGCTTGAGGACCCTGAGTCCCTCTCCTCGGGGGAGGAGGGCCCATGGCTGGGAGGGGTGGGGGATCTGAGCTGGGGCTGTTGGGGGCCAGGAGGGGCCACAGACGGTGGGGGGCCTCCCACGCTGCCCAGGTCGCCTGGCGCCCCGAGGGTGGGGGTAGAAGCCCCAGCCAAGCTGCAGGTTCCTCAGAGCTGGGCAGGCCGAGGACTGGCCCCCACCCCGGAGGAAAGTCCCCAGAGCTCTGGGTGGGCGGCAGCCCCCGCTGTGGCAAGGGGCTGGGGTGGGGTCGGGGGGGGGGGGTCCTTTCCCCAGCGCCCCCTGCAGGAGGGATAGGAACTGACAGATGGACGCCCCAGCTGCAGATGTGCCACAGAGGGAGCTGCTCTGAGGTGAGTCTGACGGTGGGTGACAGCCCCGGTCCCCAGGCCAGGTGCCCTGGGGGAAGCTGCAGCGAGCCACTGGCCGGGGGCAGACGCTGTGCCAGGCCCCAGGGTGCGGAGCCCTCACGGGCTGGGTGCTGCCAGCCTCCCTGAACCCCTCTCCCCACTTCCCCCCGGGGCTCCCGCGTCACAGAATGGCTTCCCACCTGGTACAGCGGCTTCCGGAAGAGGACTCTGTGGTCACGGCCACCCCCCCAGCAGCAACCTGGTCTGGCTGCCGAGTCTGGGTCGGCCTCGAGGACAGAGAGCTGGGGGACCCTGCCCAGGCAGCGAGGGCCCCGTATACCCTCGCGCTCTGTGCACAGGACCCACCTTTGTCAGAGAAGGGGGTGCTGGCGCGTCCCTAGAGCCTGCACACACCCACAGCACAGGCTGTCGGGCAAGGCCGGCTCTCCCCAACCCCCGTATTTGCCTGGGCCCTCTGCTTCTGTGCAGGGCTGCGGGGGGCAGCCTGCCTGCAGCGGGTGGAGCTGCAGACCGGGGTCAGGCTGAGAGCCCAGCTCCGCCCACTCCCAGAGTGCCCTCGGGCGCATCCCAGGGCCCAGGGCTCCTGGGTGAGGGGGTTCCCACCCCACTCGCGGCACAGAGAAGGGGCCCTAGTCCTCCACCACCCCCCGGGCACTCACCATGCCTGTTCCTCCCTGCCATTCCCCTGCTGCCCTCGGCCGCTGGTGTAATTCCCCATCAGACCCCCATCCTGGCTGGAGCCCACAGTCCCCACACGCCTCCCAGGAACCCTGGATGGCAGGGACAGGCCTGAGCACGTCTGTACAGAGGACGGTCTGGGGTCCTGGAGTGGGCTGCTGGCTCTGCGGTAGACACAGGACGGGAGTGCAAGGCAGGTGGGCCGGGAGGAATCCGGGGAGAGGCTGGCCTCGGCCTGACCCCGCAGGGCCTATAGTAGGAAGGCGCGGCTGAGCACCCCCGCCTGGGGCAACTGGACACTGTTCTGGCAGCTGCTGAGGAGGACCGTCTGGGAAACGGCCAACTCGCAGGGCCGTGGGCTCCCTGCTCTCGGGGCACGGCAGCTCTGGGGGCCCCAGTGCGGTCCGCCCAGGGAGAGCTGTGGGGGCAGGCTGCCAGAGGCCTCGGCAGGAGACACGCGTGCATAAAGGTGTGCACGCTCCTGGGTAAAATTTTTATTTTTCACTTTATATAATGTTTTACGGTTTGAAAGTTTTTCAAGTTGGATTACTTTTGCAGTTTAAAAAAACTAAGCAAGCAAGCTGCAACTAGCACAGGTGTATCACAGGGCCCCAGGAGCTAGGACGAGCCCGGGCTGGGCCTCTGATGCTACACTAGCTTTATTTGACCATCACTTTTAATGCAGTTTATATAATATTCAGAAATACCTTCAGTGGAAGGAAGAAAAGAAAAGCCTCCAATTCCTGTGGCTTAACACAGAAGGCCTTCTTCCTCACCTCATAAGAAGTAGACAGGAGCTGGCACCTGGCTTGGTTCAGTGGCTCAGGGGTGGGTGTAAGGGTCAAGCCCTTGCCTCATGGTGGCAGGATGGCTGCAGCAGGTCCAGTCATCAAGTCCACATTCAAGGTATTATGCTAGCTGCACATGCCCTTTTTCTTGGGAAAGCAGGTGTCATCAGCTCAGCGTGAGTCTTGGGCCAGTCCTGGCCATGAGACAGTCTGTCAAGAGAGCCATCGAGTTGGCTTGGAACAAGTGCACCTCATCCCTGGGTGTGGACACATTGCTGATCCGCGCAAAACCGCTGGGGCGAGCGACTGCTGTAGCGAGTGCCGACTGGGGACGACTGCCTTCCTGACATTTGCCTGCTCTGCACGCAGCCTGAGGGGTGGGCCACGGATGTTCACCCCTCCCCACGCCCTGACGAGAGGCTCCACTCGCACAGCCTGCTCCCTGCCCCCAGACCCTCCTCTGACTCCTCCAAACATTCTCCCTGCCCAAAGTGAGGACCCTCCTCCAGGAAGCCACCAGGCCTGCTGGGCTCTGCCTGCACAGAGCACCTCCGCCCGTGTCCCCCAGCCTCGGCCGGGATCCAGCCTGTCGGGCACCTGTCCCCCGCCCCTGTGTCCCCTACCTCCTCTTGGGCCCACCTGGGACCCCCCTTCCCTGCCCCCCTGCCCCAAGTCAGGCCTCCTTTGCCCTCCCCCCACCCCCTTTCCGGTTGCTGTGGCCAGAGCTTCACCCTCTGCTCCCCTGCCCCCGCTGCCCCTTCAGGTTTGCCCCCGCCCCAGAGTTCTGGCCCCTCTTCAGGGTCACCCCATTCCTGCTGTTAAATGACTCAGCGAGTCTCTCCAAAATGCTCTGCTTTCTTCCAAAGCACCGATCACCTTCCAACTATATAACTGTCTTGCTAAGATTACTGTTTAATAATTCTTTCAAGATTTATTTTTTGGCTGTGGTGGGTGTTCACTGCTTTGCCAGGGCTTTTTCTAGTTGCAGCAAGCAGGGGCATTCTTTGTGGTGTGCGGGCTTCTCATTGTGTGGCTTCCCTTTTTGCGGAGCGGGGACTTCGTGAGTTAACTGGTCCCCTGCCCTGACCACACCCCTCTGACCGCAGCCCTGCTGGCTGGCCCAGGATTCTGAGTGGCCGGCTTGTCCTGGGCCCGGGTTTCTGCTTCCCTCTGACTGGCAGGGTTGTTTCTCAGTGTCGGGCCCTTGCAGCTCTTGGCTTGGCAGGAATCTCACGATCTGCCCCCTGTGTCCGCTCAGGTCTCTTTTTTCTGTAAGCACCACTGGCTGTGCTCTGGGGGGAGCACTCTCCTGCCATCGCAGCTGGCGAATGTGCTCCCCCAGCAGCCTCCATTCAGCTGTCACACGGAGACTCAGCCTCTGGGTGGTCTCTCCCCACATGCCGTGGCCCCTGCCTGCCCCGTCCACGACACAGGTCTCTTGTCCTGTCCAGGGGTTGGGACAGCCGGCTGGCCCCTACACTTTCTAAGCGGGGGTTTGTCGCTTTTAGAATCTGGAAAGGAATCATGACTCCTGACTTGTTTTCAAAGTTGACTACACTTTTTTAAAGTTTCAAGGTTCAATGTGGATCTTTTCTCTCCCACATAAATCTTAGTGTTTCAGGAGTTTCTTAAAAAAATCAAACAGCATTTTCATTAGGATTGCACTGGGTTTAGCACAGCTTTCCCATCCCTTCTACTGTCTTCTGTATAACTTTGAAGTCTATTAAAAAGGGGGTGCTGGCCTAGGATTTGTGACCTGTCTGAGGGGCCGTGACGGGCGAGCTCTGACCGTCCTCATGTCTGTCTGTGGACCTCTGTGTGCCCCTCTCTCATGTCCTCTTTCCTTGAAGTTTGTTTTTTCCTACTGGTGAGTTGGATGTTTGATTATTTATCTGTTCTATGGGCTTCCCAGGTGGCTCAGATGGTAAAGAATCCACCTGCGATGCAGGAGACCTGGGTTTGATCCCTGGGTTGGGAAGATCCCCTGGAGGAGGAAATGGCACCCCACTCCAGTATTCTTGCCTGGAGAATCCCACGGACAGAGGAGCCTGGTGGGCTGCAGTCCACGGGGTCACAGTCGCACACGACTGAGTGACTAGTACTAAGGACTAGAGCCTGGGGGTGCATCTGTGGGGCCACAGAGTCAGACACGCCTGAGCGGCTGAGCATGGCATGAGCAGCTGTCTTCCCACTGACTTCACTTGCACGCTCTCGCTCCCCTTCCACACCGAACTGGAAACCTGCAGTCTCTATCTCTGTGCCCCGATCCTACCTCCAGATTTAAGAAAACAGTAAGCTGTGGTTCAGACCACTCATGGTTGTTTAGGCACAAGTTCTATGTCTTGTCGGGAACTGTGTCCCAGTGTTTGCAAGACCCCGCAACCAGCCAGGTATGTGCTTTTAAAACAAGTTTTCTGGTTTTGGTGCTGCTGCAGATTCTTCATTTGGATTCATTTTTAGCTCGGATGGACGCCTCCACATTCCCCAGCAAGGGCACTCAGATCCTGAATCCGTGTGTTTCTAAAACGCCTCTCTTTTGTCCTCAGACCGTGGCTGGCTGAGGGCGGAATTCTAGGCTCACAGCACAGTATGCAGGCTCTTTCTGGGAATAGGCCACACCTGAGCCTGCTTTCCTGGCCCACAGCCTGCTCGGCCACGCAGGCCACACAGTCCAGTCTGGCCCAGATTTGAGTCGGGACTTGGACGTGACCTTACCCTCAGCCCCCTGGGCAGGGGTCACCCCCGAGCTCCCAACCCCCATGTGGCTGCCCTGGCTCTGTGACAAGCTCCCGGGCAGCGTGCCTGCAGGACTCCCTGTGGCCACGGGGACTGGCTGCCTCCCGTGAGACGTGGCTATGGACGCAGCCGAGAACATGCCGTTTTAATTCCGTTTTTACAAATTTAACCTTGAACTGACATAAATACACGAGGCAGCGGGGCCCACACTGGCTGCTCAGCTTGAGCCTCGGAAGCAGGAGCAGCCCCGGGGACCGCGTGGTTTGGTTCTCAGGCTGCAAAGGACAAGTCTGAGGCCCCGTGAGATGATGAGGTCCTTGTCACACCCAGGGTGACTGTGGCTGTGCGTTTTATAAAGAAAAGCACAGTGACGGGGTTAAGAAAGGGCAGTTAGTGTGGTGATGAGGGCAGCTCTCTGGAGGCAGTCCTGCGGAGACCTGGTGGGCTTGGACCCGCCAGCGGCCCCACACAGCATGTGTGGAGGCTGCCCCTCTGGCCTGAGGGCTGTGGGGACCGATGGGGGCCCCTGCCCTCCAAGGGCGCTGGGGGCTGTGGCACACGGGGCTGAGGCAGCCTCTGCCTGCAGTTTATTGCTAACACATACGGTTTACAAACGGGCATCTACTGGCCCAAGACACTGCAGAGTTCTGGGCAGACGGGCCTGAGGGCCCCTGGACACCCTCCCAGACTCGCTGTTTCACCCTCCGGGGGGCTCTGAGCCCCCTCTGAGAGGAGGACATGGAGACGGGCTGCGGGCAGGGCCCAGGGCCACGGAGCACGGACAGGGGCCACACCCGGCCGGCGGGGACGGCCCTGCACACTCAGCTTCACTCGGTGCCTTTTTATTGCCTTTGGGTTTGTGACTGCTGATACAGTGACGCTGCAGGAGCGATGGGTGGATTAAAACCGTGGCCGGGAGGCTCTGCAGGAGCGGGCCTCAGAACCTGACGAAGGTGGCGTCGATCTGCCGCACGCTGGGCAGGGCCAGCATGATCTTCCGCCGGTACTGCGGGTCCCGCTGCAGAGGGTTCCGCTCCAGGTACACCGTCTCCAGGCTCCTGGCGCCCTTGAGCTCGTCCAAGTCGCTCCAGCAGTCCAGGAGGTTGTCGTTCATCTGGGGGGACAGCCGCGCGTCAGAGAAGCCTCGGGACCCCACGGCCCTCACCCCGCCCCATGCAGAAGACAGGCCGGCCCGTGCACCCTGGCGCATGCTGGCCGGGTCGCGTCCCGCGGGATGAAACTGGCGGACGCCGCTAAGTCCACGTCCGGGTCCGCAGAGGGACGACGGAGCCACCACACAGTGCCCGCCCCCGCCCCGGGCAGACAGGGTTTCTCAGGCTCGCCTGCTTAAGGAAGCCTGTGTTCACAGAACTCCCTGTGGGCCTCGTGTGTCAGCTGCCCTGGGACACCCAGCTTTCCAGAACTCGGGGGCTGTGGAGGCCCCGAGGCCTGCTCCCAGGCGGGGCCAGACGCCTCTACCGCAAAGGGACAAGGGCTGCTCCCTGAGGAGCCGCGGCCTGCGCCCCGCGCCGCCCGTCCATCACTGTCCCCTGGGCCCCTCCGCATGCGCAGTCGCAGCAGGGGGCCTGGGCCTCAGGCTGGGGCTGCAGCCGGACAGCCAGCAGGAGCTGCCACAGAGGGGCTGCGTGAGCACGCGGTCCACGCCTTCCACACATGCACCTTGGGAAACACGCCAGCACTGGCTGTCTCCACCTTTCTGCGCTGGCTGCACCGCTGTGGTCTGGGGGCCCAGCACCCAATCTTATGTGCCACACACTTTCCAAATCTGACGGATGGCTCTGTTCTCCAATTGGTCTTCAGTGTTTGTCTTTTTAAGCAGCATTTTGTACCATTCTTTTGGCAAAATATACAGTCTATTTATAAGCATTTTTTGTATTTTCTTCCTTAAAAAACATGGCTTCTGTGTTTCTGCTACAAAATATGGTAATAACTGGGGAGTGTAGCAAGGTGTGTTCTGCATCACGTGAAGGTCAATGAAGTTCACAGAAGTAAAAGACGCCTTCATTTAATAAACGGAGGCCTGTCACTGTTCGGAGGGGAGGTCCTGGCAGCGGGATCTACTTCCACCCCTTTCCTGTGTTGCTGGTGGTGGCGTCCCCGACTCGCCCGCGCCTCCTCTCCCCTCCACGGTCATTTGCGCCGGACACACAACCTACGTGCTTCCCATGTGAGCCGTCACAGCTCCGCCAACACCGCTGTGCCAGCAGTCAGTAGTTACTAGGTTTACAAGCCCGAGGTCTTATCAGTTAGGGTGTTCTGTAGCACAGCTAGCCTCCAGGCAGTTTTCTCAAGGATTTGTAAAGTGGGCCTGGGGATTTTGCTCAGCACCAACAGCGCTTGTAAAGGAGCCTTAGACAAGGTAACTCCAGATGCTTTTAACTGTACTTTTTCAAAATGAAACTCAAAACCATTCACCTGTACTGTCTCCACAGAAACTCTAGAATATCTGGAAGGGTCATGGGCGGGAGGATGGGTCTGTATGTCTCTCTTCTGAGTTCTTCCCAGCTGAGGCGTGTGACCTTCCCAGCTGAAGGAGCGAGGTGTGGGGAGTGACCTCCCGGTGCACTTGTCTTCTTAAAGAACCTCCTGGAAGCACTGTTTTAGTTTCTTCTGTTAGACTGTCTCCCGCCTCCTTCTCACACTGTTTCCTGTCAAATGAAGTGGCCTTTAAAGCAAGCCAGCTGCTGGTCTCGCAGAAGGGCCTGTGCTCTGGATGCAGCAGGCTGCTCCCTGTGGCCGCGAGCTTGTTCTCCAGCCACTCCACACTCGACCGCTGCGTTACGTGCACACGTGGGGGAGGTCCCCCCAAATGTCCTGACCAGCACCCCGAGCAGACGGAGCGCACGGAGACGGCAGCCTGCGCCGTCTCACTCCCGGGTGCGTGTGATCGCGTGGGCATGCTGGTGACCCCGACAGCTCTGCAAACTCCTGGCGGGTGATCCTGGGCTCACATGTGAACATCCTGCCTGAACCCACACTGCAGTCCTGCTGCAGACGCAGCCGGGATGGCGCTCCATGCAGACTGTCTCCAGAGTCTATTCCAGTGGTTTCTGGTGGCTGACATTTACATACAAAATTCACATTCACTTCCCCTCAAATTCAGCAACACTTGAAACAAAACCAAGGTGTAGGAGAATTCTCAAGGTGTTTTTCTTACACAACAAAATCACTTGTAGGCTGCTGGCGTCAGACTAGGAGTCTGCTACTTCATAGAAAGTTGGGGGTCTGAGACCACGCGAGCCCCCGACACAGCCAGTCTGCTCACGGCCCCATCATGGGGGGCATCCTGCCTCCTCCAGGCCTCTGTCACTCAGGCCAGCATAGGTTCCTGGGAGGATCGCCAGGGCACAAGGGCCGGCACCTGGCTGGGCTGGGGTTAGAGGTGTGTGCATGTTGCAGTGCTGGGTGCCCCGGTGCTGGAGCAGCCTGGTCAGGACCCCGGCTCTGGGCTCATCCTCTGGCTGTGACATGCCCTGGCCTCTTCAGACCGAATCCCTCTGCTCCGATCCACTGCTGACCCCGGCCACGCCCTCCTCCACAGCTGGGCTGCACGCCAGACCGCAGTCCCGGTGGCTTGCTTTGCGCCCAGCCCTGCAGAGGCTGGTCTGGGAGTCACGCCCTGACGGCACCCAAGACCAGCGCCATCACTAAAGGGCAGGGGCATCCTCACAGCAGGCCACTGTGCGTTAGGGAAACCGGGTCATTTCTGAGATGAGGAGAAGAACACACACAGGACATCAAAGGGTTGGCAGAATGGCTGGGTGAGGAAGGGGCAGGCCTTGGACACAGCACAGATCTTGGATGACGCACACTTTGCACACGGCACTCCTGCAGGAGTCACACTCGGGACAAGCGTGTGGAACTCTGACACTGCAGATCTCAGCTGGGGGTCGACCTGCAACCCCCTCAAAAGAGTCTTGTGGTTTCTTATGCCTCGTTTCTCATCTGTGGGCTCCAGGAACCACACCCATCACTGTGAGACCAACAAGGGGCACGTTCCAAGGTGACCAGCCATGGAGGCCCATCCATAGCTCCTCCCGTGGTTCTGGGCCATCTGAGCCAGGAGCACGGCCTCGGGGCTGCGTCTGGAAGCCCTCCAGCCACATGGTGACCCTGGGACTAACCCACACGGATCAGGGCTTCTCATGCGCCCGGCCATCAACGGCTCTGCCTCTGGGGTGGGACAGGGCCTGACAGCCTGTGACTTTACCCAGCTCTCTGGTGACGCCGTTGCTGGAAGGCCACATGCATTGTGGGGACCACATCTGCAGCCCCCCGAGCTCTTGGTCCCCGCCCCGGCCCCCAGAGCCGCAGCAGAAGCGCTCCAGGCACCGGGACCTGCTCAGCTGAGCGCCAGCAAGCGCACGTGCATTGCACTTACCCAGAATTCCTGCAGCTCTGTTAGGTGGCTGATATTCTCAATCTTTTTGATTCTATTTGATGCAATGTCCAACATCGTGAGTTTGTTCTAGAACAAGGAGATAAAATTTTCCTGCATTACCTCAGTCCCACCATGACTGTGGGTATGCACGTTGCGCTGGGCGCTGGGCTTACAGCGCGAGGCGAGCCGCCCTCTGCCCTCACAGGAAAGGGGGTGTTGGTGGGTGGGGGCAGGGGGCATGGCCCTGCCCCCTCCTGCAGCACCCGGCCGAGTTTACAGCCAATCTTCACCACTGCCTCACTGAGCTCTTGTTACTGGGGTCTGAAACTAGAGCCACCAGATTCCACGCCCCAGACTCCCACATCCTGGTCCACAGGACCCCAGCGGGACGGGTCCTGGAGGGGCAGAGAGCACCCACCAAAACAGAGGCGGCCTGGGCCCTGGGGCGGGCCCTGCACGGCGACAGGTGTCGCAGCATTTATCTGGTGCTTGTCCCAAGGAGGCATCCAGCCCCGAGTGATTCTGAAACCGCCCCTCTTCACTTAAGGCAGAGGGCCCAGGGCGCGGCGAGGGACTGCCAGGCCCCACACCGTCCCTTCTGGGAGGACCCTGCTTCTTGCACAGAGAGGAGTGTTCGAGCAGCCCATCTGGGTGCCGACTGGGCACGGGCTGCTTCCGTCGACTTCTGCTCAGACGGCCACTGACGGCAGTGGGCTGGAAGGCACCTGCCCGCAGGGCGCAGGGGCTTTGGGCAAACAGGGACTTGGGAGAACCACGCAGAAGGAAGTGTGGGTACGGCAGGGTGGGGCCCAGTCAGGCCCGCTGTGCCCGCTCTGGGGGCTGGGGGGTGTGGGGGTGTGAGCGCGGGAACCGGCCGGGCTGCAGTGTCTATGGCACGGGGGGGCTGTGACCCTGGGGCAGCCCCTGTGTGGAGACCAGCCCAGGGGCGCCGAACAGCCAGAACGGCCCCAAACCTCCGAGCACGAGGACCCCATCATGTGCTTGATGCTACCTTGAGATGTTCTGGGGAGCTGGACAGCGTTTTGAAAGCTTGTTCAAAAGCAAACCATTACTAATTACTTAAATAAGGTAAGGACGGGGATGGGGGTAAGGTGGGGTGGGGAGAGCAAGCCCCGCAGAGCCTACGACGTCCGCAACCACAGTCTCCCCGGGCAGACCTGTGGGAAGGCCTGCTACCTGGAGAAGCCCTGAGCAGGGTGGCCCCAGGGCACCAGGGGAGCAGCCGCTCCCCGTTTGAGAGAAAGATCATTGACCGCTTGACTTCATACTACAAAAGTAAACTCCAGGGAAGTTAAGAGATGCAGCTCAGAGGAAAATACAGAATATTTGCTCTTTAGTTGAATAAAGCCTGTTCCATTTGATTAGGGGGAACTTGCAAAAATGTAATTACTTTAAAGCCGCACTGCTCTCCTTCTGTTTCGCTGCAGAGGCCCACGCAGGGTCTAGTACTGGGCCGGGCCACCGAGCAGCAACCCCCCGGGGAGGGCCCCGCGGCTTCCGCCCGCAACCCCCCGGGAGGGCCCCCCCGCGGCTCCGCCCGCAACCCCCCCCCCCCCGGGCCCCCCCCCCCGCGGCTCCGCCCGCAAACCCCCCCCCAGGGCCCCCCCCCCCCCCCCCGGCTCCGCCCGCAACCCCCCGGGGGGGGGGGGCCCTGCGGCTCCCGCCCGAAACCCCCCAGGGGGAGCCCCCCCCTCGCGGCGCCCGCCCGCAACCCCCCGGGAGGACTCCGCGGCTCCCGCCCACAACCTGCCCACAACCTCCCGGGATGACTCCACGGCTCCCGCCCAGTCCTGCCGGCCTGGCGTCCTGCTGCTCCTGGGGGCCACGCCCTCTCCTGCACAGACCCTCCAGCCGCTGTGGGGACTGGCGTGGGGAGGAGGCCCTGCCAGCCCCCGTCCAGCCCTACCTCTCAGAGTTTGGCCTCAACCTCTCATTCTGCACCGCCCAGGCGTGCACCCAGGTGACACACCAGCTCTGCAAACTGACTGAAAGGCAGGGGAAGGTGACCACGCTCACTGGAGGCAAATTTCACCAGCTTTTCCAAAATTCTGTAAATGTTGGTGAAACAAAATCCAGAAAGCAGGTTTCCCCTAAAATCTCACTGATGGTGATGAGGCCCAGGGCCAAAGAAGCCCTTACGAAGATTGAAACACAGTGCTTACCAGGTGACGGACCTGGTTACACCTGCTGGCAATTAAAACAGGAAAAAATACCCAGTAAAATTGAGTGAGTTCAAGTATTTTATTTGTCTTGAATACTGCGCTGAGGAAAAGCAGGCTGACCTGCAACAGTTGAGGAGGGCAGGGGCCTCCTGAGGGCTCAGGGCTAGGGCTATCCCCGCTGCCCACTGCTTCTAAGCTGTCCTGTGTTGGGTGGGCAGGGCTGGTGGGGAGAGGAGGAGGGAGGAGGAGGAGGAGGAAGGGAGGGGGGAGGAGGGAGAAGGGGAGGGAGGACGGAGGGAGGAGGACGGTGCAGGATCTGGGCCCTCGGCTGGGGGTGGGGCCAGGAAGCTGGTGGCCAGGGGCAGGAAGAGAGGGCAGCTGCTGACAGCTGAGAGTCGTCCATGGCACACGGACACCCAGGAGCAGCTAGGGTTTCCGTTTTAAAAACTTTAATTATTGTTGGCCATGCCATGCTGCACGCAGGATCTGTTCCCTCACCAGGGATGGAACCTGTGTCCCTTGCATTGGAAGCTTGAAGGCTGAACCACTGGACCAAAGGGAAGTCCCTGGGGTTTACTTTTTAGAAACTTTCCCAAAGCCCATAGAGAGGTGCACTGACCCAGCCCACGACACACAGCTCAGCCCCGCTTAGCGCGCGGGTGAGGAGCGAGTTGGCCGGCCCATGGCCCAGCCTGAGGCGCCTGGAAAGGTCTCCCCGGAGAACCTCTCGAGACTGCCTGTGCCCCTACAGCCCCACAGCCAGACGGGCTCTTACGTTGTTGTCCAGGCCCTCGATGACCTCGATGCCATTGTGGCTGAGATACAGCTCCCGGAGGTTCACCAGGCTCTGCAGGCCCTCGATCTTGGTCAGCCGGTTGCTCTGCAGGGAGAGTCAGAACGGCGTGAGACCGGGGGGCTTCTGGGGAGCAGGGCTGCGGACCCGGGGCTCCTGACAATAGGGCACCACCCACAGCGGCTGCAGGGGCCTCGCCCAGAGGGAGGCAGGGCCCAGACGCAGGCAGGGCCCTGCGTCTGCTGTCCCGGGCGAAACTTGTGTGCACGGCCAAAGGCTCTGATGCACGAAACTCACTTTTCAAAATCTACTTGAGGAAAGTCTACCTCAAATAATTCAGTTAACTCAAAAATGTCAAAATCAGGATATTTTAAAATAACTTAGTTGTCATTTCTTTCGGCATCTGTCATAACTGGAGATGGAGGACAGCGCCCGCTTCTCACACAGGTCTGCTCGACAGCTGCTTTCTGAGAGGCCTGCCACCAACACCCCCGGGGCCGCCGCCACGCACCTGCTCCTGACAAAAGGAGCTGGGCCGAGGCTGCTGCCCACCCCACGCAGGGGCTGCCCAACCACGCCCATGTGGCACGCCCCCGGCACGGATGGACGGGACACGGGGGTCCCTCCAACCATGGAACCCAGCACAGCGTGAGCTGTGGAGATGAGCTGCTCTGGCTAAAAGCCGCCTGGACTTTCATTAGGAGAACAAACGTGGCACGTTAAGGAAGGAAACCTCAGGCCCACGTGTGTCACACGTTTTGCAGGTCCGTGAAGTGTGATGTCTTCATCGCTCACTTGACAGTGAAGCCAAGCATCGCCCAGCGTGGAGACATGGAGGAGCAACGCTCTGCTCTGGGGGCCCGGGGGGGTGGGAGGGTGGGCCTTCCGTACCTGCATGCTGAGGACGGTCAGGTTGGTGAGTGCGTCCAGATTCTGAAGCTTAGTGATCTTGTTTTTCCCCAAAAACAAACTCTCCAGGTTGGTTAACGTGTCGATATTTTCAATCGCCTGTGAAAATCAGGACAAGGCAGTAGTTACTGGGGAGGGGAAAGGGCCCGCCCCTTGGGCGAGCAGACGGAGCTGCCTGGGCATTGGGCAAGGTACTGCCCACTCTGAGATCCCCCCAGGCAACCTCACTGCAGAGTGCAACCTGAGAACAAGACGCTGGTTGTGTCCCGCAGGTGAGAGACATGGGAGCCCTGAGCCTGGGACGCCCGCAGGCTCCTGGGGGTGCTCTGCCCCTTCCTGTCTCTGCAACCCCTTCTGCCTTCCTCCCTGCTCTGCCGCGTGCTCCCCAGTGCCCCGTGGGCAGCTGTGCTAATGAGCGCCCTGGCAGGCCTCAGGTCACCGCCTCCCGGATACGGCACTCTCACAGGCTAACTGAGCTTTTCCGGCAGGGGACGCAGCGGGGCCTCCAAGTGCGGAGCGAGCCTTTTGTCCAGGTCTCATAGCAGGACGGGGCCGGGGTTGGTCCGGGAGGACGAGGACTTGGAGGAAGGGCAGCCCTGCCTGCCATCGCCTGCATCAGCTGTGACGCAGACCCTCTCTCTCCCACAGGGATGCTGCGGAACGCGCTGATGCCTGGACCACTCCGAGTTTTGCTACTTTCAGCCACATCACCTCCACCAACGGTCTTAAGAAGCCCTTTGACGCAACTGTTCTCCTTGCTTTGCATTCTGTGTAGCTCATGAAAGCCAACATGAACTGAGCAGTATGCTAGAAGCTTCCAAAAGTTGGAGGGGCATTTCTGGCATGCAGGTGGGGGAAGGGCTCAGAAACCCTTCCCTCAGCCACTCAGCAGGCGCAGACGGGCCAACCACGCACCAGGCTGTACCCCAACCCCCATGGCCCGGAGAGAGGGCCCGTCCCTCTGCTATGCTCGGGCCACTTCTGCGCCAAGAGGTACGTCTAAAAACACATCCAGCGGCACACTCAAAAGCAAAGCGCTGGGGGCTGCTGTCGGGCAGAGTGCGATGGGAGAGTCTGCTAAGAGTTACATCGCGACTGGAATAAGGAGCAAGGGAATGCTGTGTGCAGAAGAAAGGCTAGCCCCCTACATCCGGGCCACGCTCTAACACCGACCCCCAGTCAGCACTTGGTCTCGTGAGAGACACAGCTGAGCACACGCCCTGCACACCTCCAGGCAGCACTGCGTGCCCACACCCACCCGTATCCGGTTGGACCCCAGCTCCAGCATCTGCAGTTGGTGCAAGCTGCTTATGTTCTCAATTTTGTTGATCTTGTTGTTGACTAAGAAGAGTTTCTTCAGTCGTGTCAACTTATCAATTCCTTCAATGTTTCTCAGTAGATTAAAAGAAATATCTAGAATCCTGGGAACAGGCAAAACATTTATTAACGAGCACAGGCCACAGCAAGCTCAGGACATAACTGACTTAGAGGCAGCACCCCACCTGGGGAATGTGCGGGGGTGAGGGGGGCAGCCCACAGGACCCCCAGAGCCTGCTGCCCTGGCTCCCAGGACGGGGCTGAGGGCAGAAACCATGTTCTTCCCGAGGAGGCAGCCTGACGTCTGCAGTCAAAGGCTTCACGTGCAGGCTGGGACTGTGGGCAAGTCGGTGCCCAGGAGGAGCCAGGCACAGGCTTGACCTTGGAGGGGGGCTTCCCAGGCCTCAGTTTGGGGGTGCAGGGCTGGTTTTGGGGAGGCTGCCGGGCTCCTTGCAGTCTCACAACTCACTCTAGCTCTGTCAGTGCCTCCAGGTTCTCAATCTTCCTGATCTGGTTGTCATAAAGATCCAGCTCGCGAAGACTCTGCAGCTCCTCTAGGTTCTCAATACACTTAATTAGATTCTGCCGGAGGCAGAGAGTCTGGGGGACAGAGAAAGGTTAGCTGACACAGGCAACAATGTGGCTCAGAGGAAGTGCCCGCTGGTCCTGGACTCGGCCTCCGCGCACAGGACCCGGGCGGGGACGGTTTACCTCCTGTTTTCTAGGATGGTGCTGACCCGCGGGGGTGGAGGCAGGCCACGATGAGCGTTCGTGACGCGGTGAGGGAGGCGCTGGGCAGGGGAGGGGTGCTATTTTCCAGCAGAGGGAACCCTCGATGGCTCAGTTTTGGAAACCAGACTGAACTGCACTGAATTAAGCGCGCAGTCTGGGCTGCACATGGCTGCAGGCAGGCTCCGATGGAGGCACCGCCGGTCTGAGCCACCGCGTGAACCTGAGGAGAACCACCCAACCTAGCGTCTGACCTATCACCCTGCAGGGCTCAGGATCAAAAGTGCCGAAGGACGTTCCGGTGCAGCGCGGCACCTCCCCAAGCACGGTCACAGTTCTGTTCCAGTTTATCTACATCCGGCGGGCGGGATGCACTCTGCAGAGTCACAGAGGCCCCTCCCATGCAAGGCCAAGTTCCTCTCACCTTCACTTTCTTCAGCACCTCAAATCCTTCAATTTTTCCAATGCGATAATGATTCAAATCAACATCCTGAAACAGAGATAAAACCTAGCTCAGCTGCAGACAAGCACCTGGAGATGCGCTTCCCGGGCTTGGAGCCACATGGAGGCCGAGAGGCGGCGGGGCTTGGGGAGCAGTGCTGCCTGGAGCCGTGGGGACAGGTGACGCGGGCACAGCCATGCTGTGACAGGCAGCGGCCTGACGTGAGACGGACCCTCTGCACTAGAAGCCTGGTCTCGCCCCTGCGGGCTGCCCCGAGGGGCGTCTCTTCAGGGCAGTCCCACCCTTGCCTGCGGCTCCTCAGGCTTCCCTGAGTCGCAGATGGCGGGACTCCTGCCAGGACGGAGCAATCATCTGACTCATGTAACGCAGCAGTCAAGGCGCTGCCTTTGCCACACAATCCTCAGGGTGTGAAGCGCAACTCGAGACTGGGCACTGGCATTAAAACCAGTAAGAACACAAGGACTCTGACCAAGGGCCACCCAGACTACCATACTGTCTAGGGAAATCATCTACTAATCTGGAACCGACATAAAAGACCCGACGGCAGAGCGCTCCACCACCAGGCCCCTGGGGTGGCCGAGCAGGCAGCGTTACCTCTGCGTCTCTGTCCAGGCTAATGGTCTCCATATCCACAGGCAGCTCTTGTCCTTCTGGAAGAGGAAGAAGAAAAAGGCCCATTCAGAGCGGCTGGTCTCCAGGAGCACGTGCCTGGACGCTGGGGCCAGCTGGGCCGGGCTGCCTGAAGCACAGGGCCAGTTCAACAGAGGAAGAACCTGCAGGCGACACCCGACGGCAGCGACGCGGTGGAGCCAACACCTGACAACCGCCACCTCTCAAGGTTCTGTGTCCTGAATTCAGCTACTGGCAAAGGTCTCCAGGATTCCACCTACATCCTACAAATTTCCCAAGAAAGGAAATGTGGCCTGAAGCTGTTGGCAGAAGGGTGGGGGGCAACCGAGCCTCAGGTGACCCCAGCCAGCAGCACGGAAGCCGCCCACTGCCGCCTTCCGGCTCGGCCTGCAGTGGTACCTGGGGGTGGCCTGCCCCCAGTCTTTCCCTTCTGGTCTGTGGCAATGAATCAGGTCACTGGAATGTGGGTCATGCCTGGCACATCAGATGTTCTAGGATGTGCCTTTTATTGCTTTGCAAAGTGGCCCTGCATCTACAGACACGTCTCTCTGCAAAGAGCAAAACAAAATGAAGCTCAGTTCAACTGACAGGATCAAAGAGCCTTGCTGAATAAGTGAAACACACCCCTTGCTGAGGAACCAGGGAGGCTGGGAGCCAGTCCGCCCTGGAGAGCGGGTCCCCAGGGCCCCAGCGGGGCCAAGGAGGGCAGGCCTGGACTGACCGTAGCACATCGGACTAGAAGGGTGAGCCGTTCTCCCAGCCTGCCAGGTGCATCAGGACCTGGAAGAGGTCACACACGTAACCGGAGAGCATTTCTACAGTCCGTTCTTGCTCTCACAGCGTGCTGCTGAAGAAACAGGTCACCTGCCTCGCAGAACACCTGGTCCTGGTGGGCACGTGCCTGCTGTCTGGCCTGTGCCCCGGGGCCTCTTGCATCTGTGTCTTCCCTACAGCAACACTGCCCACATCCTGGCCTCATAGTCCCGGCACCTCCCCAGCATGGGCAGCTTACAGGCTGGACTGGAGGCCCCAGAGAGGCACGCCCAACTCAGGAGCAGCCTGAGAGGCTTCCTGGCCCCACACTGGCTAAATTCATTGCACTGCCTTTTCCATAACCGTCAACAATGGCTAGTTAAAAAACAAAACACATCATTTACTCTAGGTCAGCCATAGCTTTATGGAATGTCAACAAACCCAAGAATTAAATAAAAGGAGTTGGGCAAAGCCAAGAGATTGCCCCCAAATGATCCCTCTTCAAAAGACAGCACAGCCAACAACTTGAACTCCAAAGTTGCAAAGAAAGACACGCCACAACCAAGGCAGGGTGTCCAGGCCACTTGGGGTCCAAACCAGGACATGAGGTCACAAGGCCTAAGAGCTCTGTCCATAATACACGCAGCACAGGGCGGCGTTCAACACGCCTGCTTAACCTTTGAGACAAAGTTACCAGCCATCTTCCTGAACCTATCTCATATGTTTCATGTGTTAAAACATTAACTTACAGAAAATCAGTGAAAGGTTAGCAGCTGACAGGTCTGAATTTGTTTATTGGAACCTAAGACCTAGACAGGCACAGGGAGGAGCAGGTCCTGGCTCTCCAAGGACTTAGAGGCGCATCTCCCTGGGGCACTGCTAGCCAGGCTCCCGAGCCGGGGAGCGCCCACGCCAGGTCTGTCGGCACGCTAGGCTAGGCGGCAGAACGTGACCGTAGGGGGCGCACCCCCCTTTCCAGTGACTCAGCCCCAAGGAGAGCTGTCACCCACCCCTCCCATGTGCTTCTCCACCCACATGGCTTCCAGAATGTTGCCTCTGAAGTTCCTAAATAATGTGACTCGTACTTTTGTGGTAGTCGCCTTTTGCCTTAAAATTAGGTTGCCATAGTTACCAAGCATCTGTGCTGGCACACAGCATGATGTTACTTTAAAGATTAGTTTTACTTCTATTACCAAGGGGAATGGGGAATGCACGAGTATCGATACCTTAAAAGTCCACACAATGGAGATAAACCTAGAAAATGCAGAATGTACAAGACCCTCTCAAACCTGCTCCTTAGAGATCCCCTGCTCCAATTGTTTGATGTGTTTTCTTTCTCAAGTAGGTAAAACTACATGCTATTATCAATATTTAAAAAATAAAGATAGGATTTTAACATGCACACTGTCTGTAAAAAAATCTGCTTTTTTCACCTAGTATACTTTGGATATCCTTCTGTGTGTATGGTTTCTCTCCCTTCTTTCAATGGAAACTGATTTTCTAAGCAAACAAAGAAAAAAGGTTTAGATCATGGTTAAGGGGGTGAAAAACCATCATTATAGGCGGAGAACTCTTTTTTCAACTCTAAATTCCTTTGCTGTTTTTAATCACTAAGAAGACAATTTAGAAGCTGATCCTCAGGCTTACAAGTATGGTGGAGCAGGACTCAGAAATGACTTCTCTAAGATAAAATTAGTCTACGTGACCGAGGTAGGAAAAGAAGGCATACAATGTTTATTTTATTTCAATCTCACTTTGTGAACATGTGGGTAATAAATGATTTCCTGGTTCTGTTCCAGAGGACACATTTGTACCAGTATCACTAGCGGCTGTATTTGCCTTCTGTGAAATTAGGAAACCATCCATCTTGCCTGCAAGTGCCCTAAGTGTGGAGCTGACTTGGCGAGCTCCTCAGAGGGGGCTCTGAGCCCTTGCCCACCAGGCCCTGCGGGGCTTCCTGAGTGGACTGGGTAGGTGCCTGGTGACACCCCTCCCCGCCCCCTAGGCTGAGCACAGCCGACAGAGCCCGCAGCCTCCCGCTGTGCGTTTAAGGCTCTCCCCTTGCCCGGTACCTTCTGGGTCCTCCGCCCCCCGCTCCTCTCCATCCTTCAGGCTGTGTGCGCTGAGATCTGCCACCATCCCGCTGCTCTGCTTCTTCCCTTCTTCATCGCCCGACTCTTCTGATTCAACCCGCCTGTCAACTGAATCCACACACACCCGTAAGAACGCATATTCATATCAGCGGACTCTGTGAGGAACATACAACAGACTGACATCCAGCTGGAAGTCAAAAAGACTTCATTCAAGAACTTTTGTCGAATTCAGGTCAACAAACATCTGAGTACTTTCCACGTGTGTCCTGGGCACCGTGTGAGGTAGCCAGAGGAGGGGAGGACTGGGGCTGTGCTGGAGGGGAGAGCAGGGAGGCCGCGGGGTACAAAGGTCAGAAGCACACTACTCTTGTTCTCAAGGAACTCGAGAAGAACAGCAGGTATCTGGAAGGCCTGGGTGGCGTGTGGCTGAATGTGCTGATGGTAACACGCAGAGAAACACCTCCTGTCCGCGCCCTCTTGGCCTGGATATTCACACAGAGGGGACCGTGTGACCCTCCCGCCACATACCTTCATCCAGGCTCCACTATCCATTTGGCCAAGAAAACCAGCCCAGTTCACAGGCCCACGTTCTGAAAGAAATCAAGACTAACTCAAATCAGACTGTGGGCAGTGGGGCGCTCTAGAAAAGGAGAAGACAGCCAGCAGTGCTCCACGCCCCACACGAGTCACGGTCCTAAACGCCACGGCACCGTTAACCCAGCGCAGTCTTATACTGAGTGCCGAGTTGCCTCAGTCGTGTCTGACTCTTTGCAACCCTATGGACTGTAGCCAACCAGGCTCCTCTGTCCATGGAGATTCTCCTGGCAAGAACAGTGGAGTGGGTTGCCATGCCCTTCTACCAGGGATCTTCCCGACTCAGGGATCAAACCCACGTCTCTTATGTCTCCTACATCGGCAGGCAGGGTTCTTTATCACTAGCACTACCTGGGAAGCCCAATTAAATGCGGCTGACTGGTAAAAATCTTTTGGCAAGACTGTCAGATAATTCTCCTTTTTCTTAATTTTTTGGCAACCTCTGTGGAAGCCTGTCTGGAAGAGCTAGAGCACTAGCAGGCTGTGTGGCATCATCAGTCACAGGGCAAGGAGTCTCTCTTCTCTGACCACAGCTTATCTACAGAGGGGTGTGCGTTCTGTGGGGAAGGACGCTGCTTCACCTCCAAGTCTCCCACTGGGGTTAGCAAAGCAGCACCCAGGAAAGGCTGTTGGCCAAGTCCTGATGAATTCACCTCTAACACCACCACACCCATTCCTTCTTCCTACAATTTTCTGGCAACTGTCTTGGATCAGCTACTCACTACCTGTGGTCTGGGCTCCTGCCTGCCCTCCTAACTGGTCTCTCAGTGGCTTGTCTGTCTGTTTAAATCTATTCTTCAGAGACTCAGATCTGATCCCAGAATCCAAATCTAATCTTTGATTCCCCAAATGTCTAGAATGCCCGTGACTCTTCCTGAGTTTGCACCTTGCCCCGACAGACACAGCTTTGGCCTGTTACTTCCTTTGTGAAGCCTCAGTATCCTCATGAGTAGAAGGAGCCAGAATAGTACCCACATATCAGAGTCGCTGTCAGGCACAACAGCATGTGCATGACATGCATGAAGACATGTAGTAAATTAGCCGTCACCAGGCACAATCCCTCTGTGGTCCAGGCTAAGGGACAGCAAGTTCTACTGGGTGATGGTCTGAGCCCAGGGTGGGAGGGGCTTAGCTCATGAAGGACAGCCAAATTGAAATATGGGATAGCAGATCAGCATACCAGGTGACTGTGGGGCACTGGGGACAGTGGCCTGGCTCAAGGTACTGGGAGGGGGAAGGGGAGAGGTAGCAAATACTTGGAGATACTGGGGAAGTGGGGGCAGCAGAGCTTGCTGATTTGTGGAATGGGTGGCAGCCAGAGAGAAGGGATTGCCTAGGTTTCCTCCCATTTGCCATTTACCAAGACAGGGAGACAGCTGAAGAGGAAGTGGGAGAGGTAGGAGGGCAGGGAGAAGGCGGATAAGAAGAGGTGCTTCCCCGCTTAGAAAGACCCAAAGGTCTCCAGATCCAAGACCTTCCTGAGCTCCTCCCGTCCACCCAGGCCCTCCACCACGTGCCCCGCCTGCCTCACCTGCCTCCCTCTCCTCCAATACCACTGTCACTCTTGGTCACTCCAGACAGGTCACACTCCCTCACACCCCTCTGCTTGTGTGTGGTTCCCTTCACCCGGCCATTGCTCTTTCCTGCCCCCTGTCTCCAGCCTGCCTGACTGGTATATCCTTCCAGGCGCAGCAGGGAGCTGGCTCTGGTTGCTGCAGCCATCACTCCCAAACATGCTGCCGCCTCTTCCACCCCTTCCCTGGCACTTGACACTGGAGACCCCGGCTTCTCTTCGGGAGCCCTCAGGAAACCAGCAGAGCCAAAACTACAATGAGTGCTCAAAGACACGATCTGGCTCTCCACTGGGGCTAGGTGTGCATGTAATTATATACATACATAACATGCATGCCGATTTTTTTCAACAAAGCGAAAGACTTGAAATTAGTCTTTTGGATCTATGACAGCTTTGAAAACAGGTACCTGTCGATTCTATCACTCAACTCTCGGCTGGGGTCAGCCGTTCCCCTCAACCGGTTCGCTTTCCAGAGGACCCTTCTCCACCCCCGCCGCGTCCACCAATAAGCTGCCTCGGGCGGGTCCCAGGGAGCCCGCGCCTCGTTTCTCGGTCAGCTGCCTGGGGACCTGCCTCGCGGGTTCAAGCTCAGGGATTCGGTGCGAGGCTCCCAGCAGCTGGGGCGGGCGCAGGGGCTGCGGGACCGCCGCGCCCTTAGTCCTCACCCACAAGCCCGGTCCTCCCGCCGCTCGCCCCGGCCCTGCGGCCCCCGCCTCCCCGGCCGCCCGCGCGCCCTCCCGGCCACTGCCGCCTCAGCACCGGGGTCCGCGACCGGCTGTCCGGGGCCATCCCCGCCCTGTCGGTTGGCAGATGTCACGGGGCGCGCGGGGCTGGGCCCGGGCCTCCCCGTTTCTCCCGGGCATGCCTGGCACGGGCCGCCGCCCCCGCCCCCGCCCGCCGGGCCCTTCGGTCGCCGACCCGCGGGGCCACTCACCCTCCATCATCTCCTGCGACTGTTGCTGGCCCGCGCCGCGCTCTGCCGCCATGTTGGGTGCTCTTTCCCTTTCCGGAATCTGTCGCCTCAGGCCCCTCAGCCAATCAGGGCTCCCAGCTCAAAGGCTTTCCAGCCAATGGGGCCCTGCGCTCTTGCGCGGCTCGAGAGCCTCATGGGAGTTGTAGTTCACCCGCGAGGCCGCGCGTGCCTCCGCCTCCGCGCCGCGGGTCTCCCTGCCCGGCAGGCAGGTGATGAGCGCACTGGAGGCTCTGGAGGCGGGAAGCGGGATGAGGGCAGGGACGCTCGGGGTCGCAAGCACGGAGTCGAGCCTGCGGGCGAGCGGAGAAGAGCCTGGGGTGGCTCTGCGCTCATGGGCTGGTGGCGGGACACGGCGGGGCGGCTCCCCAGCCACTCCGAGTCTCGGCGGCGGCGTTTGCAGAATTGGGCAGACATAGTCCCGGCGTCGCGGTGTGGACTGAACCCGTACGAAGGGGCCGCTTCCAGTTAACGCTTAGCGCAGGGCGCCCGCTCTCTTTTCCAGGGCCTGTCCGCTAACGGGTCCAGGAGAGCTGGTCGGACCTGGATGCCGATTTAGCTACTGCGGGCGCCGCAGCCCGAAACGGGTCCCGGCCCCGCGGGCATCGTGAGCCGTGAGGGAGCCGCCCTCTGCTCCGCGCCTTCAGGTCGAGGCCTCCGAGAGGCGAGGTCCGCGGTCCTCACCCTTCTTGATCCCGAGACCGGAGGAAACGGCGTCCGGGGACCGCGCTGGCGGAGGCGCCGTCTCTTTTGGCTCCTCCGAGGCGCCGTAGACGGACTCCGTCGCGTCCCTAGCAACCGTTAGCGCGGGCGTCTCCTCGCGGGTTCCCTGGGTCCCCTCCCACAGGCGCCGGCGGTTGGCCCCTGGGACCTGTCAATGGGCACCCGTCGCTCTGTAATTGGCTGGTGGCGCTAGAGGCGCGGACTGGCGCTCTACTTGCGCGCTGAGGAGAGCTCGGCGGGTGACTGGGCGACCTCAGGTGAGCCACCCGCGTGGGAGCACCGCCCCGCGCCCCACGTTGTCCCACTGCCCGCTCCGCGCCGCTCGGTTGGTAGCGGCTCGCTTGCCGCTCTGTGGCTGTTCGCGCCTGCCCGGGCCCGCCTCTCAGCGCTGCTCAGGGTCTCGGCCTGGGCCTGGCCCCACCCGGCGCTCGGTCCTTGCCCCCAGAGGGTCTGTGTGCACCTGTCCCACCGCTGTAAGGGACCAGGAGGAGGCTCGCGGAGCTTGACACCCAGGAGCCCCTCAGTGGACGTGTGTGCGGAGAGCCGTGAGCTGTGAGCTTCATCTATGCTGTGAGCCTCATCCATGCTGCCCGCCGTCCCCACTGCACACCTGGGCTTTGTCTTTAACTTCCTCGCAAGCGTTTCTTTTCCTAGACAAGGACCGTGGCCTTGCGGTGCGGTCTGATGCCTTCTGTCCCCTTACCTTCTACATCTGGCAAAGTAAACCTATGTCGATTCTGTGTCTTACTTTCTCTTGCGAGTTCCCCTGTGTGTGTTCCTGCCGTTGCTTTAAGACCTTATAAGTTCTTGCGTGAATGACGGTGACTTCCCCCTTCCCCATGTTGGTCAGATTACCACCAAGCAGGCCTTGAAAGTCAGTCTTTGGGGTAAGAGCCATACTGCGTGCGGCAACAAGAGGCCCTGGGAGTCAGCCCAGCTTCTTCAGACCCGTCTTTACGGGTGGACCCCTCCCCAGGGGCCCTGTAGGACTCACTGCAGTTCTTCCTGAAAGGTTCCTTCACTCTGCTTTGCCGGCTCAACTCTGCTGGTGCCCCCTCCAGGACGCCTGTGCTGGCCTCTCAAGTCTGAGAGGTGCCCTTGGCTCCTACCCTCCATCACAGCAGCGTCACCCTGGATACTCTGGAGGGGGCCTGGATGTGAGAAACAGACCGCCTCAGGATGGGCCCCACACCTGACATCCAGAGGAAGGCAGGTGTTAGGGGAGGGTCATCCTGTGGCTCAAAATGACATCCTGCCATTTTCAGCTCTGCCCGCGAGCGTGTTAGCCTCATGCTGTACTGCTCTGCTTGCACAGCAGTGGTGGGAGCAGTTGGAACCAGCTGTCTCCTAGCGTTTGTTCTTCTGGGAGAAAGTTACTTGCTTCTAGACGTTCACCTGTAAGAGCAAGGAGTACTTTTCCAGAAGCTCCCTGCAAACCTCTCCTTCTGTTTGATTGGGGGTGGAGAGCGTCACTCACACCTTCTGGAATCAAGATCAGCACCAGGAGCAGGGTTAATTTGAGGCACCATCAGGTGCTGTCTGCATCCAGCTTCCCATGGCTTCTGCTCAGAGGGGATACAAAACAGAACAATCATACACCTCCCCCCTCCTCTTAAAAACCAGCCCACCTATTCTAAAACCCTTGGCCTGGATTTGCAGGCATTTCTGATTAGAGTTTGAGTCAAAATTGAATGGGTGAAAAAGGAAGTGATCTAAGGATGTGTGAAGCCAGGCTCTGTGCTCTCAGGGGCCAACCTGGGTCTGTGGCCTGGATGTGCTGTGTGAGGCTGAACTGGCCCCACAGACTACACTCAGTACAGAAGGTGCAAAGGGAGAAGGGATGGTTTTTTCTGTGGCCACTTCTTGGTTTATTAACTTTTGATATTTTTTACTCCCTCAGTTCAGTTCAGTCACTCAGTCGAGTCTGACTCTGCGACCCCATGGACTGCAGCACGCCAGGCCTCCCTGTCCATCATCAACTCCTGGAGTTTACTCAAACTCATGTCCATTGAGTCGGTGATGCCATCCAACCATCTCATCCTCTGTCATCCCCTTCTCCTCCCGCCTTCAATCTTTCCCAGCATCAGGGTCTTTTCCATTGAGTCAGGTCTTCGCATCAGAAGTATAAAACACTCTGTGCCCTCTCCCCTCCCTTCATTTCCTTCTCTCCTCTCCCCGGTTTTTGTCGTTTTGACAAAGTAAGCTTTTGTAACATTTACAGTGTATTCTGAAGAGTTTTATTACTGTCTTTTACAGTGTAAAGTTCTATAACATTTAATGTCTGAAGTCATAATCAAGTCTGCTGGACTTTGTCTACATGCTGGTTGTAGAAGCGGAAAACTAAAATATGATCATGTCATTGTTGTTATAGAAATAATTAGAACATTGAGATGCTGAAAGAAGGAAATCTCAACCTTTGACATTTAAATGTTGCTCCTTGAAGGAGAGCAGCATCTTCTAATAGTTTATTGTTTCACTTCTTTCTTGCTATTTCTTTCTATTCATTATTTCACTTCTTTCTACTCATTATTTGGTTCATGGTCAGCTATTACTGTTTAGGATCCCATGAGGTATGTAAACAGGTACATGTAAAATATCTCAATTTTTCAGTGTATACTAGTTGATTGATTCGCAATATCAGTCACAAATCAAAAGAGTAAAGTGGGCATGTTTAAGCCCACCACCCGAATTAGGATGTGGAAGACCCTGTGCCCTCATTCCCTCCCTCACTGCAGCTCAGAGGACCCTCAAAAGACACCTCCGGCCTGACGTTTGGGTTTGTCATGTAAGTGTGTATCCCTAAACTATGTGGATGAGGGGATGTTACACAGAAGGAATCCTATTGAGGATAGTCTTCGGTAACTTGGTTTTTTTCACTTTTATTACTAAGACTTATCCGTGTGTGTACAGAATTTGTTTTCAGTCTATAATTCACAGCACGAATGTACCAGGATTTTAAGTCTATTTTCTAATTGAGGAATGCTTAGGTTTTTATTTTTTTCTTTTGCCATTATGAACCATACTGCCCTGAACATTCTTGAGTGTGACTTGCTATCCATGTGCAACGATTGGATAGGATGTATCCAATCTAGGATGTAAATCTGAGGGTGGAAAGTACTGTCAGAGAAGGTGAACATTGGACTTGGATTTTTTTTCTGAAGAGATTATATTTGTTAGTGTTCTCATTGATTCACATCTTTTTTTTTTTTCACATCTTTTATCAACATTTGGTATTAAGAGTTTTTAGAACTCTTAACTTTTGCTGATTTCAGTTCAGTTGCTCAGTTGTGTCTGAACTCTCTGCGACCCCATGGACTGCAGCATACCAGGCTTTTCTGTCCACCAACTCCTGGAGCCTACTTAAACTCATGTCCATCTAGTCGTTGATGCCATCCAGCCGTCTCATCCTCTGTCTTCTCCTTCTCCTCCTGCCTTCAATATTTCCCAGCATCAGGGTCTTTTCCAATGAGTCAGTTCTTCACATCAGGTGGCCAAAGTATTGGAGTTTCAGCTTCAGCATCAGTCCTTCCAATGAATATTCAGGACTGATTTCCTTTAGGATGGACTGGTTGGATTTCCTTGCAGTCCAAGGGACTCTCAAGAGTCTTCTCCAACACCACAGTTCAAAAGCATCAATTCTTTGGTGCTCAGTTTTCTTTATAGTCCAACTCTCACATCCATATGTGACTACTGGAAAAACCATAGCTTTGACTAGATGGACATTTGTTGGCAAAGTAATGTCTCTGCTTTTTAATATGTTGTCTAGGTTGGTCATAACTTTTCTTCCAAGGAGCAAGCGTCTTTTAATTTCATGGCTGCAGTCACTATCTGCAGTGATTTTGGAGCCTAAGAAAATAGTCTGTCACTGTTTCCACTGTTTCCCCATCTATTTGCCATGAAGTGATGGGACCGGATGCCATGATCTTAGTTTTCTGAATGTCGAGCTTTAAGCCCACTCTTTCTCACTCCTCTTTCACTTTCATCAAGAGGCTCTTTAGTTCTTTGCTTTCTGCGATTAGGGTGGTGTCATCTGCACATCTGAGGTTATTGGTATTTCTCCCAGCAATCTTGATTCCAGCTTTTGCTTCATCCAGCCCAGCATTTCTTATGATGTACTCTGTATATAAGTTAAATAAGCAGGGTGACAATGTACAGCCTTGATGTACTCCTTTCCCGATTTGGAATCAGTCTGTTGTTCCATGTCTGGTTCTAACTGTTGCTTCTTGACCTGCATACAGATTTCTCAGGAGGCAGGTCAAGTGGTCTGGTATTCCCATCTCTTTCAGAATTTTCCACAGTTTGTTGTGATCCACAGAGTCAATAAAGCAGAAGTAGATGTTTTTCTGGAACTCTCACTTTTTTGATGATCCAACGGATGTTGGCAATTTGATCTCTGGTTCCTCTGCCTTTTCCAAATCCAGCTTGAACATCTGGAAGTTCACGGTTCATGTACTGTTGAAGCCTGGCTTGGAGAATTTTGAGCATTACTTTACTAGCGTGTGAGATGAGTGCAATTGTGTGGTAGTTTGAGCATTCTTTGGCATTGCCTTTCTTTGGGATTGGAATGAAAACTGACCTTTTCTAGTCCTGTGGCCACTGCTGAGTTTTCCAAATTTGCTGATTTAATAGGTGGAAAGTTGTCATGGTTATGCAAATGTCATGATTAAGCTTCTTGTCATAGGTTTACAGGATATTCTCTTGTGAAATTTTTTTTCCTTTTGCCTATTTTTCTTTTCTTATTCCTTTTTTAAAGTTGAAATATAGTTGACTTACAGTACTGGTTTCAGGTATTTATCATGTGGATTTGACACGTACGTTAGGAAACCGTCTGCACAGGGAGTCTAGTAACTGCCTGTCACCTCACACAGTTGTTTCTGTGTTGTCGTGTGCTCCCTGGACCTAGAGGTCTGCCCCTTTCTGCTGCTGTTTCTCCAGTAAGTGCTCTGCTCTCCCCCTCTCTGCTCTTGCTGCAACCTCTCTAACTGGAATGGTGCCCTGCTTGATGTTGTCCTGGAGGTCCTTGAAGCTATTCTCGTTTTCCTTAGTTCTTTTTTTCTCTTGTTCAGCTTGGGTGGTTTCTGTTCTACTACTCAGCCTTCCAGATCCTTGGTCTATTCCTCTCTCATCTGATCTACTTGATTCCTTCGAGTGTATTTTTCATCTTTTGTATTCTCCGGCTCTGATCGGTTCCTTTACATATTTCTCACTCTCAGTAGACGTTCTCACTGTGTCTGTCCCTCTGCCCTCCTGAATCCTGTGAGCATCTTTATGGTCGTGGTCTTGGACTCTTTGGGGCTTCCCTGGTGGCTCAGATGGTAAAGAATCTGCCTGTAATGCAGGAGACCCAGGTTTGATCCCTGGGTCAGGAAGATCCCCTGGAGAAGGGAATGGCAACCCACTCCAGTATTCTTGCCTGGAGAATTCCATGGACAGAGGAGCCTGGGGCTACAGTCCATGGGGTCACAAAGAGTTGGACACAACTGAGTAACACTTTGGACTCTTTTTATCAGGTGGATTGTATGTGTGTTTGGTTACTCATGCCTGACTCTTTGCGACCCCATGGACTGCAGTCCACCAGTCTCCTCTGTCCATGGGATTCTCTAGGCAGGAATACTGGAGCAGGTTGCCATTTCCTCCTCCTGGGGATCTTCCTGGTCTGGGGATCGAACCCAGGTCTCCTGCACTGGCAGGTGGATTCTTTACCACTGAGCCACCTGGGTGGATTATTCATCTCCGTTTTGTTAAGTTCTTTCTCTGAGGTTTTCTGTTGTTCTTTCATTTAGAACATATTCTTCCATCTCTTCATCTTGCTGACCTTTATTTCTTCATACTAGGTAGGTTAGTTATGTCTGCCAGCCTTGGAGAAGTGGCTTTGTGTGAACAATGTCCTGTGGGGCCCAACAGCATGCCCCGCCCTGGCAGCAGGACCCGAGGCGGCAGGGCTGCCTCCTGTGTGGGTGGCGTGCACCTTTCTTTTGCGCTGGGGCTGGCTGCTGTGGTGTGCTGGTGTGTAGGACTGGCTGCAGCCCAGCTGCCTGGGAGGCCTCGCCTCGCGGCGTTGTTGTGGGCACACTGGTGAGCTGGGCAGAAGCCTGGCGCTACTGGGCTAGCGGGAGGGTTCCAGGATCATGCCCACCAGCCCTGGTGTCAGCCCTGGGATCAAGATCACAGCCCTGGGATGCAGCCAGCATCTCTGTCCCCAGGTGAAGCCCTGCTGCCGCCTGCCTCTCCGGGAGGCTCTCTGAGACCCACAGACGGTCTGGCCAAGCCTCTCTGGGAGCATGGCCTCTGTGCGGAAGTTGAGAGTGCATGAGAGTCTGTGTACAACCTCTGAGAGCAGGGTCTCTGTTTCCTGTAACCCTGGCTGCCAGCTCTTGGTTCTGCATGCCCAGACGGTAACGCAGAAGTGGGGTGCAGGCTCTAGGCGCATAGCGCCCTGGCCCTGGAGGCCCCTGGCTGGGCCCCCCGCCCATGGGTCTGTACTGTAGCGTGCTTCCTGGCTCCGCTGGGGTTCCTCCTCTTCCCTTCTCTCTTTCCCACCCCTTTCTCTTTGCTCTGACTGTCCTCGCATCGTAGGTTCTGACCCTGGACGGCTGTTTGGGACTGAGCTGAAGAATGAACTAGCTAAGCTGCCTTTGTCCTTGCCTGGCAGACGGTCATTTTCCTTTGTGTTCCGGTGGACAGTGGTCCCGCTGGCTCGCTAGCTCCTCATGGAGGACGGGGGTTCAACGGCCTCTGCAGAGGACAACTGGGGCCCGGGCGGGAGCCCCCTGCTGCCGGTGCCCCCGGAGGGCCCCGCCGCGCCCGCTGCCTTGGAGCCCGGCAAGTCCTGGTCCTCAGCCCACAGACACGCGAGCAGGAGGCCCGGGCTGTCGAAGCTCTGCCAGAGCCGCATGCTGCTGTCAGGTAAGCAGCCTCTCCCCGCCGGCCAGCGGCCTGTGCGGGACGGGGCCATGCCGGCCTCCTCACTCGGTGACTCTGCTCTGACGGGAGGGGGGAGGCCTGTGTTTTTGCCTCATTGGTCCTGCAGTGACTCCTGAGCAGATGAGACACTCTACTTCCTCATCCAGGCGGGGCTGGGATCGGCCTGCAGTGCAGGGTCAGGCTTCTTACGTGGTGTGTGAGGTGGCTGGCCAGGTGGGTGGGCTGCCTGGAGCCCGAGGGAGTTTTGTTCACTGGGCTCAGCACATGCTGACTGTGCGCGCCCAGGCTCCTGCTCTCCTTCAGATGCAGGCGGCTTAGATGGGCCCGCATGCGGCCAGCCTCCCCAAGGCCTGCAGGGCCCAGATACCAGCTGAGGGGGAGGGCGCCACTCTGCCAGGGCAGGTCCTTGTTGGAGGGGCCCCCTGGGGGGCAGCAGGTGGGAATTGGCTGGAGCTGGAGGAGCAGGCTGGGGGGAGGGAGGTGGGGAAAGCAGAGGGGGACCTGAAGGGCTGGGTGAGAACGGCCCGCTGCCGGGAGTGGACTTTCTGGAGTGATGGTGAACGACCCTGCGGCTGGGGGGCCCGGAAGGGCAGTGGGACAGTGGGGAGCTTGGTGTTCGTGCTGCTGTGTGCGGGTCTCGGCAGGCCCCGGCGGGTGTTGGAATATACGGCCAAGTGCTTGTTAACGCTGTAGTCACCTCGTCCTTGGGCCCTCTTGCAGGAGCTCGAGGCAGGGGCCGTGTGGGCTCTAATGCATCCCTTTGCTTTCCAGAGGAGAGGTGGAGCTCCTACTGCCTGTCATCACTGGCTGCCCAAAACATCTGCACGAGCAAGTTGCACTGCTCGGCCACGCCGGGGCAGACGGACCTCGCGGGGTCCCTGGGCAGCACGTCCTGCTGCTCCCTGCTGCGGGGCTTGTCCTTGGGGTGGTCCCCGCCGCTGCTCCCGGCCCCTGTGTGCAACCCCAACAAGGCCGTGTTCACCGTGGACGCCAAGACCACAGAGGTGCGTGCTGCAGGGTGTGACCCAGCCGTGCGCCTGGGGTCTGCGGCCTCAGCTTACTGCCTCAGACAGGCACCTGAGCGTGTCAGTGCAGCTAGGAGAGCGGTCGGGTCTACCTCTGCAGCAGCGAGAGCGATGACTTTGGAGACCTCAGTATGAATCTGTCTGGGCAAATCAGGTCCTCCCATCGATGCAGAGATGCAGGGGGTAGTGCGTCATGTAATCTTATTTGCCGAGCGTGGAGAGCCAGGATTTAAAGCAAATGCGTTAGCGGGATCGTGTTTGTGTGCACAGAGCTGAGGCTATTAGGTGGCTGGGCATGGGGCTGGTCCCCGCCCCTGCGCCCGTCTTGGTGGGGGAAGCCGGCGTGGTGCCAGTCTCCTTACTGCACTGCTGGCAGTTGTTTCTGTTTCTCTGGGGTGGAGGGGCTGCGGTGGCTCTGCTGAGAGTTGCCGACAGCGGGGCGGAGAGCGCGGCCTGCACCGCCTTCTGCTCGGCTGCTCCGGGGGCGGAGGAGCTGCTGCTGACACGGGGCCTCCTCTCTGTGACTGCAGATCCTGGTGGCCAACGACAGAGCGTGCCGGCTCCTGGGCTACAGCAGCCACGACCTCATTGGCCAGAAGCTCACGCAGCTCTTCCTGAAGCCGGACCCCGACGTGGTGCAGGCCCTTAGCGAGGAGCATGTGGAGGCCAACGGGCATGCCGCCGTCGCTTTCGGCACCGTGGTGAGTGCAGGCCTCTGGCCTGCTGGCGTTCACGGTTGGCCGTCCCGCCCTTGGCCCTGGCGTAGAGGGCGGCTGTGGGCGAGGCCACATCAGAGTGGAGACGCTGCGCTTTCCTGGTGCTCCTTGATGAGGGAGGAGGCTGGACCTGCACTGGCAAGCCTGCAGGACCCACGCCAGGTTCCGGGGAGCTGGCAATTCTGTCATCTCCCATCTCCATCTCCATGCCTACCTGTCTGGTGGTGTTGGGGGCTGGCATGGCTACAAGGATTCTCTGGAGCTTTGGGCTCCCCCAAGGGTGTATCCAGGCTGGACACTGACAGGCTGACTTGCGTGTTAAATGCTGAGCCCTGAGCCTCAGGCCTTGAAACAAGTTAGATAGGATCACGTACACCCAGAAAATTACCCGTCCACGGGACTACCACCTAGAAGGAAAAGCAAACACTGAACATGTGTGAGTGTCTTTCCTTTAAGAAATCTGGCCACCACGTTTCCCTTGCTTTATACTCCGCCGTGAAGCGGAGTATGAGAACAGCTACTCTTCTGATAGATCACTCACTCAGAGACCATATGGTTGAGTGTCGGAAGCCTTGTTTGCGCTTTGATTAATTTCTATACGGGAGGCGGGTGAGCAGTGGGCAGGCACGCCCGCGGGCCGGGCTTGGGCCGCTCTGAGCTCCTCTGTGACCCAGGTGGACGTTGTGAGCCGCAGCGGGGAGAGAATCCCAGTGTCTGTGTGGATGAAGAGGGTGAAGCAGGAGAGCAGCCTCTGCTGCGTGGTCGTGCTGGAGCCCGTGGAGCGGGTCTCGGCCTGGGTGGCGTTCCGGAGCGACGTGAGTCACGTTCGGGTTCCCAGCTGTGCATTGCCTTACTCCTTGGGCCCCCCCCCCCGCCCCCGCCCAGGCATGTCAGCACATGGTGTCCCCCGGGGCCTTGGGGCAGGAAGAGGGCCTGGGGCCTGGAGGATGTGCCTGGCTGCCTTCCTGGTAGCTGTGCTTGGGCAGGGCATCCGACCTCCCTGGCCTCTGTTACCCCACCTATGCTGTTGGGATATGAGCTCGGCCCCCCACAGGATGATCTTAACACTTGGATAAAGTCATACGTGTGCCCCCTGGGTGGTGGCTGACACGCAGGCTGCACTTAAGTCTGGCTTGGGTATGCCGGTTGTGTGTGTGGTTTGTGAGCCTCCAGTGTGAGCCGGGCTTCTGTGGGTGCCTGGGGGAACAGGCGTTTGGGAACATCTGGCAGGGCTGGGAGACAGCGTTCTGAGGGCGGCTCCCTTTGCCCCTGCACTTCCGAGGCTGGGGCGGGGGCCTCACCAGAGCCTTGCCTTTGGCTGGAAGGTACGGAGGTTCAGTGAGGTTTGAAGCCAAGTGCAGGGAACTTGGATCACGAGGCTCAACACCGGCTTTTCCTCCTAGGGCACCGTGACGTCCTGTGATGGGCTCTTCGCACACCTGCACGGCTTTGCGTCGGGGGAGGAGGTGGTTGGGCAGCACATCACAGACCTCATCCCTTCCCTGCAGCTCCCCTCTCCTGGCGAGCACGTCCCCATGGTAGGTCCTCAGGGCAGGGCCCTGGCCACTGGCGCTGCCTGGCCGAAGCTGGGCCCTGTGGCTGCTGGAGTCTCTCTGTCTAGTGTCAGTTGAGTTCTTAGACCCAGCTCCATGACCTGACAGCAGGAATGTCTGCACTGCAGTCTTGACCGAGGCTCAGAGCCTCTGCGGTGCCCCGACTGGCCACCCCTGCCCCTGGTCCCCTTCCTGGAGCTCCTGTTGGGGCCTCTTTATTGAGAGGTCTGGGGACTGCGAGGAGGAGGAGTGACTGGCGGGCGTCGTCTCCCGCCGAAGTCAGGACTGCGGGTCAGGTGGTGGCGGTCGCTCGGCAGCTCTAGGGGGCAGTGGGGGTTTGGGCTGAGGGTTCTCTTCTCAGCTGGCCCCCCCAGTTCCCAGGGGCCCTGTTTCACATCTAGTGTGCAGCCTTCACACAGTGGTTGCACTGCCAGGATTCACCTGATGTCACAATCAGCCACTTGCAGGGTCAGATGGTCAGGGGTGGTCAAGCTGGGGTAAGGTTGGCTTTGCTGCTGCAGGAAATAGACCCTTCCAGGACGTCGGGGGCTCTCCCTGGCTCTCCTCTGCCTTCAGGCTGAGAGCCAGGGCCTTCCGGGCGGTGGAGTGCTAGTTTCAGTCCCTCCAGCTCGACGGGAAGCCCCTCCTCCCTCACCTTGCTCTCTTTATGCCCCTTATTCTGTCCTGAGACAGCGGACCTCCTGAAGCCCAAAGCTGTGGGGCTCGGTTGGTGCAACCACTGTAGGGGACTGTTCGGCAGCCTCTTATGCTTAACTCTGGCTTGCTGGCATAAGTCCTTTTGGACTTGCTCAGTCGCTTCAGTTGTGTCCTAATCTTTGACATTCTATGGACTGTAGCTGCCAGGCTGCTCTGTCCATGGGATTCTCCAGGCAAGAGTACTGGAGTGGGTTGCCAGGTGTTCCTCCAGGGGATCTTTCCGACCCAGGGATCGAACCCACGTCTCTTTTGTCTCCTGCATTGGCAGGTGGATTCTTTACCATTAGCGCCACCTGGGAAGCCCTTGCTTAGCTCTGAACATAAGCACACTTCTGCCCCACCCCAGGCACGCATCCAGAGGAGGTGTGTGTGCCAGGAGGCATGTGTTTGTGTCTGCCAGGAGGCACACGCACACGTGTGTGTGTACCAAAAGACATGTAGGCATACTCCCAGCAGCTCCACGCTGGATCCACCTGTCACCTCTGCAGCAAAAGTGGCTGTGCCCTTCTTTCCTCGGGGCTCACTGGGGCCTGGGGTCTTCCCAGGGGGAGTCTGGGGTCTTGAGTTCCGCCCCCTGTCAGGGTACAGGGCTGGTGCAGGGAGCTTCCCCATGTTCGGGCCTTGGGCCTCTGCAGATCTTGCAGGGGAACCCTTAAAAAGGAGGCAGGCACACTGGGTGAGGGGTAGACATGGGCCTGGGGACCGGCCGTCTTGAGAGCAGAAAGGAGCTGACCTGGAAAGCCTGTTAGATGTTGCTCTTGTGGGACTTGCTTGGGAGAGCGGACAGGTTCTGAGTGTTTAAAGCAGAGAAATTTGATGGAGGACTTGGTGGTGTGGATGATGGGGGGCCGTGGAGGCAGAGCGGAGATGGACAGACTACCCGGAGGCCAGCAGTCTGGGGAGCCCCTGCCCCCCGGCTGCAGGGCAGGTGCTGGGGGCCTGGTGGTCCAGGTGGGGAGCACAGGGACTCGCTTCCTGCAGGCTTGGGGGAAGGGCCAGGCCGGTCCTGGCGCGTGGCTTGATGGCGCTGTGTGCACTGTGTTTGGGCTCTTCTGGAGTGGGGAGCAGTTGTGCTGGCTTGGGTCCCGGCCGTGGCTCTTGGTCAGGTCTCTGCCTTCCCTAGGGTGGGGGGGGGGCGGTGGGGAGATGAGGCAGGAAGAGCAGGGTGGAGGGTGGGTGTCTCGGGGGTGCCCGCCGAGCAGCAGAACCTCACAGCTTGGGCCACCGGAGGTGCCGCGGTGGGCGCAGTGGTGTGTCTTTCTTCCAGAATCTCAAGATTCAGAGGTCCGTCGGAAGAGCCAGGGATGGCGCCACCTTCCCCCTGAGCCTGAAGCTGAAGTCCCAGCCCGGCAGCGAGGAGGCTGCAGACGGCGAGGTGTCCCCTGGCGGGGGCTACTCAGCATCCATCTGGGTGTTCTCCACCATCAGTGGGCTCATCACACTCCTGCCCGATGGGACCATCTACGGCATCAACCACAGCTTTGCCCTGATGCTGTTTGGTTACGGAAAGGCTGAGCTCCTGGGCAAGGTGGGCTGGGGGTTCGGGCGTGACCCCCACAGGCCTGTGCACCGTGCCTGCTGCTGCAGTGGCCGGCTTCCCTGGGAACTTGGGCCCAGAGACCGGGACCTCTGCCTTGGCCCCACGCCCCGCCTGTGCCCGTTTGTCTGGGCCTCGGCAGAGCCATTGCGTGTCAGGTGCCCCTCAGGAGAGGGAAGGGGCTCTGCCCGAAAGCCTGTCCCACACGAGGTCTGGTCTGAGTTCCTGCAGGGTGGTGTCACAGCCTCCACACCTCCTCCAGCCATCCGGGGGCCACAGTGGGTCGGCTCAGAGGAGGCGTCTCTGTAACCTCTTTCTTGGACTGGGCTGGGCTCTGCGGGCAGGCAAGCCTCTTAGGCCGCCTGAGAGGGGCCCTCCCTCCTGGTCTCCGCGGTCCTCCAGGGCTTCTGGGGAGGGGCGTGGGCGCCCACTTGGTTGAGGGAGTGGTTCATGCTGGAGGGAGAGACTGCTATGTGGTGCGTCACTCGGCATCTGAGCAGCCCCCTGTCCCTGGCCCCATGCCTGGCTGGCCCGGCTCTTGAGGTGGGTGCTGGCCTGGGCTCCGCACACCTTCCGCTGAGTACCTTGATGCCCACAGGCAGCCATCACCTCTTGCCACCCTCACTGGGGCCAGCACTGCACACCCACCAGCCAGCCAGAGCTTTAACTAGAGCCTCAAAAGAGGTCCTGCCTTGTTTTCTAATAGAAATACTAGTTTGAATTAAGTGAAACAGTTCAATTGAAGTTAACGATCACACAGTTGGAGTAATTTCTGGACAAGGGCTTCCCGCAGGAACGTAGGGGCACCGAGTCCTTGCAGGGAGTACGTGAAAGCAGTTAGGGTTTGCTAAGGGAAAGAGAAACTAGTTGTGATTTCCATGGTGGGTGTCGGGTGCTCGGACCTGCCGAGAGGAGCTTGACCCGGGGTTTTTCCGGACCTTGTCCAGGCCTGCTCACATCCTTTTCACACTCTGCCCGGGTGGGGCCTCGCCGAGTTCTAAAGCACCCTTTGTTTTCTAGAATATCACCTTCCTGATTCCTGGTTTCTACCACCACATGGACCTTGCCTATGACAGCACCTTACCTCTGCGGGACCTGGCCAGCTGCCTGGACGCTGGCAGCCAGAGTGGGCCTGGGGTCAGCACGGGGGACGAGCCTGCTGGCACAGCCCAGGGTGAGGCCAGCCCCCTCCTCCTCCCGGGCCACCCCCTCCACGGGAAAGGGGCTGCAGCTGGGGGCGAGCGTGGGCATGATGGGGGACGGTGGTGGCGTGGGGACCCTGTACTGTGGATTTGGTGTTCTTCTCTGTGTCTTGTGAGCCTTCCACATTCCAGGGGATGGGACGCGTGTGTGGGGCTCACAGCTGTGCTGGTGGTGTTCTTCTCTGTGTCTTGGGGGCCTTCCACGTTCCAGGGATGGGACACTTTAGTGGGACTCACAGCTGTGTTTGCACAGAGCGCAGGACGGGAGATGCCCAAGTAAGTCACGTGTGCCTGCGTCTGGCGCCATAGCTAGTTGGCAGTCTTGCTGTGCGAGTAAGTGATGTAGCTTTATGTAAGTAGCTGAACGTGGGCTGATGTCAGATCCATCCCTGAGTCAGCAGTCTCGTAGAATTTGTTTAGTTTTGTCTATTTCCAGTGTTTTTTCTTTTTTTCCCTCTAATTTACTTATTTAGTTTTAGCTGTATAGGGTCAGAAACATTGTGCAGGCGTTTCTCTAGTTGTGGAGAGTGGAGGCTCCTCTCCAGTCGAGGTGCGAGGGCTTCTCACTGCAGTGACTTCTGTTGGGGAGCACCGGCTCTAGGGTACGCAGGCTCCAGTAGCTGAGGCTCGTGACTCCTGGCTGCGGCTCGCAGGATCTAGAGCACAGGCTCAGGAGTGGTGGCTCCCGGGCCTCACTGCCACACAGCACGTGGGCTCATCCCAGACCAGGGGCTGAATGTGTGTCTCTTGCACTGGCAGATGGATTCTTTACACTGAGCCACCAGGGAAGCCTTCCAGTGCTTTTAACTTAACATTTAGATGACTCCAATAAAAGCCCTGAGTCCACACTGTGACACTGTAGCACCATGTGAGGGGTGCAGTGTGGGGCTCCCGCTGCACTGACCGCTGGTTGTTCTCTGGAGGTGGAGCCTGGGGAAGAAAGGCCCAGCGGAGGATCCAGCAGCCTCTGGGGGGCTCAATTACCCTCCAGGAGGCTTAATGGGGGAGCCCTGGTGTCGCCTCGGGGGCCCACCAAGGTCTGTGCCCACGAGTGCCGTCACCTGAGGGCGAGTCTGGGGAAAGACCTGGACTTGGAGGAAACACCAGTGGATTTAGTACAGTAACTTAGGGGAAATGTGACTGTGTGGTGCCTGACAGGACGTGAGTGCTCGCTGTCAGATGGTGTGTGTCAGGCCTCAGATGTGACTGTGTGGTGCCTGACAGGACGTGAATGCTCGCTGTCAGATGGTGTGTGTCGGGCCTCAGATGTGACTGTGTGGTGCCTGACAGGTCGTGAGTGCTCACTGTCAGATGGTGTGTGTCGGGCCTCAAATGTGACTGTGTGGTGTCTGACAGGACGTGAGTGCTCACTGTCAGATGGTGTGTGTCGGGCCTCAGATGTGACTGTGTGGTCTGACAGGGCGTGAGTGCTCACTGTCAGATGGTGTGTGTCGGGCCTCAGATATGACTGTGTGGTGCCTGACAGGGCGTGAGTGCTCGCTGTCAGATGGTGTGTGTCGGGCCTCATGTGACTGTGTGGTGCCTGACAGGGCGTGAGTGCTCACTGTCAGATGGTGTGTGTCGGGCCTCAGATATGACTGTGTGGTGCCTGACAGGGCGTGAGTGCTCGCTGTCAGATGGTGTGTGTCGGGCCTCAGATGTGACTGTGTGGTGTCTGACAGGGCGTGAGTGCTCCCTGTCAGATGGTGTGTGTCGGGCCTCAGATGTGACTGTGTGGTGTCTGACAGGGCGTGAGTGCTCGCTGTCAGATGGTGTGTGTCGGGCCTCAGATGTGACTGTGTGGTGCCTGACAGGGCGTGAGTGCTCGCTGTCAGATGGTGTGTGTCGGGCCTCAGATGTGACTGTGTGGTGTCTGACAGGGCGTGAGTGCTCACTGTCAGATGGTGTGTGTCGGGCCTCAGATGTGACTGTGTGGTGTCTGACAGGGCGTGAGTGCTCCCTGTCAGATGGTGTGTGTCGGGCCTCAGATGTGACTGTGTGGTGTCTGACAGGACATGAGTGCTCCCTGTCAGATGGTGTGTGTCGGGCCTCAGATGTGACTGTGTGGTGTCTGACAGGGCGTGAGTGCTTGCTGTCAGATGGTGTGTGTTGGGCCTCATGTGACTGCGGTGCCTGACAGGACGTGAGTGCTCACTGTCAGATGGTGTGTGTCAGGCCTCATGTGACTGTGTGGTGTCTGACAGGATGTGAGTGCTCACTATCAGATGGTGTGTGTCGGGCCTCAGATGTGACTGTGGTGTCTGACAGGTCGTGAGTGCTCACTATCAGATGGTGTGTGTCGGGCCTCAGATGTGACTGTGGCGTCTGACAGGACGTGAGTGCTCACTGTCAGATGGTGTGTGTCAGGCCTCAGATGTGACTGTGTGGTGTCTGACAGGACGTGAGTGCTCGCTGTCAGATGATGTATATCGGGCCTCATGTGACTGTGTGGCGTCTGACAGGGTGTGAGTGCTCACTATCAGATGGTGTGTGTCAGGCCTCAGATGTGACTGTGGTGTCTGACAGGGCGTGAGTGCTCACTGTCAGATGGTGTGTGTCAGGACTCAGATGTGACTGTGTGGTGTCTGACAGGATGTGAGTGCTCACTATCAGATGGTGTGTGTCGGGCGTCATGTGACTGTGGCGTCTGACAGGGCGTGAGTGCTCACTGTCAGATGGTGTGTGTCAGGCCTCAGATGTGACTGTGTGGTGTCTGACAGGGCGTGAGTGCTCGCTGTCAGATGGTGTGTGTCGGGCCTCAGATGTGACTGTGTGGTGTCTGACAGGACGTGAGTGCTCGTTGTCAGATGGTCTGTGTCAGGCCTCAGATGTGACTGTGGTGTGTGACAGGGCGTGAGTGCTCGCTGTCAGATGGTGTGTGTCGGGCCTCAGATGTGACTGTGTGGTGTCTGACAGGGCGTGAGTGCTCGCTGTCAGATGGTGTGTGTCGGGCCTCAGATGTGACTGTGTGGTGCCTGACAGGACGTGAGTGCTCACTGTCAGATGGTGTGTGTCAGGCCTCAGATGTGACTGTGTGGTGCCTGACAGGGCGTGAGTGCTCGCTGTCAGATGGTCTGTGTCAGGCCTTAGATGTGACTGTGTGGTGTCTGACAGGGCGTGAGTGCTCACTGTCAGATGGTGTGTGTCATGCCTAGGATTGACTGTGGTGTCTGACAGGGCGTGAGTGCTCGCTGTCAGATGGTGTGTGTCAGGTCTTAGATGTGACTGTGTGGTGTCTGACAGGACGTGAGTTCTTACTGTCTGATGGTGTGTCAGGCTTTAGATGTGAGTGTGTGGCGTCTGACAGGACGTGAGTGCTCACTGTCAGATCGTGTGTGTCGAGCCTCAGATGTGACTGTGTGGTGTCTGACAGGACGTGAGTGCTCACTGTCAGATGGTGTGTGTCGGGCCTCAGATGTGACTGTGGTGTCTGACAGGACGTGAGTGGTCGCTGTCAGGTGGTGCGTGTCAGGCCTCAGATGTGACTGTGTGGTGCCTGACAGGGCGTGAGTGCTCGCTGTCAGATGGTGCGTGTCAGGCCTCAGATGTGACTGTGTGGTGTCTGACAGGGCGTGAGTGCTCGCTGTCAGATGGTGTATGTCGGGCCTCAGATGTGACTGTGTGGTGCCTGACAGGACGTGAGTGCTCACTGTCAGATGGTGTTTGTCAGGCCTCAGATGTGACTGTGTGGTGCCTGACAGGGCGTGAGTGCTCACTGTCAGATGGTCTGTGTCAGGCCTTAGATGTGACTGTGTGGTGTCTGACAGGGCATGAGTGCTCCCTGTCAGATGGGGTGTGTCGGGCCTCAGATGTGACTGTGGTGTCTGACAGGGCGTGAGTGCTCGCTGTCAGATGGTGTGTGTCATGCCTAGGATTGACTGTGGTGTCTGACAGGTCGTGAGTGCTCACTATCAGATGGTGTGTGTCGGGCCTCATGTGACTGTGTGGTGCCTGACAGGACATGAGTGCTCGCTGTCAGATGGTGTGTGTCTGGCCTTAGATGTGACTGTGTGGTGCCTGACAGGGCGTGACTGCTCGCTGTCAGATGGTGTGTGTCGGGCCTCAGATGTGACTGTGTGGCGTCTGACAGGGCGTGAGTGCTCGCTGTCAGATGGTGTGTGTCAGGCCTCATGTGACTGTGTGGTGTCTGACAGGATGTGAGTGCTCACTATCAGATGGTGTGTGTCGGGCCTCATGTGACTGTGGTGTCTGACAGGTCGTGAGTGCTCACTATCAGATGGTGTATGTCGGCCTCAGATGTGACTGTGGTGTCTGACAGGTCGTGAGTGCTCACTATCAGATGGTGTGTGTCGGGCCTCATGTGACTGTGTGGTGCCTGACAGGACGTGAGTGCTCACTGTCAGATGGTGTGTGTCGGGCCTCAGATGTGACTGTGGTGTCTGACAGGTCGTGAGTGCTCACTATCAGATGGTGTGTGTCGGGCCTCATGTGACTGTGGCGTCTGACAGGACGTGAGTGCTCACTGTCAGATGGTGTGTGTCATGCCTCAGATGTGACTGTGGTGTCTGACAGGTCGTGAGTGCTCACTATCAGATGGTGTGTGTCGGGCCTCATGTGACTGTGTGGTGCCTGACAGGATGTGAGTGCTCGCTGTCAGATGGTGTGTGTCGGGCCTTAGATGTGACTGTGTGGTGTCTGACAGGACGTGAGTGCTCGCTGTCAGATGGTGTGTGTCGGGCCTCATGTGACTGTGTGGTGCCTGACAGGACGTGAGTGCTCACTGTCAGATGGTGTGTGTCGGCCTCAGATGTGACTGTGTGGTCCCTGACAGGACGTGAGTGCTTACTGTCTGATGGTGTGTGTCAGGCCCTAGATGTGACTGTGTGGTGTCTGACAGGGCGTGAGTGCTCCCTGTCAGATGGTGTGTGTCGGCCTCAGATGTGACTGTGTGGTCCCTGACAGGACATGAGTGCTCGCTGTCAGATGGTGTGTGTCGGGCCTTGATTGCAGTGTTTGAAGTGTTTCCCATGTCATGTAGGATCTCTTTGTGGTGTACGGCCTCCCTTCTCGTGCCACACTGGCCCCAGCCTGTGCAAGCGCAGTAGTTGTGGTGTGTGGCCTTAGTGTGTCTATGGCATGTGGATCTTTGTTTCCATGACCAGGGATCAAACCCATGTCCCCTGCATTGGAAGTGCAGATTTTTCTCCATTGGACACCAGGGATGTCCCTGGTGTTCAGTTTTTAAAAGATGCCTTGTCAGGCTACTGACTCTCTTTGAATGGCCCCTTTTCTTAACATGAGGTTTCCTTCGTTGTATCTGGATTTTTCTATCTGCAAAGACTCTTTTTTCAAGTTTATTTTTCTCTGTCATTATTACATTCCCTTTTCTCTTTTTCTAGAATCTAAGTTCTTTCAGTGTGTGTGTGTAATTCACGTTCTTTGTAGGAAATTGGGTGGGCGGCATCACATTACCTCTGCCCTCCTGGTCTCCAGGGTGGGCCTGTGGGCATTGCACAGTCGTGCCCCTGCCACCCTGGTTATTGTGGTGGCCTTGCCCTGCTGTAGGCTGGCACTCTATCTGGCCTCTGGAGCCTGGGCAGATCCAGGTGATGCATGTGCAGGCATGAGGCGGAGAAGACACCATGCTCCAGAAGGAAAGCAGAGCCGGGGAGCCTGTGCCTTCTGGGTCCCCAGGCCTGAAGGAGCAGGGCTTCTGGGAAAGGGAGCAGGCCAGGCATGGCGGGGAGGCCAGAGGCCCCGAGGAGAGGAGCAGGCTTAGGTCACAGGCCTCTGGTTCTCCCCCGGCATCAGAGAGTGGAGCTCCTGGGGGCTGTCAGCACTGAGGGGCCCAAGGCCTGGGCTGGGAGCCAGGGCTGCACTGAGGACGTGGGCCTGGCAGCATTTCTGAGGTCAGGTCAGGCCCCCACTCAGCGGACAGGAGGTGGTTTTCAGTGGGATGCGCCAGCCAGTGGGAAACACTCTTTTTTTGCCAGATCCAAAGGTGGACACCGAGACCCCAAAGCCAGCGGAGAGCCAGGACACATCCCTTATAGCCCCGGTCCCCACAGACCCCAGGGGCTCCCTGCCTGCCTCCCCGCCGGCACCGTCCCCTCCAGGGTAAGTCCTCCAAGGGAGGGGCAGGTGCACATGGAAGGGGGAGGGTGCTCTGCATGTGATGACAGTGGTGACACCGGCGCCCCTGGATGGCCGTGCTGCTGCCGTGTCGCCGGCCTGTTTTACGGGTAAGGAAGCATTTAGGCAGGATCCAGGGAACTGGTCCAAGCATAACTTCCTCGTTTCAAAAATCTCTTGACTCTGTTTGCTGTGTGTTTTTAAATAACACAGTATTCTATTTAGACGAGAAGGGTTCATTTTGGAAAACTTAGGAAAGTTAGACACGTCCACTTGTTCAGTTATCAGTCCTGTTGTGTGCAGCGTTTTGGTGTGTTTTCCACCAGTTTCTCATTTTGAAAATCACTTTGAGATTGAGTGTACAGTAACACGCTAACCTCGGTGGGCCTTTCTCCTCTCCCCCGGGAGGGGCTGCTTCCGCTCCGTTCGGCGTCCCTCGCTGCCCTGGGGTCAGGACACAAGTCAGCAGTGCCTGTCCTGAACCGGACCAGAAGCACGTCCTTGTTTCTGGCTTCTTTAGCTCTCCGTTGTGTGAGATTTATCGACACCACACAGTTTTCTAGTTTTCTTGAAATGATGTTTTAAACACGTGCTACGTGAATGTGTGTGTTTAACTACTGAGGAATAATGGTGAACAGCAAAAGTCCCCCAACTCTCCCAGCCGTGACCTCCTTCCAGACCACCTCCCCATGCCCTTGAGATCGAGCCCTTGCTACACAGACAGGCTGCCCTGCATATGCCCTCCTAAAGTGTGCACGTGCTGGAGGCACCGTGCATCCCCGGAGCAAGCCTGCTCCTCACATGGCCCACGGCTCGTGGACGCAGCCCCTGCTGTTTGCGTCAATCCCTGACTTCCGGCTTGGCTTCGGTGGTTGGAGCAGCATGACCCCATCAGTCCTTGCTGAGCGCTCACATGCACGGGGTGAGGAGGGGAGGGCCCATCGCCCCTCGGTTCCCCTAGAGAGTCCTACAGGTCCTCGGAACTCCGCTCACAGCCGCCTCCCCTGCGGCGGTCCTCGAGCGGGGCCTGCCTCTCAGTGCCTCTTCTTAGCCCTCTGCTGCAATGTTTACCCATTGCTGCACGCCTGTCCCCCAGCCAGGCTGGGCAGCGCCACTTTCTGTTGCTCCCGGGGCTGTTGTCTGGCCTGGGCCGACCCGGGGCGGCGCCTAGCACTGTGCCGTTAGTGTTAGTGGCCAGGGTGTTAGTGGCCGGGGTGGACCCCATCCGTGGCTTTGCAGTAACCTGCAAAGCGGTCACTGCAGTCACTGCGGCGGCCTCTTCCTCTGTGGTCCTCGTCCCCAGCATGCTGGGGGCTCTGTGCTCTGGCTTCCAGGACCCCGTGCCCGGCTCTCCCAGCCCTGACTCCTCTTGCCCTCCCGCTCTGTGCTGTAGATCTGGTGGTGTTTGTAGCCGTCATGATTCCTCCCCTTTCTCCCCATATCTCCTGCTGCGTGGGCATAGGGAGCCTGACCCCCTGGCTGTTTGTCGGGGCCTGCTCACTGCATGGTGAGCGTGGGGACCACAGCTTTCAGCACAGGGTCCTAGCGCTCCGACTGTGCCTGGGTGAGTCACTGCTAAGTGTGAATTTGCCTGGAGAACGCGTGACTTGGTGTTTCACTTTTTAACTTTGTTATGAAAGTTCATCTTCTCTCCTGTCCTGTTCATGGTTGTCATCGCTTTGTGCTTGACTCTGGTGGAGGGGGAGTCCGTGTGATCTCTGTGGCTCCTAAGTGACTGTGTCGTCCCATGTCACAACCCGCAGGGGGGACAGCATCCCAGGAGGAAGCCGGTCACCGCCTGAGTGCCTGCGAGATGTGCCTGAGGGAGGCCCATCCGCCCGCAGCCGCTCGTCGTCACCCGAGGGCCAGCAGCGTTCCGTCTCAGAGCAAGAGCAGCCGGCGAGAGCAGAGCGCCTCAGCCGGGGCCTTCAGCGGGGGAGTCAGTCTGACCTGGGGGACACAAAGCCGTCTGCTTCCCAGGAAGACTTGGAAGCTGCCACCCTGGGTGCAGACAGGAGTGGTGGGGATGAGTCTCGGGACCCGTGTCAGGAGGTACGGGTGGGGTGGGCCGGCACCAGCGATTCAGACCAGGGCCCTGACACTGCCGCCACTGCCGCACCCCACACCGAGGGTTGCCTGGCCGGGCAGGGTCCCCAGGGGGAGCAGAGCATGCTGCCAGGAAGCCCGCCCTCAGCCCCCAGCCCCCCAGGGACACTGCAGCTCCTGTTCTCGACCCCGCCTTTGGACGAGCCCTGGCTGGGCATGCAGCAGGACAGAGAGGAGCTGAACACGTGCCTGATAAAGGAGCAGCTCTCCGCCTCGAGCTTCTCGGGGCCTAGGGGCGTCTCCTACGCTGAGCTGGTCCTGATGGGGCAGTCCCCGCCTTCCGCCCCTGCATCCTTGTCGGACCTGAGAGCCATAGACCCACGGGGTGGCCGCTCGGGCAGCTCCTCGGCCTGCTACGCCCTGGCCACCGACCTGCCCGGTGCCCTGGAGGCTGTGGAGGCCCCAGAGGCTGGTGAGAATTCGTTTTCCTGGAACCTTAAGGAGCTTGTTTTCAGGGACTGGACAGACCGAACTTCTTCCAACTGTTCGTGCGCCACATCTGAACTTGGGGGCGTGCCCTCGCCTTCCATGGTGGGCTCTGACGCAGACGTGGGTGCCCTGCACAGGCAGCGGTCGGACATGCTGGATGACCGGGAGCTGCTGCTGCTGACCGGCACCTGTGTTGATCTGGGTGGGGGCCGGCGCTTCCGCGAGAGCCGCCTGGGCTTAGAGGAGACAGAGCTGTCCCAGACCTGTCTGGTGTCCTCCGAGCACCAGGATGCGAATGGCCGCGACAGCCCGAGCTGCATCTCTCAAGTGCCGGGAGCCGGCCCTGAGGATGACTGCCTATTGGAGGCGCCCGGGCTGAGCCTCCAGGTCACCTCCACGCCCGTGAGAGCCGAGGACCCCGGCCCTGCACCCCTTAGGGTGGCCGACCTGCAGCCGGAGATCCAGGAGGGCACCTACACGGGGAGCTGCTACCACCGGGACGGTTCGCAGCTGAGTATGTGCGGGCGGGTGGGGCGGGCGGGGCGGGCGGGGGGCCTGGTCTTCTGCTGCCCTGCTGCCCTGAGAGTGGGCTCTGTGGGGTGGGGGGCTCCTCATCCTGGTGTCTCGGGGGGCTTCACCCCGGAATAGTTTGGCAGAAATGATGAATTATATTAAGAGAAGAACTTGAAGTTATAGCATGCCTCTTGAAAGTTAGGACTACAAGTACGTGTGCTGGCGGGGGTAGTCAGGGGTCCCGGCCGCTCTGTGCAGTGCAGCAGTCCCGCCGGGAGGGGAGGGTGGGGCTCGGATCTCCACAGGCTGTCGGGGTTCAGGGACAGCCAGGTCTGGGTGAGGACCGAGCCCACCCTCCTGGCAGTGCCTTGAGTCCTCCGGGGTGGGGAGAGCCTCTTTGTGGCTCTCCACATGGTCTTGTGACATTCTGGGTGAGGTTCTAGCCACATGTGGGATTTCAAGTCTGCACGTGTTCTGTGTGCAAGGAGGCTGCCCTTCTTGGAACCTCTGCTCTGGGGGGTGGTGGTCAGCCCTTTAGCTTTTCTCTTTTTATTTTCCTAATTTTCCAGCGGTGCTGTATTTCAACCAGTTGTTTTCCTCATTGCCAATTTCCTAGTGTTGACTACAGGGCTTTTTTCCTAACCTTAAAAAAAATTTTATGAGTGATATATGTTATTTGCAGAAATACTAGAAATAAAAGACTAAAAAAAAGAAAATAACCTGTAAACCCCCTGCCAGGAAGAAGCTAGGCACGTTTGCTTTGCTGTGTCCCCAGGAGGCTGTGTCCGCACACACCTGTGCCCGGTGGTGTGCTGTGGTGTGCACAGTGTGTGCAGCGGGGTGGCACCTGTGTGCGTGGCTCCCCAGCCAGACTTTGGAGGATGCTGGGGCAGCTTCTCCAGGCTCATCTGTGTTGGTTGCTAGTGGTGGGTCTCCCCTGAGCCGCTTGGCCTCCGGCTGCCCTGGTGGACGGGCCGGCCCCTGGCCCCGCGCCGGGGAGGTGTGGCCGCCGGCCTCAGCCGTGCCCTTCTGCGGGTTTGGGGGCCCTGCCCGCGTGGCTGCCCTGCGTGGAGGCCGCACGCGGCTGTGGGGCTCAGCAGGGGTCCGGTCTCGCCGCCCTCCGCAGGTGTGCAGTTTGAGGTGCGGCGCGTGGAGCTCCAGGGCCCAGCCACCCTCTTCTGCTGCTGGCTGGTGAAGGACCTGCTGCACAGCCGCCTGGACTCAGCCCTGCGCAGCCGCCTGCTGCTGGCCAGCCTGCCCAGCTCCGCCCACTCCACCTGCGAGCTGTCCGTGGCCAGCCTGGGGGAGGTGCGTGTCTGTGGACGGCACCTGCTGTCCACCTGCCCATCCTGTCAGCACCCATGTCCTCCGGGGCGGGAGAGGCTCTGTGGCTCCCCACACTGCCGTCCAGCCTCCTGGGTGAGGTGCGAGCCACGCGTGGGCTTTCAAGTCTGCACGTGCTCCGTGTGCACGGTGGGGCCTGGGTGAGCGCCAGTTTGGACTGGCACATTCAGGCCCTGGGCATACCCTCTAGAGAGCATGTCTCTGGCTGGGGACCCCAGGGGCCCGAGGAGCAGGTGGGGCAGTGGGTGCTGCTCTCTCTGCCCGCTGCGGGCAGGGGGCCACTGCTGTCTCTGCTGCCCTCCCTTCAGCGTGCTGCGTGTGGTCCCTCAGACTTGCCTTTGTGGGCGCAGGTGCTTGGAACCAAACCCTGGTTTGAGGAGCCCCCCAAGGCCGTGGAGCTGGAGGGGCTGGCAGCCTGTGAGGGGGCGTACTCCCTTAAGTACAGCACACTCAGCCCGATCGGCAGCGGGGCCTTTGGCTTCGTGTGGACGGCAGTGGATAAGGAGGCGAATAAGGAGGTACTGGGCTCCTGAGGGGTGGGGGTGCTGGGGGGTGTCTCTGATGCACCTCACACCCTCCCTCCCAGTCCCACTGTGGGTACACCTGTAGTTGCCGGGGCGTTTGGTGACCATACTGCCTGTCCCTGTAAACCCCCAGGCCGCCTGGATATCCCAGGCCTGGCCCGCTGCTTCCTGGGAGGGCCCATGTGGGACCTGTCGCCACGTTGCTCGTCATTGCTGGAATCTGCCACAGCTGCATGCTTGGCTGGACAGCAGGGGCGTCTGTGTCAAAGTCGTGTTGGTTTTAGTGATTTTTCAGTCGATCTGTTTGGTTTCTCCCTCTGCTGGCACTGGTGATTGTGCCCCCTTCTCTATTATTCGTATCTCATTGCCTTCTTTTCCTTCCTGCTGTCACCTTGACTGGGACTGCAGAGCCGTGAGGAGTAACAGGTATGCCACCCAGCCTCCTGGTGGTCCTCTGCCCACTCCGGTGACTCCTTTTATCTCTTGACTTTTGTTTGAGGCTCTTTCATTTCTCGATGGATACTTTTTGTTTGAGGCTATTTCATTTTAAGTTCAATTTTTTTTAATTTAAGGAATAAATGTTGACTTAGGTCTAATGACTTTTCAGCATCTATTGCAATGATCATGTTCTTGTTTCTTTTATTAATATATGAATAACCACAGTCAACTTTTATTTGCAGACTCAATCCTTTATTGCCTTGTGACATTTTTTAGTGCATTGCTGAACTTGGCTTGCTAATATATATTTTTCGATAGTTATTGCTCTGGATCTTAGCTGCAGCATGTGGGATCTTTTAGCCATGGTATGTGGTATCTAGTTCCCTGACCAGGGATCAAACCCGGGCCCCCTGCATTGGGAGTGCAGAGTCTTAGCCCCAGGACACCAGGGAAGCCTCCTGGCTTGCTAGCATTTTTATGTGGGATTTTCTCATTTATATTCATGCGTAGGTGAGTGTTTTTCCTTTCTTCATGTCAGTCATGTGGAGCCTGTGGAGCTGGGGACACCGGTGGTGGCTGGTGCCGTGACATCACGTCTGCAGGTGTTCCTGGCGAGAGCTGCTCCCCCTGCTCTCCTCACTCTTGTGTGCACACTCTCTCCTCCTTACCAGACTTGCCAGAGAATTGCTCATGTTTTTCATCAAGTATCCATTTTCTTTATGTTGCTTTTCTGGTACTTTCTGTAAACTTTGCTGTTTTTCTGGCTTGGATTGAGTGTGTGTTTCTAAGCTGTGACTTAATACTGAGCGCTGTGCTGTGTGCAATTGTCTGAGTGTGCTCACACCTCCTAGAGGCTTAAACACACTGCTCTGGGCATCACGTGCCTCTTGGCTGACTCATCTTAACTTTCTGTTGCCATCTTTATTTACCTGAGGGCAGTCATCTCATTCTTGGTCTGGATCAGCAATCCAGCGGGCACTGTGGGCTTCCTTTCTTTTTTTGTGGCTGCACCACACCACTTTTTCCATGTATTTGTCTTGTGTCCGTCCATCCTGTGGAACTCTCTGATTAGTTCTCAAAACCAACATGAGTGACATTTTTGTTCATTTTTTTCCAGTTCTCAGGCCTCTTGTTTCATTTTCTTGGCCAGGACATCCAGTCCTTGGTTAAGAAATCGGGGTGACGTGGGGTATCTAGGGAACACCCTCTCCAAGACTTCCAGGGCCTGGTCTTGCAATCAGCCCACCCAGTTCCTCCATTTCCCCCATCCTCCTACTGTGCAGGTTGTGTAGGTTCACTTGGGACTTCCGGCTGGCTGCTGACTTGCTCCTGGCCCCCTCACATTGGACGGTGGTTATTAGGTTTCTTCTTTCACGTCCCAGGACTCATGGGGGTGGAGGTGGGGGTTAGGGTAGAGGTGAAAGCTCCACAGCTGTTGGGGGGCCAGTGGGAAGGGCTGCAGTGACATTCCCTGTCTCTCTCGTAGGTGGTGGTGAAGTTTATTAAGAAGGAGAAGGTTTTGGAGGACTGTTGGATTGAGGACCCCAAGCTTGGGAAGGTCACTTTAGAGATCGCCATCCTGTGCAAGGTGGAGCACGCCAACATCATCAAGGTGGGGTGCTGTCTCACATCCGCGCCCGAGCACGCTGCCCTGGAGGTGTCCCAGTAGGGCCAGACCCAGCTCGCCTCTCTCTCTCTCCAGGTCCTGGATGTGTTTGAGAACCAAGGCTTCTTTCAGCTGGTGATGGAGAAGCACGGCTCTGGCCTGGACCTCTTTGCATTCATTGACCACCATCCCAGCCTTGACGAGCCCCTGGCGAGCTACATCTTCCGACAGGTGAGAGTGGGTCCGGCCACCTGGGTCCAGGACTCCAGGGTTAGTGATGCTGGACCTGGCCTCCGGCTTGGGGATGTTACTAAGTAGGGACATGTGTTTCGAGAAGAGAATTCTACTGTTGAAGTAGAGAGTGAGGTTGTTGGGGTTGGGGAGGAAGAGTGAGGCCAGGCGTCACCCTGGGGTGACTGGGGATGTGGGATGAAGATTAAAGTGTATTTATATCCAAATGATACCCACCCAGCCTCAAAGAGGAACCAGTGAAGCTCTTAGATTGGGCTTGCAGGCTGTGCATCTGATCTGAATTCTTGTCCACCACGGGGAGACCCTGCTCATTTGTACATGGACCTCACTTGAGCCAGCATCTCACAGGACTGCTGGGGCTAAATCAGAGAGTGCAGAGGCCCCCATGCAGCATCCCCAAGTCAGGCGCACGGGAAGTGCTGAGTAGACGTAGCTGTCCAGTTAATTAACCTGCAACGACTGTGGCTCTGGCCATCTCAGTTTACACTGAGTATTTGTCTTGGTTTCTTTCGTGTCTATCCGTGTATTGATCTTAGTCTGTTTGTTATTTTTTGGAAAGGGAGAGTAACCAGCTAAGTAGAAAGGTGTCCTGTGAAAGAGAAATTGGATGTTGGGGTGGGATGGGTTGGGGGAGACAACAGTTCTTCAGTTTGGGGAATGTGGAAGTTTCATTCCAGACGATTCCTTGCTCCCTGGAAAAGGTGGAGGGATACCAGGGGGTGCGGGGTGGGGGGATGTGACCAGTCCACAGGTTTGCTCTTGGTTTCCTGGAGCTGACTTGGTTTCTAATAACAGCTTCCATGAACTGGTATTTCTTCCTCAAAGCTATGAACTCCCAGAAATTACTGGATTTCTGAAATTAAATTTCTGAAGCACCTACTTGTAAGTTTTGGTCATCACAGTTGTGCCCAAAGAATGCCGCCTCTCCCCGTCTTCCTGCTCTGGAAGGTTACACAGGCATCCCCTTTACTTGACGGGAGGCTTGCTTCTGAAGTCTTCGTGGCAGACAGGTCTCCGTGTGACATGGCACGTGCAGTCACGTACCCACAGCTGCCACCTGACTGCTGTTCACTCAGGGCTGCTGAGCCGGGGACTCGAGGGTCCGATGCCATTTAGCCTCTGCAGTGAGTCTCCACGGCCCCTCGCAAGTCCACATGGCAGTGAGCGCAGTGTGATGGACTCAGGGTTCTACAGGACGACAGAGTCACGTGTACATGTGCGCGTCGCCTCCAGCCCTGGGTCCCGTCTGCTCGGAGCACAGCTCTCCTCTGCGGTGAGCAGCTTCTCGTCCTGCTCCGGCTCGTTACTGCTTTGTACTTAATAACCCTCGAAGAAGTTGTCCATATTGAGAGCAACGTGTGCTTTCTGCTTCCCACCTGGAGCCTGATAGTACATGTCTATGTGTGTGTGTCTCTGTATGTACATACACGTGAGTGTGTGTATGTGTGTGTGTGAATCTGTAAGAATAGACATCTGTGTGTTTGCGCACATCTGTGCAGTGTTACACGTGCACAGGCACACACGTGATCTGTACACAGATGTGCAGGCATGCACACGTCTGCGTGTATGTGTATGTAAATATACGTTCATTTATTTATTCTGGCCAACCCAATAGAACTCTTACTTTGCTCGTGGTTAGTCTTTGCAACCCATTGGACTGGAGCCCACCAGGCTCCTCTGTCCATGGAATTTTTCAGGCAAGAATACTGGAGTGGGTTGCCTTTTCCTTCTCCAGGGGATCTTTCCAACCCAGAGATTGAACCTGTGTCTCCTGCATTGCAGGCAGATTCTTTATCTGGTGAGCCATCGGAGAAGCCCTCTTTATTTATTTAAAGTTATTAATTCAGCTAGTTTGTCTGCCATTAATTGTTGCTTCTGACTCAGAGATATTCATTTATAAATGTAAAATTGTCTCTAATGATCTGAATGACTAACTGTGTCCCTGAAATCCCTGTGCCGGTTGGTACAGCTGGTGTCCAAGTTATGAGTGGGGTCAGAAGTCATACTAATTTTACTCAAACTTCACTGAGGTGCTGCTACTGTTGATTTGCCTCACCGCACGTGCAGTGCAGGCAGGCAGCAGTACATCCTAGTAACTACCCTCTGGCAGTAGAGACAGTGGAGACTGATGCGCTTGGCCCGTTTCCCGGGGAGTTCCTTTGAGGCTGCACCACTGGAAGGCCGCATGCATTGGGGAAAGCATGGCTCCGCTCTGCGCTGCTCTTTGAGAAGCTGCCGGAGCCTGGAAGTCGCAGCGTGGAAGCTGGGCTTCTGCTCCCAGCCCTGCTCGAGTTGCCTGATGAACTCTGGGGAAATCACTGCCCACCCAACCCAGCCCACACTCATTCAAGCACCCACCATGCGTCCTGCGGCTTCTGCGGCCGTCTGCCTTTCCTCCCTAGATGATGGTTCTGCCTGTCGTGGGGTGAGTGAGTGTCTGCTGGGGAGGTCACTGGTAGCACACAGACCGAGACCTTAGAAACTGAGTTTATGTGGGGCGTCCCTGGAAGGGCACAGGCACAGGGGAGTGGGTGCTGCAGAGCTGCCGTGCACGCGGTCCCTCTAGCTGAGGTGCCACCTGGTGTTCCTGGGAATTTGCCGAGGGGCAGGCCTGGTGGCTCAGACGGTAGAGAGTGCCTGCAATGTGGGAGGCCCGGGTTCGATCCCTGGATCGGGAAGATCCCCTGGAGGATGGCATGGCAACCCACTCCAGTATCCTTGCCTGGAGAATCCCAGGGATGGAGGAGCCTGGCGGGCTACAGTCCATGGGGTCACACAGAGTCAGCTTCACTGAGTGACTTCACTTTCTTTCTTTCTCTGAGGCCTTGTGTTAAGTGTCCTTATCACAACAGTGATCACAATGACAGTGAGATTACAGGTTCAATGACAGATTACAGGTCCAGTGACAGTGAGATTACAGGTCCAGTGACAATGAGATTACAGGTCCAATGACAGTGAGATTACAGGTCCAGTGACAGATTACAGGTCCGGGTGCTGCCTTGTGGGCCTGTGCATGCCACCTTAGCAAGCGCTGCCTGGAGCTCTCCTCCGGCTCAGAGCCCCTGTCTGCGGCATCCAGAGTCTGACCTGCCCCCAGCTGGTTATCAGTTAGAGAAGGTTTTTTTCTTCTTTGCTGTTGCTTTATCTTTTTCTCTTGTTAATCCTCAATTTAAATGCATATTCTTCTTGAGTCAGCTTTTAACCAACGCCCGTGGCCCCTATTCCAGCTGGTGTCGGCGGTGGTATACCTGCGCTCCAAGAGCATCCTCCACCGAGACATCAAGGACGAGAACATTGTCATCGCCGAGGACTTCTCCATCAAGCTCATTGACTTCGGCTCAGCCGCCTACCTGGATCGGGGCAAGCTCTTCTACACCTTCTGCGGGACGATCGAGTACTGCGCGCCTGAGGTCCTCATGGGGAACCCGTAGGTGTCCCGGGCAGGCAGCCTGTGCTCACACCTTCTGCGGTAGCAGAGGGAAGCAGCTTCAGGTTGTGCCTCTTTGTGATGAGGGTGCCGAGTGCTAGAGTATGCTTTGGGAGGTCAGTGGGCAGGAAAAGGAAGCTCAGTCAAAGGAAGCCCCGGTGTTGGGTACAGGGGTTCATTAGACTGTCTTTTCACCTTTTATGTTTGGAGTTCAATATAATCAAAAGATAAGAGAAGATAAAGAGTCCCCAAATTTTGGATTCTTCAAAGGAATGAAGAGAATTATTTTTAGTTGGTTTGTTTATTTTGATGCCAGCACTAGCAGTCTAGTCCAGTGATGTACGGTCGGGCTGGCCGTGTGAGACGTGAAGCACTAATGCAGAGGACCTGTGCTGTCGCTGACCGGCTCGCCTCCACGTCAGCTGGGCACAGGGTAGCCCCCTGCTCTTGCTGAGATGAGAAGTGGGTCCTGTGGGCGTGGGCTGGGTTTCCAGCTCTGTGCTGGGGGCCTGGCCAGGGCAGGGCCCGGTCTCAGGGAGCTCAGGAGAGGTAAGGACAAGACGAAACTCAGGGGTTGTAGAGCATGTGCTCAGCGTTTCCGCCCCGAATGCGTGGGTTTCTGTCTTGTTCACATGTGCTGGAACTGGTCTTTACCCATGTGAGCTGAGCTCCAGGCAGGTCTGACTGTGGGTGTTTCACTGTACCTCTTTAGCATGTACTCTGGAGATGCGTGGATCCCCCTTCTTGTTTCCACGTCCTTCCACCCCCGGGCAGAAGATCGGCCCCCACTGCTGTCATGAGGACAGTCCTGTTGGCCCAGGGCCACGGCTGTGGGCTCACAGGTGTCTGCGGCTGCTTTTGTGCAGCCGTGACCAAGAGGATTAGTGTCCACAGAGGCCACGCAGCTCCAGCCTACATTGGTCACCGGCGCTCTGGGCAGGTGTGCTGACCCCTGCTAGGCTCTACTGGAGTTTTCTCCTCGGCCTCCAGAATCCTTGAAATCTCTTTCTACTGAAGTCTGAGTTTCTTGTTCTGGCATTTTCTCTCCTCTCACTGCCCTGAGGTCTGTCCTCATGCTTGCCCCCTGGCCCCCCTGCCCCCCGGTTCCTGCCTCCTGGCGTCCCCGGCTCTCTGTGGACCCTGGAAGGCGGAAGGCTCTGCCCTGGGCCTCTGCTCACCAGGCTCCCTCAGCTGCCGTGGCTACACTCCTGTCTGATGAACACAGCTGCTCCCCAGGGCTCTGGGGGCCAGACCCGAGGGACCAACATGCTGGGTAGCACGGGGCCTGGCCTTTCTGTGCAGAACATTTATCCTGCTGGTTTGCTGTGGGCATTAGGGTTGAACCATGTAGACGGCTGGCAGGGTGCCAGCCTCTCAGAGCCCAGAACAGTAGCTGGGAGGAGGGGGTCTGTAAGCACAGAAGAGAACGAAGATCACCCTGGGGCGCCATCCCCAAGGCCCCTCCTCCAGCTGGCAGCCGCCTGGACTCCGCCCCCACCGTCTCCTCCCTCCCGCTGCCGTGGGCTTGCTTCATCCTTACTGGCTCAACTGTGCCAGTCTCACCTCGGGCATCCTTCAGCTCTTTTCTGAAGGGCCGGCCACCCTGCCCTGAAGCCGCCGTGGCTCCCCAGGTCCCTGGGGGCCTGCACACTGCCTGCACTCCCAGGTTTTCCCTCCTCCTCTTCCAGGAAGCCCCCCGGGGGACACTGTGTGCGGCCCCCTGCCACCTCCTGACTTGGTCTCTCAGCTCGTCTGATCCCCAGAGGGTGGTGGGCGCCTGGTGGGGGGTGAACATGGTCAAGGAGTGTGGTGCTTCTCACTGGGAGCTGCTCTTGGGTGATGTGCAGGGTCCTGGCTCTCGTGTGGGGCTGGCCCAGTGCCCCGAGTGCCTCCTCTTCCTCCGGCAGGTACCGGGGGCCGGAGCTGGAGATGTGGTCCATGGGGGTCACGCTGTACACGCTGATCTTCGAGGAGAACCCCTTCTGCGAGCTGGAGGAGACCATGGAGGCTGCGATAAACCCCCCGTACTTGGTGTCAGAAGGTGAGCTCGCATGGGTGGACGTCCTGGGCTGGCTCCCATCTCAGAGCAGTGCGCTGTATCGCCCACACAGGCACAGCCGGCTCGCTCTCTCTTCTATTCCTCTTAGACTTTGATCTGAATGCAAGGGCCATTTGGATGTGACTTTAAGATGTCACGACTGATCTTAGGGAAGTTTGGACCAGAGTGGCTCTCTTCTGAGGGACACACGTTAGCAGCCTCTGACCATGGCCATGGGGAGGGGGAGGATGGACTTGAGCCCCCAGCCCCTCATGTGGAACCAGGGTTCCCACCTGGAGCTCCTGTGAGCTGGCTCCCCGCAGAGCTACGAGGTTGGCATTGCACCTGCAGTGCCGATCCCTGCTGGCGGGCCTGGATGGGCCCCTCAGACCCACGCCTGGAGGAGCTCCAGGGAGCCGGACCGGGGTTCTGAGGTTTCCCAGTTGCGACATGTGATCCCAGAGTAATCATTCATTGTCACAGGTGGTGAGGTGACGGGCGCCCTTAGGCGTCAGGCCTCTCCCTGGGTTCTTCGCTCAGGTTGGAGGCCTGAGTCTCAGTCCGCTCGGGCTGCCATGCCCGCAAATCACAGGCTGAGGTTTATAGCACTGACATTTATTTCTGGAGGCGGAGATCCTGAGGTCAGGGTGCTGGCGGATTCTGGCTGGTAGACAGACAGCTGTTTCTTCCTGTGTCCTCACGGGGCAGAGACAGGAGAGGGCAGGCCCTCTGGTGCTTCTGCTGATAAGCACTGATGCTGTGTGTGTTGGGGGCGGGGGGCAGGCGCACAACCTCATCTGAACTCCTTCACCTCCCAAAGGCCCCACTTCCTAGTGTCATCACACTGGGAATCTGCAGGGGGCACAGTTCAGTCTAGAGCGGCCTGGAAGAATTGTAGAGCTTTCCTAACGTTCTGGATCCCCGTGATAGCGGGGCTCTAGCAGCCTCATGCTGCACCTTCCGGGGCTGTCCCACCCTGGGGGGGCTGCTCTACTCTGAGGGGCTGCTCCACCCTCAGTGGGTGGGAGTGGGCTGCTCCACCCTGGGGCGGGGCTTGGGGGGCTGCTCTACTCTGGGGGGGGCTGCTGCACCTTCTAGGGCTGCCCCACCGTGGGGGTCTGCTCCATCCTGGGGCTGGGGAGGGTGCTGCTCCACCTGCATTGAGGGGGGGAGTGGGCTGCTCCAAATTCTGCCCCCTGGACTCTCAGAACACTCACCCGGGCACTGAGGTCTGGAGTGGCCCTGGTTGAGGTGACACCCACACTGTTAAAGAAAATGGGAACCAGATCCAGACTCAAGGCTGGGGCTCTTCTCAGCGCTTGTGCTCCCTTCCTGTGGGGAGAGACCGGGGTTCCGCGGCTGGCCACCTACCTCCCCTGCCCTGTCACACTATCCCTGTGTCCACAGCTGTGTGTCCCCAGAGCCCCAGAGGGCAGCGCACGTCAGGGCTGCCGCATGCTGCTGTAATGAGTGGCTTGGGAGCTCCAGCGCTATCATTTTGGGGCCACACACACGTCCCGTAGCCCTTCCGGAAGCATAGCCGGGGACCCTGCCTTCCAGAAGCCCTGCGGTGCTGGTCAGAAGTGGGGGTCCAGGCCCCTCCTGTCCACTCAGCCCAGGCCCTGCACTCGTTAAGCGCACCACCCACTCCCAGCCCGGGCCACCGCCAGCCCTCTGACCACAGGCCTTTCTGACCCCAGACCTCATGAACCTCATGTCTGGGCTGCTGCAGCCTGTGCCCGAGCAGCGCACCACCTTGGAGAAGCTGGTGACAGACCCCTGGGTGACGCAGCCCGTGAACCTGGCAGACTACACCTGGGAGGAGGTGTGTCGGGTAAACAAGCCAGGTGAGCGGTGCAGCCCGCGCCCCGTGGGGGAGGGGGTCTTGGCTGCTCCCTGGGTCTGGGGGTGGGGGGCTCCCTCCTCCGCGCTGCCCTGGACATGAAGGTGAGGGCCCAGGGCTAGCCTGCTGCCTGTGAGCTGGACTCCAGAGGCCCCTGAACACCCCTGGGGCCTTAGAAGGTGGGCGACGCCCATGGGAGCCCGTGACAAGGACGAACCCACAATTGAGGTGGAGGGCTAGGGAGAGGGTTTGGGAAGTGCCGCTGGCGATGGTCAGAGCAGGCCGAAGGGTAGGAGGAGAGCGGACGGTGAGGGAGCTGGGGCCCGCAATGGGCAGCGGTGGCCCTGTGCGTCCGGGGCCCGCTGCTCAGGAGGCCGTGTCTGTGGCTCTGGATGTGCAGCTCCAGCACAGCAGCGGAGTCCAGCAAGTCTCGAACGATGCTGGGTGGGTTCTGCAGGGTTCCTCTGGTGCCTTCTGCTCTTCAGAATTCCTCCAGAGGGAAGCCAAGGGTTTCAGAACGGTGTCACTGGCAGCTGACGCAGCCTACCTTTCTCTTCCTTCAGAGAGCAGAGCTCTGTCCACCGTCGGTCTGGAGCTGGATGGCAGGAGCCCGAGTGCTGCCGCTCGGGCCCTGGAATCCCACCGGCCCTCGTGCAGCAGGGCAGGACCCAGAGCGCCAGGTGACCCGGCTCCCTGCTGCTCTCCGGCACTCGGTTAGGGAGGCGTGGCATTCTCAGGCCCCTCCCATTCAGAGAGTGAGTGCTCAAGAATTCGGCCAAGCTCACTTTCTAGAAACTCATCTGTTAGAACAAAAGCCAGTGATGCTGTACTATTTTAGGTTTACAAAATAGACTTGGAATTCATTTTTTTTCATGGCCTTGAAAAAACAAAACATTCTAGTGTTTGAGTTTTGTACTATTAAAGGGCTTTTCATTTGTGAATTTCCAAAAGTTATATAAGAGGCTTCTAATTCTCTTTGTACTTTTGTATATGTGCCTGCGTTTCTGTTTCCTCTGACTTGGTGTATGCTTGTCTGATACATGGAGTGTGGAGAACTGTTCGCCAAATGACCAAACTGTTTTTAATTTATTTCCTTGAATGTTTTCCAAATTAAAGCAGTTTTATTAGTCAACAATTACCCTGACTTGGACCACGTGAATTCTTCTGCAGTGCTTGTATGGGAAGCACTTCATTTCCTTATTTTTCTATTTGTGTGTCTCCACGTGCCACAGCTGGAGAGAGGTTCCGCCTTGGTCAGCTTGGGGTTCCCTCCTGTGGGTGCACCCAGCAAGTCTCTGAAGCTTGCCCAGTCTAAGGAGACTGTAGGGCGTGGTGTGTCAGCCATCCCCTTCTCCTTGTGCAGAGCTCAGCAGGGCTGGCCCATCATCTATCTCTGCTCTGCTGTCCACCACACCTCCTCCCAGCACCTCAGCACCCCATGATTATGCAGAGGTATCCAGCCCCAGGGACCTCCCACTCGTGACTATGTGGGGGTGTCTGGCCCCAGGGAGCCCCGACCCATGACTGTGGGAGGTTGTCTCCGTACCCCGTGACTATGTGGGGGTGTCTGACCCCAGGGAGCCCCCTGTGACCATGTGGGGGGGGGTATCTCCCCTACCCCGTGGCTATGTGGGGGCATCCGGCCCTGAGGGTCCCTCTCCCAGTCCCGATCGGGTCCCAGTGCAGCTCTCACACACTCAGATGACTCCTTCCCTCTAGGCTCCAATCCACCCTAATCTGAAATTCAGCCTCTATTTTGTATATGTTTTGGAGGAGAGAGAGCAGTTGGGGTTAGAAGGAAACCTTTCATTTCCCCCCCTGCTCAAATAGCAGGGAGGAAACAAAACCTAACTCAAGGTCCCAGTACCCCTTTCTCCATATGTCCTCACTCTCTGCCAGGGCCGAGGCTCCTGCCCAGAGGACCAAGAAGATGCTCAGGACCAGCCTGCCTCTGGTGTAATCCTGCGCCCAGTTTCCAGTGTTCGTTTAGGAAGTATGCAGCTGTCTTGATGACAGTTCATTTTATTCTCAACTTTTGGGATATAGGATGTCACCATCCCTTCCCTTTAGGAAGTGCTGCCTGAGTGTCTCTGACATCTCAAGAGATGACGAGGGCCCTTCCTTTGTCCAGCAGGGACAGTAAAGGCAGGACTTTTAGAAGTGTATTTTTCAAAGTCTGTAGTAAGTTAGTGACATTTACTCTTCAGAATCAAATCAGTCTTATGATATTCTAAGAACTCTTCAAAGTTAAAAAAAAACCCAAATATTTTCCTTTGTAGTTTCTATGATGCTTATAATACAGAAGAAGTTACACAATGCTTTTTTCAGACAGGTGTGCAATGGGGTGAGAATGCAAAATTCTAGGTCTCCAAGAACTGTTAGTTCTGTCTAAGAAAAATAACTAAAACTCACCTGATTTGTTGGCAGAGGAAAGTCTGAACACTTTGACAGTGTTCTCTGCAGAAGGAATCCAGGCAGAAAAGTTTTGAGGCAGATGCTGAAAAATTTTCCTCCCCACATCACAGGTAAGATTCCAAAGAGCAAGGCTGTCTCAGAGCACTGAAGTTGCCACTGACATTCTGGAGTGATCCGGGCACGCCCCCCACCACTGTTTCTAGACCTGGACACCTGTTAGGCTCTGTGACTCCTTCCGGGGAGGCACACAAGGAGGTTCTTAGGCTTTGGGTGTAAAAGCACTACCGTGATCTGTTCTGCAGCTCTGACAGCTGCATATTTCAAGGAGAAAATCAGGGTAAAAAAGCAAATCAACAGAAACAGAACCATTTCTTGAGTTCTACATGGTTTACAACCTTCCTCTTTTTTGATATCATCTTTTTGTAAAAAGATACATTTTTAGCACCCAGTCTGGTGCCTGGCCCAGAGAAGGTACTTTATAAACTGTATCCATGCAAATATTAAGTCCTTTTCCTCAGTTCAGAAACAAGTAGATAAAACAAGAAGTGCTTACAAATTAAGGTTTGGATTTAAAATTGATGGAGTTTAGGCAGCTGAGAAAGTACACTTTTTTGTTCTTTTTCACCACTATCCCCTTTTGAAAGATGCCCAGTTTCTATACCTGAACAATTACAGGTCTATATCCAAAATTTAAGAATGAATGCAAATTAGGCTGAAGCATTACTAGATTTCATCCCAGAAGGAAATCATACCTCTAAGTTGGGAGGACCTTTTTAAAAGAAAAACTGTAAAGACTTCTGGAGTTCCTTTGGATGGTTTAAACACCTCTAGCATATGTGTGTGTTTATCAAGAATTATAATTGGAGCTGGCAAGGAGTCAAGGCGCTTGTCAACAAAGGACGGGCTGCAGTCTGAGACGGTCGCTTAGCTGGAAGGGGAGCTCCCGAGACCACAGGCTGCTCCTGGCAGGTGCTGCTCTGGAAAGGCCGGGGCGTCCCTGGGTCTGGCACAGTTCTAACTTCTCAGAAGTGCGGAGAGGGGCTGAGAGTAGGTGCTCCGCGGCCGCCAGGCCCCATCTGGAACCTGGTGATCACTCCATTCTCACTGCAACTTGACACTAGTATTGTTACTGGATACAGGTTCCACATAAAATCTTACATAACTTCACCTGGGACGATTCCATTTTACTCAGACCGCCCAGTCTCTGCCTTAACCTACTTTCTCTCTACCAGGGGGGCGGCCGGTTTGAGCCGAGGTTACAGTTTTCTCTTATGGGAAGCGAGCGTGTGGGGAATGGGCTGTTCATTTGTTGTGCCAGCCAGGAGCTCCGGAAAGCGGGAATCCGGGCAGAGTGGGCACGAAGCAGGGAAGCCGTGGTCTGGGAGCCCACGGTGCAGGCGTGGGGCGAGGGGCGCAAGACTCTGGCCAACCGCCCACGGCCGGACACAGGTGGAGAAGGGTCGGGAGGAACTGCCTCCCTCGCGCTTGCGTTTGCGAGGGGGAGGGCGGAAGCGACGGACGCGGGAGGGCTGTAGCAGCGGGTTCGGAGAGCGCTGCTTCCGGCGTCAGCGGTGCCGTCGCAGCTTCCGCGCTATGTCGGCGCTGGGTCGGCAGGTGAGCTGCCGCCGCGTTCCGGGGCTCCTGGCGGGTCGCGGGGGTGTGCGCGTGCCGACCTGGTGTGGCTTCCCGACCTTCGGCGCTCTCCGCCGCGTTGGTGCGGTTTTAGCCCATTGTCCGCACCCCGCCCTGCCGCCGGCGCTGGCCCGAACCCGCGGCTGGACCACTGACGGGGCGACAGGGGAGACGGGCGCTCCGAGCGGGCGGGCTTGGCTGAGGGCGAGGGCGCGGCGGCCGAGGGCGCTGGGGAGGCTTTGGGACGCGTCTTGAGGGGCGTTGAGGACCTGGGGATTGGGCTTTGTTGGTGGCGCGCGGGCCAGACCCCTGAAGAGTTCTGAGGTAAACGGGAACGCTGTGTAGTGTGCTGACAGGCTAACGGCATTCCGTTTGTGGAATGAATGCAGTTAGGTGAACCTGGAAACGGGTACGAGATACAGAGTTTTCGGATGTGGGTACCGACTCGGACCCCAGAGTTGGCACAGAAATGATTTTGAGATTCAGCAGAGACTCAAAGAAGCCAGCTTGGAGCGGCCCTTATCTCATTAAAAGCAGAACCTTCCAGGAGTGAGGGTGCCATAGAGCCCTTCTCCTGGGGAGTTATACTGCCTTGAAGGAAAAAAAAGAGGGGTGACCCCTTGTATCAACATAAACATTGTCACAAACTTTCTGGGCTCCCACTTGTTCCCTGAAGAGCCCTCACGTTTGTTCTTCCTCTAGAAACCTTCCTCCCCCATTTGCCACCAACTCTAGTCATTTAGGGAGCTACCTCTTTCCTGAATCAACATACACATATAAATAAACTTTTTTCTTCTTAATCTCTCAGCTAAATTTGTAGCCCCCCCAACAATGAACAGGTAGAGGACCCCCCCACCCCTCAAGGTATGCTTTACCTGGTGGCCTTGAAATTGTTCTCCGAATCCCTCCTTGTCCCTGTCCCCAGTTATAACTGCAAAAGCAAATCTGTGCTTCTGCAAACTCTGTTCTCTGTACATGAACTTCTCTGTAGGCTTTTAAAGTCCAGTTATGACTTTGCAGATTGCTTATAAAAACTTATGTTTGTGTGGGACCAAGGAGCTAAATACCCTGACTCAGAAATCCTGTGGTGTTCATTGCATTGGTGTGACGAGGAATTCATTCCCTTTGTGTGTTACAGGTCTTTGATTGGCATCGCCTGAGCCCCCTTACCTGGGCCCTCCTCACTAGGCCGACTCGGCAGCTTGGAGAACAGAAAAGGACGACTGCTTTTTTGTTGCGTAAACTAATGACAGTCTCCAGTGGAGGGGGCCTTGAAGAGTCATCCTTTGTTGACCCCCCAAAATGTGCGCGGAAAGCGGAGCACAGAACAGGGCTGACTCAGTGCCTCCTTGAGAAGCAGAGAACTCCTGTGTCGCAAGAGAACGTTGTCAGTTCCCTCCTCGACATGGGTTTCAGTGATGTCCATGTTAATGAACTGCTCAGCATACAGCCAGGTACCCACCCTCAACAGATGCTGGACATCATTTCAGAATTAGTACTTTTGGGTCTGAATCCAGAGCCTGTGTATGTGGCCTTGAAGAAAAGTCCTCAGTTATTGAAACTGCCTGTGATGCAAATGAAGAAGCGCTCCAGTTACCTGCGAAAGCTGGGCCTTGGAGAAGGTATGAGCTGGTGGGGATTTTATATGTAGTACTGAGGAGTCAGAGCTGGAGACCGAATAGCCTGGTGAGCTGGATTCAGGAGGCTTCTGGCGGGGGGTTGGGGGGAGGTCCTTGAGAGGAATGTGTGATTTGGCTTAGAGGTGAGGAGACAGAGTGACCTCTGCAGAGGGCCTTGCAGGAGGGAGGGGGAGCTGAGTGGCCCACCCGGACTCTTGTCTGGTGTGTTCACTGTGGGGGCTCTGGCATCTAGAGTGGCGGTGGTGGGCACGGGCTTTGGGCGTTGGCTCATGTGTATGTATGTGCCCTTTGCTATTTAATTGACTCGGGGTGGGCTCAGTGCTTTGCGTCTGTCTCTCTGATGTGACGCCAGAGACTTAGAGTTCCCCGTAAAGGCTTGGAGTCCAGTCAGGTGTCTTCATTTAATGTGAAACGTGAAATCTTTCCAGATTTCTGGGACAGGTGGAGTGGCCGTTCCCTAGCCATCATCCCCACCCCACAGGATTCACACTTCCCAAATCCTGAAAGCTCACTGGATCTCTCTCTCTTTTAAATTAATTAATTAATTTTATTTTTGACTGCCCTGGGTTTTCATTGCTGCGTGGACCGCTCTATGGTTGCAGTGTGCAGGCTTTTCATTGCAGTGACTTCTCTTGTTTGAGAGCACGGGCTCTGCTCTAGGTGCACAGGCTTCAGTAATTGCAGCGCGCAGCCTCAGTAGTTGTGGTGCATAGGCTTAGTTGCTTTGAGGCATGTGGAATCTTCCCGAATTCGAACTTGTGTCCCCTGCTTTGGCAGGCAGATTCTTACTCCACTGCACCACCGGGGAAGTCCATTTGGGTCTCTTAATGGGCTTTTTTGGAGGAGGAGGGTGGGGCATCATGAGGATCTCCAAGGATCCCTACCCACTTTCACCAGAGGAATTCCACTGTTTTGTTCATTCTTGTCTCTTGTTGGTAGAATATTGTTGGGGATGGGGAAAGGGGAGAAAAGGTTGGGAATCCAAATTTCAGAGGATCTCTACAGGCCTCCTTCTCTTCTCTAGAAGATGAGCAAAAGGTAATGGTGTGTGTTTCTCTTAACAGATGACCTCTTGCAGTATAATCTGAAAGGCTCAACCTAACACCTTTCTTGTGCTCAGTTGCTTCAGTCGTGTTTGACTGTTTGCAGCCCCAGGGACTGTAGCCCACCAGGCTCCTCTGTCCATGGGATTTTCCAAGCAAGAATACTGGAGTGGGTTGCCATTTCCTTCTCCAAGGGATCTTCCCAACCCAGGGATTGAACCCACATCTCTTATGTCTCCTGCTTTGGCAGGTGGGTTCTTTACCACTAGCACTGCCTGGGAAACCCTAACACCTTATGTGTCTTCATTATAAATTAGCAAGCTCAGCGTGACCTTAAGCTGCAAAGATAAACACTAAACTCCTGAAATTCATTCCTGAGTATGTTTTATCAAGACACTGAGTCAACTGTTAGGGAAATTTAACAGTTTATTTAAGTGGTTTCCAGTTTCTAGGTACTGAGTTTTACTCAGTTATCTATAGGAAGGCCACATGCCCCAGTTTGCCTGGGATAGTCTCAGTTTATGCCGATTTTCCTAATGCAGTTACTAATAGAGCCTCTGTCCCTCAGAAGTGCCTTAGTGTGGATAAAACCTGCAGTCACTCTGCTAACCTGGAGATCAGTCTTGTGCATCAGGATTCTTACCGTTATTACGTTATTATTGTGGAACCACTTTTCATTGTGTTCCAGCTCCTAGGTCTTAAGATGTTGGTTGTGAATGTTTCAAGGACTATTTTATTACAGGAGGAAACATGAATACTAAGCCCCAACATGCAGGAAGCTGCTGTCCCATCCTCCTGTCTGATTTTTCCAGTAAATCCCTGTGAAAGTCTTTTCTAGGTGAGGGGGGCAAGAGGGGACCTAGCATATGAAGCAGATGCCTTTCAGCTGGGAAGCCTGAAAGCGGCCTCAGCGAGGGGAGACTGGGGAGTCTGAGAAGTGAACGGGAGTCACTGGGGAGCTGAGCCATTCTGGCCCCTTGTGTTTCCACAGTGCTCCTGGGAAGACATCTGAAGCCGCACTCCTTCTGTAGAGGAGAGGATCCTTGTTTGTTTTTAAATTCTGGCTCGATTTAGGTGTGGTTGGCCCCTTGGGTTTCTGGAATATCCTACAATGATGTACCTGCCCTTTTTAATGGTCTGCAGGGAAGTTAAAGCGGGCACTTTACTGTTGCCCTGACCTTTTCACCATGCGTCAGCGGGACGTTGACGTCATCGTCAGGGTCCTGAAGGAGAAGTGCCTTTTCACTGTGAAGCAAGTCACCGAGATTTTGCACAGGTGCCCGCATGTTCTTCGGGAGGACCCTGGTGAGCTGGAATACAAATTTCAGGTAAGAATGACTGGTGGCGTGATGGGTAGCAGCGGGTTTCCAGTGTAGTCAGGGTCAGCTGACTCACCTGGGCAAGCAGACAAGGTCAGGATTAGACCCTCTTGGTTCACACCAGCCAGAGAATTCGGTTTTGAGTCTTCTTTGCTACAGGTAAAAGATCTTTTGCAACTTTTCTGCCATTAATAATGGAACTCAGGCCCGTTCTTAGACTTCATATGAGACCTCTGCTTGAAATACCTAATTTAAAATTAGCTAAAACCTTCCTATCTTTTGAATCTGTTTTGCATGTTGATCTTAGAAATGTAAGTATGAAGATTGTTCTAAAGTTTTCGGTAACAATTTGATGACTTAGGTCAGATCCTAGATGTTTTCTGAATTGTTTGCCTATTTTTTTCATGCTCCCAGTTTTTCTTACCCCATGAAGAAAAGTAGGACTTAATTTCTCCTTCCTGCCCTTTATTTTTTGCTGCATTTTTCTCGATATAAATTTGAAAATGCTTTGAAAGCTGTCGGCCATCATGCAGATGTTGGGGACCATACTGCTCTGCTGTTGCTGACTAGTCAGGTTTCTCCAAGTGCTTTTGGACAGTCGCAGTTGGCTGTGCTTTAGAAACCTACCAGGCTTTTTGCAGCTGCCTTCCTAACCATGTCTGTGTCTCCAGTATGCCTATTTCAGGATGGGGATTAAACATGTGGACATTGTGAAGACGGATTTCTTGCAGTACTCCATGACCAAGACCAAGCAGAGGCACGTGTTCTTGGAGCGACTGGGCCGGTACCAGACCCCTGACAAGAAGGGGCAGACACAGGTCCCCAACCCTTTACTTAAGGACATCCTCCGAGTTTCGGAAGCTGAGTTTCTGGCCAGAACAGCGGTGTCTTCTGCTGAGGAGTTTGAGGTTTTTAAGAAGCTCTTGGCCCGGGAGGAAGAGGAGTCTGAGGGCTGCATGGCTGACGAGGAGGAGGAGGAGGAGGAGGGCAGGGAGGAGGAGCAGGAGCTGTGACGGACGGACTGGAGTGAACAGAGCCCAGAGAGGTGGAGGGGTATCTTAATTTCCTCAAAGCTTTTGGGAACTTCACTTCATTCTTCTCAGGTTATTTTTTATTCTTAAACTGGTCTTTTGATGAAAAATGTTTAGAAATCACCTGAGAGGTAGACAGGCCAAACTAAGCGGCAGATGCTTTGGCTTGATCAGTCAGGTTCGTTGTGGAGGGCCCTGCGCCATCCTGAATCACAGACTGGGACCTCCTGAAGTCAGGGGGCTCAGTGCATCAGAGTCTGGTTTTACTGTTTCTTGGTCATCTGTGTTGGTGATAATTCTGTGACAGTGTGGGGATGTTTCTTCTGGTTCTAGAGTCATTTTACATCCTTCTAGTGACAAAGAGTTAGGAGAAGACAGTGAAGCTTTAGTACATCACAACAGTTTATTTTAATGACAACAAGTAGCAGATTTTCCACAAAAATACTCATGTTTTTAAATAAAAAATATTGCTTTGTAATTGCGTTCAGCGTACAGCAGAGTAAAAGAAAGTTGACTGGTGACATATGGTTTGTTCTGCACAGCTTCTTGATGCCAGCACTGTGAAGGGGCGCTTTTTGCATTTCTGAATAACAGGCCCGTCTCTGACCTGTGGGGGAACCTGCTTTTGTGCCAGCTCATTCCAAGGGCCGCATCCAGTCCTAACGTCTCTGGCAGCTGTGGAGTGCTGACCTGGAGCGTACCAGAACATGGTCCAGATGGGGCTTCTGAGGCCAGAGGAGAATGCGCGCTTGCCAGGGTCATGGGGTGTTGGGGTCTGGAGCTGGGCCAGGGTCTGGGCTTGGCATCATTGCAGGGAGCTCCATGGCACCAGAGGTGGCCCCTTGGGGAGGCCAGAGATTCTGAGGAGCAACTTTGAAGAGCTGGGGTTGGGGAATAGGCTTGGGTGTGCACCAGGGCTCATCTCTGAGGTAGAGTCCCAGCCCTGGTGGCATGAGCTCAGGGGGCGGGGAATAGGGGGTCACTACATGTTCTGGGGGCCTATCCCCGGGGACGGGCTGGCTGGCACAGGATTGATGCTGCAAAAGACATTTTTGGCGATGTGCCCAAAACCTGAGATGCGCGGTAACTTGGCCTCATTCTTCTCGCAGAGATGCTGTAAGTCCTGTCAGGTGGCTGTCCTCACTGGGGTGCTCCTAACTCCTGGGAGTCCCCGGCACCATCGGGGGTCAGTTGTGTCGTTAGGCCCGAGGGTGTGCGTGCGGCCTCAGGACAGGCCTACAGTGGTGCTAAGGCGCAGATGCTGCTCCAAGGCCACCTCTAGCAAACACGACTGTGTTGATGAGTGAGAACTTAAGATTCTAAATGGGCTACTTGTGTTGTTTCTCTTTTATTTAAAAGATTTTTTATGATAGTTCTTTTCCACCCTGTGCTGGGATGTCGTTGGGAGATTGGAGCCGCATTTTACTTTGGGGATTCAGCACCTGGTGCAGATGCTTGTGCTTTCTCCAGGCTCATGCCAGAGCATGACTGCAAGGAGAGACACTTTCTGCAAAAGGCCAGTAGCTCAGTGAGTCCCTCCACAAGGGAGTCCAGCATCAGCGGCAGTAGTTTGCCAGTGGCAGTAGTTCCGACTCAGCAGAGTTGCGGAGGTTGGCTGACACTGGGTGGACCCTTGTCTATTGGGGTGCTGGTGGGGGGCAGCGAGGTGCTGCATAGCTTTCCCTGTTTGCACTGTGTCAGCCCTAGTGCAGCGGGAAAAGGGAGGTTTCATCTTTACTGTCTTCTTTGGCCATGGGAAGGAGGTTTCCTGTGCTCTTGTGTTGTATGGCCTTTTGGTGGCTGGCACTGTCCCTGGAACCTGGGATGTTGCTCTTGTGCTCCCCAGTTGGGGCTAACTGAATCTTAAATTTAAGCTCAATTGTGTGGTTAGTTGATCCAAATTTTGAATAGCACAAGACTGCTTTGGCAGCCCAGGATTGTTCGTTTTATGTCCACACAGAACTGTGTATGCCCCTGACAGTTTTCTGATTCCATTTTACTCATTTCTTTGGGTGGACTCTGAGGATTTCCAAGGATGACATTAGAGTTTGACGAAGGAGCCGTGTGGGAAAAAGCAGTGGCTCATTTGTAATGTTTCAAGGATAAATCAGGAAGTCTTCTACTAGATATATAATTTATAAAACACCAAAATGGGTTAATCATAAGAAAACAGCACCACGCTCAGGATTCAGTAGACTGTTTCTTGTAGGAACAAAGGCTTCTAAGGTCAAAACAGGAGCATGTTACATTTGCCTGTGGCTGAGGGGCTTGAGGTTGTTATGTGGCAGTGGGGCGTCCCGTCCACTTTCCGGTGGTCTTGCCGTCGACATGTGGCGCCAGAGCTCACGTGGGTGCAGGGGCAGGGCCCGGCACATGGCACAGGTCAGCAGTGCGCGTGCACGCGTGTGGTTTCCTCTCGGTCCTCCCAGTGCGGGGCCCTGGGCTGCTCTCTGCCGTCTTCTCCAGGTGGGCCTTGGAGACGGGGTACCTCCGGGAGCACAGTAGAGAATGCCTTGCTGAAAATGACAGAATGCATAATACACAGACACATGCACACAGAACTTTAATATAAGTAAAAAGCCTAAAATAAACTCTGTAAAAAGTCTTTTATAAAGGTTGACAGCAAGGTGGCCTTCCTGCGCTGTAGTGCTGACTCGGGGCTGGGTCACTGGGAGGTGCCTGGGGCTTGAGCTCCAGTCTGGGCTGGCTGTTGGAGCGCTTAGTGCCATGCAGGGTGGGCTTTGTCGCTTTGGTTTTCACCTCATCTGTAGGGAGGAGGAGTGCAGGTCAGAGGCGTGCTGGAGAGAGGGGTGGCAGGATGACGCGGTGGTCGGTGTGTGAAGGAGGGTGTGGAAGATGCTGCCTGCTGCCTGGTAGCCCCCAGCAGCGTTGTTTGAGCCGTGGCCTCAGGGAGACCCTTCCCAGCACCTAGTCTGGTCTCCCCGGCTGCGCCTCTCCGCACTGCCTGGCTTGTAGGAGGGGCCCCGCGGTGCTTGGCGGACGTGCTGCTTTGGCTCTCCAAGTGGGGTTGAAACGGTGAGGTTTCCCTGAAACCCTTGAGGTCTGTGGTGCCTTGGTGGGACTTGCCATCCTGGGGATAGGCCGCAGCCTATGGCCTCAGAGACCAGGGCTGAGCTTAGCATGGCGCATGGGCCGACTCAGCTCTGCCTGCTTTCGTAATAAACGTTTACTGGAACCCAGCCATCCCTCATCAGTCACATGTCTGGCTGCATTTGTGCTACCACTGCAGGGCTGAGTCATTGCCACAGTGACCATCCGGTTCGCAGACTCAAGAGTACTGTCTGGCTTTCACAAAAAACGTTGTAGGTTAAAAAGTGTTTGAACTCCGCCTTAGTGTTTGCTATCATCTTCTCTTTCAAAATGAGCTAGTCCATATGGTGGGTCACTGCCTGCAAACGGTCAGCGTAGACTGCTGGCGGAGGAGAGCCGGCCGAAGGGCTTCCAGTGTGCCTCACCTCTGCACCTTCTCCCAGCCCCACAGTCTTTGCCTTGGAAGGTGTAGATAGCAGTTCCTCCTCAGTTTGCTGGTTGGTTCCTAAGGGGAGAATCCTTTTCTGACGTTGGAATCTGAAAGCTGGTTTCCAAAGGTTGCAGAAGCGTTTCTGGTGGGCAGCCTTGCTCCCCCGGGGCGGACGTGTGTGCAGTGCTCGCTTAGAGCAGCCTGGGCTCTATCTGGTGAGGGTCTGTCCTGGAGGTCTCCCTGCCTGGCCTGGCTGGCTGTCTTCCAGAGGCCAGAGGAGAGAAGCTGCTCAGGCCACTGACTCCAGCCAGGATGCTGTTTTCAGTCTGATTTTAGACCTCATCTTCTTGGGCTTTAGAAACTCGTGAGGTGGATGGAACACAACAGGAACATCCTGAATCCTTAGAAGAGAAAACAGACCAGATATGAGGAGAAAGGCAGTTGTGCACATTCCTCTTCACACAGCGGCTTTGGGCTAAAGAGCCCACCCTTCCCCGCCTTGAGCTGTGGGTGCATCCCCTCTGATGTGGTGGGTGGGGGGTGGGGCAGGCTTGTGGAGGACCGGCTGCTCCCTGGTGTCGGGGACAGCCGGCGCGTCACAGCTCAGCTCCGAGGTCTGCAGGCTGCTCCCTTCACTGGTGACGCCATGGCTGTCCTCTGAAGATGGGCTGTCCCTGGTCTCAGTTGAAATGAGTTCTTGCACTTCGGTCTTAGGTGAGTTGTTGTGTGTGAATTGTTGTGTTGTTGAGTCTAAATCATGTCCGACTCTGCGACCCCCTGGACTGTAGCCCATCAGGCTTCTGTGTCCTTGGAATTCTCCAGGCAAGAATCCTGGAGTGGGTAGCCATTCCCTTCTCCAGGGGATCTTCCTGACCCTGGGATCGTTACCTGCATTGGCAAATGGATTCTTTACCACTGAGCACCAGAGAAGCCTCTGTGTGTAAATGTTGCCTGCTTATTTGTGTTTTCTCCATCATCTTAAGAATAGCAGCAGTAGTGTAGTTAGCGTTAGTTGCTCAGTCGTGTCCGACTCTCTGTGACCCCATGGACTGTAGCCCACCAGGCTCCTCTGTCCATGGAGTTCTCCAGGCAAGAATACTGGAGTGGATTGTCATTCCTTTTTCCCTGAGATCTTCTTGACCCAGGGATCAAACTGAGGTCACTTGCACTGCAAGCAGATTCTTTACCATCTGAGCTACAGGGAAGCCCCTCAGAATAGGTATTAAGAATAGGTATTGTAAAAGCTAGTATTTGCTAAGTTAATAGTTGAGGATTTCTGATTTGTTTTTATAGAAATGATTTTATTGGATGAGTTTTAATAAAATATTATGTTTCAGGTGACTTATTGCAGTATAAATATTTCACACTCAAGTTGTATCTGTGGTGGTGATCTTGCAAGCCTTGGAGTGCATCTTCTGAGTATTTGGGGGTGGGAGGAGTGGGATACCCGCTTGAGGTCACGTGTTCCCGCTCACATGTGGCTGCCCCGCCCGCGGGCCCAGCCGCCTACTTCCAAGATCTGCTTTAGTGTCGGCCTGGGCCTGCAGGGCTGTGCTGCTCCTGGTGTTCTTACAAAGGCCTCTGAGTAACAGGCGGCTGTGTGTGCAGCTGCTCTGCCCTGGCTGCCTCCCGCCTCTCCTGCCCACCCCCCACCCCCCCCCGGAGGACAGGCTTCTCAAGTGCCGAGCTGCCCTGGCCCAGCCAGAAGGCCTCCTTCATCCCCAGTGGCGTCATGTTGACAAGAAGTTGTGTTGGGCACTGTGGGTGTCTGGGTCAGCCCAGCATCTTCTAGACTGTTGAGAAGACCTGAGTTTCCGTGTGGAGAGGTGGCAGTCCCAGGGGGCTGAATTGCCAAAGGGGCTGGGACACGCTGGCATGAGCAAGAACAGTGTTAGATGGCCCCTTCTGTTTCAGGCTGTCTGCGCGCCGGGGCCCTGTGCGCGAGCCCCCATTGTGCTCTCAGGCCCCCTCCGTGGCCGGCCCTGTAGGGCTGGGCGCGCTCCTGGAGCTCCGCCGCCTCTGGCTCCAGGCTGCGCCTCGCCCGTCCTCCCCGTGCGCCCCTCAGTCCCGCCTCCCCGAGCCGGGTGGGCCGCCGCCTCTGAGAGCCCAGCTGCCCTCTGTGGCCCTTGCTGGTGACTGGGGAAGGCATGTGTCTGCTGTTGGAGACGGAGGCGTTCAGTGTCTGGGCTGAATTTACGTCTGCTGGGAGGCCCTAAGGACTGTTTTCCTCACTCATTTTAACCCCTGGGAAGCTCTGAAACCTGATGGTCTGAGAGTCTGACACAGCGCTGCACATGGAGAAGGCAGCCTGCCCGAGGACCTGGCGCTGGGCGGGGCGCTCCTCAGACTTTGCAGCAGCTTTGCGGGCCCAGGGAACGTACCTTAGGATTTCTTCAGTGTAGGACTGTTACTTTGTTTCCTGAAACAATTGGAGAAATGTGGTTTATGAAAAAGAATGTGTCCCTGTGACCTGGCAGCTGCCTCAGCCCTGGCTCTTGGCTCTGAGGCTGTCTTGTCTTCAGCTCACACATGTTGCAGTTTGGGAGCCTGGTCAGTGAGACGAGGACACAGGTTAGCGTCTTACTCTGTGCCCCCACCTGACTTGGGGTGGACGTTGTGGAGTGAAGACAGGCGGGTGCCTGCTGGGCCTGAGTGAATGGGGGTGTGGGGGATGGGGGCTTGGGAGGTGGGCGATACACTCAGGTCAGGCAGCAGCGGGGCTTCGCCTAGACTCGGTAACGCGAGACCCAGGGCCTGTGGCACCTGGTTGGTCTATGGGGAATGTGACTGAGGTTCGGACTCTGCCGTCTGTACTCAGGCAGCGCATTGTATAATAATTCTGTGGCTACCTTGATCCCTTTGGGGAAAGATCTCGGTGAGAGTGAATAAAAAGTAAATAGAGATTTACCATGTTTATATATTTCGGCCTGTCAGTAACCCTTCTAAATACTAGTGCCAGATACTGTGTGAACTTCCATAACCAGAGTGACGCCTCAGCACCCACCCTGTGACTTCCCCCAGCACCTCCCTCTAGCATCCACCCTATGAGCCCACACCCAGCACCCATCCTCAGATCTTCCCAACCCCAGCACCCACCATGTAAGCTCCCACAGCATCCGCCCTGTGACCCACCACCCAGCACCCATCCTGTGATCTTCCCAACCCCAGCACCCACCATGTAAGCTCCCATGGCACCTGCCCTGTGACCCACCATCCAGCACCATCCTGTGATCTTCCCAACCCCGGAATCCACCATGAAAGCTCCCACGGCATCCACCCTGTGACCCACCACCCAGCACCATCCTGTGATCTTCCCAACCCCGGCACCCGCCCTGTGAGCCCCCACCCAGCACCATCCTGTGATCTTCCCAACCCCAGCACCCACCATGTAAGCTCCCACAGCACCCGCCCTATGAGTCCACACCCAGCGCCCATTCTCGGATCTTCCCAACCCCAGCACCCACCATGTAAGCTCCCACGGCACCCGCCCTGTGACCCACCACCCAGTACCATCCTGTGATCTTCCCAACTCCAGCACCCACCATGTAAGCTCCCACGGCACCCGCCCTGTGACCCACCACCCAGCACTATCCTGTGATCTTCCCAAGCCTGGCGCCCACCATGTAAGCTCCCATGGCACCCGCCCTGTGACCCACCAGCATGCCCCATGCCCACATTGCGCATCTGTGGGCTGCTGTGCACATAGCCGGGCTATACATGTTGGCAGCTGGGCTTAGCCATGGCCTGTGGCATCCCCCAGCCCCAGTCAGCAGGGCCACGCTGGCCCCATTACTTAGTCACCCGCGGGCATGGCTCGGCCCCTCCCTGGGACGCACCTGTCTGGGGTTCTGGCGCGGGTGCTCTCACAGCTCTCCTTGAAGCAGGTGTCCGGGTGCACTTTGTAGACTCTCTTATACCTGCGTCACCAGAGAGCTTTGTGAAGCCAGGGGCTGAGCAGAATGTTGCCCAGCTCCTTCACCTAGTCCACACCAACCCACAGTAACTGTGCAGGCCTCTGAGGAAGGCTGTTATTTTCCTAATAAGACTTTCTCCTATAGATGTGTTAAAATGTCAACATAAAAATTATGTAATTTTAAAACAATATTATCAGGGTATAAATTTCATAGAATAAGATATGCCCATTTTAAGTGTACATTATGATGAGTGTTGAGCATGTCATGTAAGAGAGAAAGACTGCTGTTTCACAGGCACATCTTGCTTGAGATAGGCGGTGTTGTATAGTTGCTAAGTTTTGTCCTACTCTTTGCAACCCCATGGACTGTAACCCTCCAGGTTCCTCTGTCCATGGGATTTCCCAGGCAGGAATACTGGAGTGGATTGCCATTTCCTTCTCCATGAGACAGGCTGCTTGGCCCTAAAGCTTTGAGACAATAAGACTGTCCTCTTCTGGGAAGTTGATGGAGAAACCTTGGAGATGCAGGCATCAGATATAGGTGGTACACAGGACAGGAGACTTTACCCCAGCCCTGCCTTATTACTAGTGTACTCTGAGATGCCTCTGGAGCGTAAGCCTCAGTTTCATACAAAACGGGAATTGCTTATCCTGCCTCTGTCACAAGTTTATAGAGAACAACAAATGAGACATTAAAGCTTTTGGAATGTTGGAGCTGTTTGAAAGAGATCCAGGGAGTTCAGTGGGTAAAACCCCAGCTCATGAGCTCAGTCTAGGAGAGCCTTTAGGATCTGAAGCCTTAGCTACGACTTCCATTTCCAGTCATGTGGCCGTGACAGAATCTGGAATTAACCACGTGTGAACAACTGGGGAACTGGACAAGATATAGGAAGTTAGTCTTTTCAGATGTTAGAAAACAGTGCAGGACTGACCTGGAGAGAAGGGGAACAAACGGGCTCTGTGGTTGTGCTGGAATTCCACCTGTAGGCGCTGTTTGGGCTGTGGTGGTTTGAGGGGGAATCCAAGCAGTGGTTGCACTGAGTTGGTGAAACAGAGATTGGAACTGGGGAGGCAGAGGCGGCAGGAGTTTGTGAGTCAGAGTCCAGAAAGGAGGGAGCTGTGCAGAGGAAGCGCTCCAGACATCTGGAGAGGGCTCCCCTTGGAGCTGAAGCTGTGTGTGCACAGGCTGGACAGAGGCGGGCAGAGGGGGACACGGAGCAGCGGGGCAGCCCCAGAACCAGAGTGGGGAGGCCCTGACTAACGGCAGGCTGATGCAGAGAAGCAGAAACCCCAGAAAGGCCTTGCTTTAAAAGGGGGGGCAGGGTGAACCCCAGAGTAAGGCTGTGCTAAAGCCACCCTAAAACAGGCCTCAAGGGGTCTGTCTGAATTGCCTTGCAAAAAATCAAACAATAAAGGAGCCAGAGAAGGTCCACTCTCAGCACTTCTATTCAGTGCAGTATTGGAAATGCTGGGCACAGCACTCAGACAAGAAAATGAAACACGAGGTGTTCAGATTGGAAGAGGAGAGGGGAATTGCCCGTTTGTAGATGAGATCACGCTCTGTACGGGGAGCTGTAAAGTCTCCACACAAAAGCTATTAGAGCTAGTAAATGAGCTCAGCAAGGCAGCAGAACACGAGATTCATACACAGAAGTCTGTTGTGTTTCTTTACACTCATAATATGAGAAAGAGAAAGTTAAAAAAAAAAGCCTGCTCAAAATCACTTAAAACAACAACAACCCAGGAATAAACTTAGCCAGGGAGATGAAATACCTATATACTGAAAACTAAAACGTTGATAGAGGAAACTAAAGATGATTCAGAGAATTGGACAGATATCCCATGCTCTTGGATTGGCAGGATTAATATTGTTAAAATGGCCATACTCCCCCAAACAATCAAAACACCTATGATGTTTTCCACAATACTAGAACAAATAATCCTGAAATTTATATAGAACCACAAAACACGAATTGCCAAGCAATCCTGAGAATAATGAACAAAGGTGGAAGTATAACCCAGACTTCAGCCTATACTGTAAAGCTGCAGTGATCAAATCAATGTAGTATTGGCACAAAAACAGACATAAAGATCAGTTGAACAGAATCGAGAACCTAGAAATAAGCCCATACACATATTTATTGCAAATTCAGACTTAAGAAAGTAGGGAGAACAACTAGCCATTCAGGTATGACCTAAATCAAATCCCTTATGACTATACAGTGGAAAACAGATTTGAGGGGTTAGATCTGATAGAGTGCCTTGAAGAACTGTGAATGGAAGTTTGTAATGTTGTACAGGAGGCTGTGACCAAAACCATCCCCAAGAAAAAGAAGTGCAAGAAGGCAAAATGGTTGTCTGTGGAGGCCTTACAAATAGCTGAGAAAAGAGAAGCACAAAGCAAAGAAGAAAGGGGAAGATAGATATACCTAACTGAATGCAGAGTTCCAGAGAATAGCAAGGAGAGATAAGAATGCCTTAAGTGACCAATGTAAAGGAATAGAGGAAAACAGTAGAATGGGAAAGACTAGAGATCTCTCTTCAAGAAAATTAGACATACCAAGGAAACATTTCATGCAAAGATGGGCATAATAAAGGACAGAAATGGTATGGACCTAACAGAAGCAGAAGAGATTAAGAAAAGGTGGCAAGAATATACAGAACTATACAAAAAAGATCTTTCATGACCCAGATAACCACGATGGTGTGATCACTCACTTAGAGCCAGACATCCTGGAATGCGAAGTCAAGTGAACCTTAGGAAGCGTCACTGTGAACAAAGGTAGTGGAGGTGATGGAATTCCAGCTGAGCTATTTTAAATCCTAAAGGATGATGCTGTGAAAGTGCTGTACTCAGTATGTCAGCACATTTTGGAAACTTCAGCAGTGGCCACAGGACTGGAGAAGGTCAGTTTCCATTCTGATTCCAAAGACAGGCAGAGCCAGCGAATGCTGAGATTCCTGCACAGCTGTGCTCATCTCACACGCTGGCAAGGTGATGCTCACAGCCTTCAAGCCAGGCTGCAGCAGTGCGTGAGCCAAGAGCTTCCAGATGTACAAGCTGGATTCAGGAAAGGCGGAGGAACCAGAGATCAAATTGCCAGCATCTGCTGGATCATCAAAAAAGCAAGAGAGTTCCAGAAAATCATCTGCTTCATTGACTACGCTAAAGCCTTTGACTGTGGATCACAAACTGGAAAATTCTTCAAGAGATGGGAATACCAGACCCACCTTACCTACCTCCTGAGAAACTTGTATGCAGGTTGAGAAGCAACAGTTAGAACCGGACATGGACCAATGGACTGGTTCCAGATTGGGAAAGGAGTACGTCAAGGCTGTATATTGTCACCGGTTTATTTAACTTCTGTGCAGAGTACATCATGCAAAATGCTGGGCTGGATGACTCACAAGCTGGAATCAAGATTGCCAGGAGAAATAACAATCTCAGATATGCAGATGATAACTACCCTAATGGCAGAAACAGAAGAGGAACTAAAGAGCCTCTTGATGAGGGTGAAAGAAGGAGAGTGAAAAAGCTGGCTTAAACTTCAACATTCAAGCATTTGGTTCTATCACTTCATGACAAATAGATGGGGAAAAAGTGGAAACAGTGAGATTTTATTTTCTTGGGCTCCAAAATCATTGTGGATGGTGATTGTAGTCATGAAATTTCAAAGATGCTTGCTTCTTGGAAGAAAAGCTATGACAAACCTAGACACAGTATTAAAAGCAGAGACATCACTTTGACAGCAAAGGTCTGTATAGTCAAAGCTATGGTTTTTCCAGTAGTCATGTACAGATGTGAGAGTTGGACCACGAAGGCTGAGCACTGAAGAATTGACGCTTTTGAACTGTGGTGTTGGAGAAGACTCTTGAGAGTCCCTTGGACTGCAAGGAGATCCAATGAGTCCATCCTAAAGGAGATCAGTCCTGGATATTCATTGGAAGGACTGATGCTGAAGCTGAAACTGTGATACTTTGGCCACCTGATGTGAAGAGCTGACTCACTGGAAAAGACCCTGATGCTGGGAAAGATTGAAGGCAGGAGGAGAAGGGGGGACAGAGGATGAGATGGTTGGATGGCATCACCGACTCAATGGACATGAGTTTGAGCAAGCTCCGGGAGATAGTGAAGGACAGGGAAGCCTGGCGTGCTGCAGTCCACGGGGTCACAGAGTTGGACATGACTTAGTGACTGAACACCACTACCACCTATAGTTTGTTAACCTGTGAAAAAGGAAGCAAGAACATATAGTGGCAAAGATGGGCTCTTCAGCCAGCAGTGTTGGTAAAGCTGGGTAGCTACATTTAAATCACAGAGCATTCCCTCACACCACATACAAAAATAAACACAAACAGCCTTAAAGCCCTAAATGTAAGACATGACACTAAAAACCCCTAGAAGAGAACACAGGCAAAAGAATCTTTGACATAAATTGTAGCAGTATTTTCTTAGATCAGTCTCCCAAGACAAAAGAAATAAAAGCAAACATAAACAAATGGGCCCTAGTCAAACTTAAAACGCTTTTGCACAGCAAAGGAATGATCGACAAGACCAAAGGACAGCCTATGGAATAGGGGGAAGTATTCAGAAATGATATGACCAGCAAGGGGTCAGTGTCAAAGCTGTTAGACCTCGGTCCTGTGAGGACTGGGCAGAAGCACTTCAGGGTCAGGGACACACCACAAGCGTGGTGAAGGCGGGGAAGAGGGACTTACACGTGGTGACAGATGCCTCCTTCCCAGACCGGAATGGACTTGGTCTCTGAGAACAGCCGTGTGCAGGGCTGGGGCACCTTCGTGCAGGCTGCCGGCACAGAGGGAGGGCTGCTGCTCGCCAGGAGCTCACAGCCGCGTGCCCTCTTCCTGCAGCCACTGTGGTCCCGGCTTCTGCCCTGTGGCTTCCTGGGCTGGGTCCCTGTCCCGGCTACTTAGCAACCGAGGGTGCTGCTCTGGGTTGGGGTCCTGGGAGCCTGCAGGCTGCTTTCCCTCAGGGCTCGCCAGAGTCGGCCTGATGGGCCTCAGGGCTGTGTGGTGTGGTAACTTCTGTCCATCCGCCTCTCATCCTTGTCCCAGATGTCTGAGGGCAGCAGGCCCCTCTTCCCTCCCACCACCTCCTGTCCCTGCAGAGTCACTGTCCCCCGAGCCCCCTGTTATCTGGGCAGTGGGAGGCCTGGTGGCTCACTGCCTGCCAGTCCCCCCTTCCTGTGCCCTGGGAGGTCTGGGTGCTGTGACCGGGCCCCTGTCCGAGCCTGCTGTGATGGGCATCTCAAGGCCAGGCCCTGGTGGTCCCAACAGGCAAAGGGGAGCGATTCCAAACTCACCGAGCTCACAGTGTCTGCCTTTGAACCCTGGGCTGCAGTCACAGCTGTGGGCATCCTCACCCGGCACACAGGTGCCTCCGTTCTGACAGGGGTTTTCTGAGCAGTTCCCAGGGACGTCTGCAAACGGGCCATGAGCTGTTAGTCTTGGGCCCCACGGGAGGGTTGGGAAGCATCAGCATTTCTGCCTCCTGCTGTTCCCGACCGCGGTGGGCCCGAGGGGCGGTCAGAGCGCCGAGGGAGAGGGTGGCCTGTGCGCCTGCCCCGAGCCCGTTAGCCTGGGGAGCGGAGGAGGCAGGGCGGAGCGGTTCCTCCGGCCCCAGCGCCAAGCCATCGCGCGACGAAGGAGCCTGGGCCCGTGGCTCCCATCACGGCTGGGCTCTGGGCGCTTCCGGAGAGGCTTCTGCCCCCTGCTGGTCTGTGCCCCGCGCCCCACATTTCCGGCGACTTTGCCCCGTGCGTGGGGCTCTTCTGCTTCAAATGCAGAGGCCAACCCTTGAGAGCCCTCCTTGTTCTCCAGTGCCTGTCCGCAAGCCCTGACCCAGGCAGCCTCTGTGCCGCGGCTGCTCTCTGCCTGCTGACGGCCCAGCCCAGGGGGAGCTGCGGGCAGGCCTGTCAGTCTCTCTGCCAGGGAGGGGCAGAGCCGGCCTTTCCCCCTCAGCGTCCACCGTCCGATCCAGCTGCTCCCCTGCCGTCCCCTCGGCAACCTCCCCATGAGGCGCTGACTGGGCAGACCCCGCCGCCCCCGCTCCCCCCGCGGCCGCCTGGGTTCTGCCCACTGCTTCGCCTTCCTCCTCGTGTCTGCTTCACTTTCCTTCCCCCTTTCTGTCCCCTAGCTTTCATGTTGTTTTGTCTTTCCTGGTGCTCTAAAGGGAGTTGAGGGCTTGAAAATACCTTTTATCATGGAAAAGGTAAAACTTAACAGTTTAGAGTATGAAGAACCCCGTGTACCATCACTCAGTTTCAGTTATGAGCATTCTGCCAGTTTGGCGTAATCTATTTCCAGCTTTCCATCTGCTTTCTTTAGTTGAATTTCAAAGCAGTTCACAGAAACCATTTCACCTGTAAATATGTCAGCAAGCATCTAGTACATAAAGACTTAAAATTTTCACATAAGCACAGCGCTACTGTTATAGAATTAGCAGTCGTTCCTGGATATTAAATCCAGGTAACAGATTTACCACTTGCTTTTTTCTGAGAGGCTGACTGACACGTGCCGTGCCTGGGACCCTGGGCCTGGGGTTGTGTGCAGCAGAGGGGCTTTCACCAGAGCTCCGCTTTCTGTAGCCCCGGTCTACTGAGTCCCGAGTTCATCCTCTCTCTCACACACACTAAAGTAAATAAAGTGAAGGCTGTTTTGAACAGAGGCTGGGGACGAGGATGCGGCTGTGCCCTGTGGTGGGGCAGTGGGGTCCTGTACGAGGGACAAATCACAGGGTCGGGAGGCTCAGGTCCTTCCCGCAGAACACCTGTGTGTGGGACGGAGGTGGCTCCTGGGGGATGTGACCAGCACAGCCCAGAAGCTGTCCTGGGTGAGAAGAGGGAAACAGGAAGACCGACCAGCCCCCACATTCACTCCAAGTACCCAGAATAGCAGGTTGCCATCTTGGGACTCCACCAGGAGGGCCCTGACCCAGAGATCTGCTTGGTTAGCAGATGCCAAACGGGCGTTAGCTGTGCCTTTGGGGCGTCCTTTCCTTCTGGAAAAAACCTCTGAGAGTTTCCAGAGAGAAGGGACAGATTACTTAGAAGGAAGGAAGAACACAGGTGACACCAGTGACAGTCCAGATGACCGTGGACTGCTGCCTGAGGAACTGAGAGGGGAGCTGTGAACCGCGAGTCCTGCACCCAGGGAAACTGGCCTTCAAGTGTGTGTTTCAGGCCCAGAGGGCCTCGGGAGCTTGTAAAGGTCCATGGAAAGTTCCACGTGGACCTTGGCAAGCTGAGAGCACCAGGAACAGCCCAGGCCCTGACAGGCAGTGCCCAGACTGGCCCCACGAGCCTTTTACAGAGAGGCCCAGGGCATACAGGCAGTGGGACAGGAGGGCCACAGTGAGCCGCTGACCGTGCCGGCCCTGGAGAGACAAACCAGGGCCCAGTGTGCTCTCTCAGCCGTCCTGCTGGCAGGATCCAGAAACCTGGCAAACCCTGTACTGCCCGCTGCCAGGAGGAGGCCAGCCTGGTGGGCCACTCAGAAGATAGCTCAGGCTCTCTTCATGTGGGCATTTCCACATCCCAAACCAGGAGACGTGGGCAGGACACAGCAGCACTGCTGACAACAGCAGGCTGGGCCCAGGAGCCTTTGGAGTGAGCTCACGGGGGACCAGGTGCTAGGCTGAGAGGGTGAGCGCGTGCAGGAGGCTGGGCGAGATGCGCCGGTGAGGAAAGCCCGTGTTGCTCAGGCGCCACGCGGACAGAAATCTCACGCTTCCCTGCTCTAGCCTCTGGTGGAGCAGAGGCCAGCAGCACGGAATTGGGGCTCGTTGGTCACCAGGAGGACAGCAACAGGAGACAGCTCACTGCTTATGTTGTGGGTCATGGCTGGGGGCCTGGGCTGATGGCCGTGATTTTAGCAAAAGCTAACTTGGCTCACTGAGAACGGCCCGGCCTGGTCTGATCGTGAGCCTGACGGGAGCCAAAGTGTTAGTTGCTCAGTCGTGTCTGTCTCTTTGAGACCCCATAGCTGGTAGCCCACCAGGCTCCTCTGTCCATGGAATTTCTCAGGCAAGAGTACTGGAGTGGGTTGCCATGTCCTTCTCCAGGGGATCTTCTTAATCCAGGGATCAAACCCAAGTCTCCTGCATTGCAGGCTTTGCTGTCTGACCACCAGGGCGCCAAGACCAGGACTAATTTTGTCCCCCTGGAGGCCACTAGAGAGCATCTGCCCTGTTGTCACCTGGGGTCATCTCACACCCCTAAGGCTTCATCCTGCATGGTAGCAAACGCTGCAGGTGGCAGTGGCGTCCAGGGCCAGCCTGGAGCACCCCTAGTCTCTCTAGGGGACCCAGGGGAGACCACCCCACGCCCCTCTGGTTTCTGAGTTTTGTGAAATGAAGCATCTAATATTTAAAAGGGCTGACACAATGGAAACCCTTGGGCAAAATGTTTTTCACTTACAAAACAGCCACACGAGTGTCTTCACTCTGCATCTGAGTCACAGACTGCCTCTCACGGGCTCACCCAGGCCTCGTCCGCCGAGTGCTGGACTGTGGGGCTGGGAGCCTCCACTGGCAAACACCCTCTGGCGCAGGTGCCTGGGTGTGCCCAGGTGTCCATAGTACACCCTGGGGGCCACAGGTGAGGCTGCATCCTGGGCACTTGGCACTCTGCCTTCTCAGAGTGCTGGCTGATGGGCAGCCCAGTTTGGGCCCGTGGTGAGACCAGGAGAAAGGGCCACTGCCCCTAAGCTGTCCCCAGAGGGACACGGCCCCGATGGTCAGAGCAGGAGGAGAGACTGAGTGGGGGTCTGGGTTTGTGGAAGGAATACAGCCTATAGGCGCTGCCCAGCGGGGAGGTGTCCTGGGAGCATGCCTGGGGGGACAGGCCCTGCTCGCCAAGTCCGGGTAGCAGCTGCCTCCTGGTGACGGCTGCCCTCCTGCCTCCTGCCATCTGTCCCCCACACACCTGGGGGAGGTAGGCTGTCTCTCAGGGAGGACCCAGTGTCCAGGCAGGTGCAGTCCCCAGGCCCGGCCCCGTCTGCCTGCGTGTCATGTTGGGCCCCCTAGCAGGTGGGGTGCTCAGCTGTTTCCTCACTGTGGGCAGCCCCCTCCTCACCTACCGTCCTCAGGCCCCTGAGGGGGGTCAACCCGGTAGTCTGCTCCTGCTGACTTGCTCTCCACGTCCTTGTCACTGCCACGTTTGGGGAGCTGGGGGGCCAGGCTGGCCGGCGTGGGGACCTCCGTGTTCTCCAGCTGCACCAGAGCCGTGGGTTCTAGAAGAAATCAAGACGCCACAGCGCTGACCACGAAGCCACTGCCTCGTGCTGTCCTGGGGCTGCCTTCATTCTGGAAAGGGGCTTCTCTCCCTCAGGGCCTGGGGACGTCCGCAGGGCCAGGTGTGGTGGGGTCCGGGTGGGTCTTGGCACCGCCTCGGGTAGGATCAGCTTTTCTCTGGGCAGAGCCCAGTCCTGACCATCCTGCCAGTCCTCAGCAGGGACTGCTGGGTGGAGGTCACTCGTGGCCCGACAGCTGACCTGCTGCCTCACCCTGAGCTGCTGGCTGAGGTGCCGTCTCCCCCCTCACAGTTGCGCCCTGCTCCCGAGGGGCCACAGCGCCTCCCCCCACTTCTCTGCCCTGAGCCAGACCTCGTGCTCGGCCCTTCTAGAGCCTGTGAGGCTGGTGCGGCCAGTCCAAGGACCCTGCGCTCCTGCCACAGCACTCGGTGGGGTGTCCTCACTCAGATGTGCTCCTAACAGGTTTCTTGTCCATCTCTGGTGCCTGCTGGCCGCCTGTCCCTTTGGGATGGACTGCTGTGTTAGGAAGGCTCCCTGGGAGCCTGCGGGTGGCGTGGGCTCTTCATGCAGGCCCTGGAGTCCTGGGCCCCCGACCCCTTTGGGTCCCCCTGCTGCAAACACTTTGGGCACTGGGGGTGGTCTCAAAGTCCAGGTTTTAGGGGTCTCGTCCCTTGTCCTGCTGGGGACAGGAGGCCACCCGGGTCAGCCTGGCCACTCACGTGATCTCACAGTGACCCGCTTGCGGGGTGAGCTGCCGAACCTGGCCCTCACTCGTCCTCTGCCATCCACGAGCTCTGAGAACCTGCGAGAGTCAGCAAGGGTCAGCAGGGGCTCTGGGCCGGGGTCTCGGGGGCGGCAGCTGAGGCAGGCACCTGGGGGCCTGGGTTGGCATCGCGGGGGCACCGGGGTCATTGAGCAGGCGCAGCTCGGGCAGGCGTGCGGGGGCTGGGCGGGTTCTCAGCGCCTTCTGGGGGAGTCCGTCTCGGTGCCATCGTCTGTCAGTGCTGTCCCTTGGGGCTGCGGGTGGGTGGAGGAAGCGGTGGCCATGTGGGCTGGTCTGGGCTCCCCTGTGCCTGGCTGAAGAGGGGGATACCCCACCGCAGCCCAGCCCCACCTCTGCCCAAGGAGGAGCTGTGGTTGCTGCCTGGATGTTGTCCAGGTGCTGGTTCCAGCCCTCGCCCTGGCCCAGGCTCTCCACCTGCAGGTGAGGCAAGGCCCTGGGGCCCCGTCCAGACCCACCTGGGCTGAGGCCCACAGCCCGCACACCCCGAGAGGGGGCCGCTCCTCTGCAGGTTGGGGCCACCCGCCCCAACCCCAGGGCTGGCACCCTTCTCACCTGCATGCCCTTCCTCCCAGCTCACAGAGGGGCCCCACCTCCCCTGTCCGCCCGGCCGGTGGGTTCGTGTCTCAGGGCACATGGGTTTCGTGCCCTGGGGGCAGGCTGGTGGGTTGGGAGACGAGGGAGCCCAGGCTGCTGCCCACCTCCCTGCAGCACCTCACCATCCAGACAGACTGTTTTGTGAGCTGGAACAGGTAGGGGGTTGTACAGACCCCCGTGGGGCGGGCAGGCCTCCCAAGCGCCCGAGAGCAGACCCGCGTCCTCACTGTGGCCCTGGGCCTCTCTCCCCAGCTGCTCCCGCCTCCATCCACCCACTGAGCTCCCTTCCTGCCCGTCCCAGCCCCGCTTCTGGGCTGTCCTGCCCCTCTTTTCTGGGGTGCTGCCCAGGAGTTCCTCGGGGGCCAGGCCACTACCCAGGCCCGCCTCCACGCTGCCAGCCTCGTGGGTCTTGCCACTGGCTCCTCTGGGCACCTGTTTTCAGGTGAGGCCTGTATTTACTGCTCACCGTTTGCGGTCCACCTGGGCGGACACCATGAGTGGAGGCGCAAGATGCTTCTGCTTCCCAGTTGCCAGCTCACTGACCCAGCACAGCTGCGCAGGAGCCGCCCCCCATTCTTGCGCGTGCAGTCCTGTGCCAGCACAGCACTGCTCCTGGGCTGCCTGCCCACCCCTGGAGTAGCGTGGCTGGGCCGGGGGAAGGTCCTAGACGGGGCTGCACTCACAGGTGATGATGTACAGGTGGGCAGGCTCGCTGTGCAGCTGGGCGCCCTCGGCGCTCTGCACGGCTGTCACCGAGAGCTGGTACCGCCGCCCGGGCACCAGGTCCCGCACCGTGTAGGACACCAGCCTCCCGCTGGGGACGTAGCGGCTCTTGGTGCTCTGGCTGGTGGTCACGTTGATGACATAGGCCTCCAGAGAGGTGCCTGGGGTGGGGGCATCCCAGACTATGTGGGCAGAGGTGGCCGTGACTCGGGCAGCAGTCAGGTTGGCTGGCGGCAGAGGCCCTGGATGAGCATGGAGCAGGGGAGGGGAGTGAAGGTGGCTGGTGGGGTCTTCTGCCCAGAACACACTCTAAAGATCTGACATGGAGGCCTTGCTGGACGCCAGACTGGGTTGTCACAGACCTCACTGTCCCCGAGGACAGGTGGAGGGGCGTTGGCAGCTGCTCAGGGCCAGCAACAGCAGACACCCCGTGAGGCTCCCCTTCCCCCCTCCCCAGCGCAGTCCATCAGGTTGCCCTCCCGCTTGGCATTCTTCATCCCCCTGAGCTTGGCCACACACACCTTCTCCTGGGATGTAGCTAGGGGAGCGGGCTAGATGGGCAGAGGGTGGGCCAGGGACCCCACACCCAGGGTCAGAGTGAGGACCTGACCCTTGCTGTCTGCCTGTCCCACCAGGCGAGGCCCTGCCCTCCCCACCCCCGCTCACTGCCCCTCCTGTGCCTGGACAGCCCGTGTGCTGGGGAGGAAGGGACGGTGAGGGCCGGGTGTTCTCGCCCAGGTGGACAGCCTGTCCATCCTTGCTGTCTTCTCCTCCTGCCCTTGTTCAGTGACCTTACTCTGGCAGGGGCCTGGGAACACCCACAGTGAGGGCAGCCTTGGGAGGTCATCCCGGCAGGGGCCCTGCCCAGCCCCCTGCAGTCACCATCCCAGGCCCCTCTGGACCACATGCACGTGGCCAGGGCAGCTTTCTGGGGCCACGGCCACTCAGAGACTGAGGGCAGGGCTGGGGGAACTTCCGGAAGGGAGCTGAGAGCCCTCACCCCTCTACTCACGGGTCCACACGTGCACCGGGGCTGAGGCCAGGCTCTCTGTGGGGTGCTCCTGCCCCCCAAGCCCGCTGAGGGCCGTCACCCAGATGGCATATCTCCTTCCTGGCAGCAAGGCCCTGTGGGGAAGGGAGGCCAGGGAGAGGAACAGGATGGCTCTGCTCTCAGACCACGGCTCCACCCGTGGGTCGTCCTGGGGCCGGTGTGACACGGGTGGGGGTCTTCCCGGGGTCGGTGTGACACAGGTGGGGGTCGTTCTGGGGCTGGTGGTGGTCGTCCCGGGGCCGGTGTGACACAGGTGGGAGGCATCCCAGGACTGGTGGCCAGGCAGCCTCCACAGAGGCCAGACTATGGCCTGAGAGCTGAGTGCTCCTGGAATAGGAAGCTACTCCCTGGTCTGTCTGTCTAGTGCTGGACTGGACACAGGCCTGGGGTGGCTGCAGTGTGGTCGGAAGCTGGTGTTCAGACAGCAGAGGCCAGCATAGGGCAACTGAAGGAAAAGGGTGTAACAGACAGGCCGGTCCGCCCCCTGTGGAGGGCTGCCCATGAGGCTGGCCCTGGGATGGGACTTCTGAGGGTCCGCAGTGCCCTCGGGGAGGAGAGGGTCTCCCTGCCCCAAATGTCTGTGCACAGTGAGGCTCCTGCCAGCTGAGCATCTCTTCCTCTGGGGTTCTGGAAACTTCTCTAGGCTCAGGTGCCGGTGACTACCCCCGCCCACCTGCCCGGTAAAAGCCCTGGGCGCTATATGTCTACTTGGCTCCCCAGGAAAGTACCTGCAGGCTGTGGTGGGGGTGGGGTGTGTTGGGGGTGTGGGGGGGAGCTTGTCGTGTGTGGGGAGGGGCTGTGGAAGCTCACACATGGTCCCTGCCTTGTTCCTGCCTGCCTCTTCCTTTCATTGACGTCGTTTTGTACCCTGTCTCTGTCCTGAGTCTCTGCTGAGTCCTGGGGAACCCCCTCGTGAACCTGGGGATGGCCTTGGGGACCCCAACACAGGAGTGCCCACCTGGGACCCCATTTGTGTCTCTATCCTGCTGTTCCTGGGGCATGGGCAGAAGGAGCCACAGCCACACTTCACAGACAAGGGGAGGGGGCGTGGTCTCCAACACAGATAGCCATGCGGCTGGACAGAAGAGCACAGAAACGTGGTGGAGAGAAGTTTGCAAGCTGGAAATGTGCGGGTACAGGTGGGTCGGTGGCTTGCCCGTCCCGCCTTCCAGAGCCCCTCTCCCAGCCATGGCCCATGGCTGCTCTAGGCTGGACGCTGCAGAGCTGTGCCTGAGCCCACCTCCATAACTGTGGTCAGACTCAGGAGCTTGGTGGGGACGTCACAGCTGCCACCTTCCCTCCTGACCCCGCCCTCAAGCACTGCCCACCCTCCCTGCCTGGGTCAGAAGCTCTGAGTGGCTCATGGGTCCGTCACGGGCTGCCGTCTGGGAGCGTCCCTGAGCTGGGGGCCTAGGCTGGGGGTCTGAAGCTTCCTTATGGTGCTGCTGAAATGTTTATTCCAGTCATCAGTCATTTTGAGTGACTGATGTTCACTTGAATTTTATTTTGTAGTTTTGTTGGTATATAATAAGTAACATGCATAAGAAGTTTCAGTTCAGCTCAGTTCAGCTGCTCAAGTTGTGTCCGACTCTTTGTGACCCCATGGACTGCAGCACGCCAGGATGCCCTGTCCTTGACCAGCTTAAGGTTTGGACATATTTGAACGAAGTAAAAAATGTCAGGCAGCTCAGGGGTGCTCATTTTCTCCCTTTCCAAGGAGTCTCATGACTCGGGCTGGAGGAACTCTGGGCTGGCCTCTGGTGGCCTCTTTCTTCTGTCTGCAGGAGGTGCCATCTGCAGAGTCCAGAGCATCCCTGCTCTCTCGGGGACTCTGACACTAGGCGAGGCAGCAGTGGGGCCCAGGACTGATCACATGCCCCTGCTCCTCCAGGGGGCTGGGGTGGGAGGGCGGCAGGAGCCTGGTGGGGCGGGGGGAGTGGGCGCCCTCACTCTTACCTGAACGTGAACCTGTCCACGCTCCTGTCCACATCAGTGGACTGCTCCTCCTGGGCCTCAGGGTGGCGGATGGACAGGCGCACGCTGCTGACGGTGGCGTGGCGGATCCTGTGCAAAGCCCACCGCACCGAAATGGTGCTGGCTGTCACGTTGGTGACCTCAAGGCCCTCGATGGGGCGGGGTCCTGGGGATAGTGGGCAAGCAGCCTGTGTGGCCCCTCCTCACCCCTGGAGGGTGGGGCCGGGGCTGGAGAGGGGGCTCGGGAAGGGCCCTGGGGACCTGCACAGAGGTGCCCTCGAGATGCCTGTCCAGCCTGGGCTTGCTGAAGGCATCCCTCAGTCCAGCAAGGACTGGGGGCAGGTGGACATGCCCTGGACCACTGCCTCAGGGCGAGGGCGTTGCAAAGGGGCCGCTGCAGGCGCTGCCCTGAGTGGTCTTGGCCTGCCAGGGGACAGGGTGGGAACTTCCTGACTCCCTGGCTGGCTAGTGGCACTCACTGACTCTCTGCACCATCTAGGGGCTCCTGGGGCCTGCCAGGGAGAAGCCAGGAGAGGCCTTGGTGATGCCAGGGAAGGGGGTGAACCCCAGGCCAAGGGAGCTGACAGGGGTGCCCCAGCCCCCAGAGTGCCAAGCCCTCGGCTGCAGGAAGGGTGCCTCACCCCCACCCCTATGGCACTGGGGGGGCTGTCTTCCTTCCAGAGCCCACCTTGAGCAGCCTCAAAAGTGCATCTCACTAGAGCCGAGCTCAGGATGGCCCTGTCTGACCCCAGCCCCCGAGGCTCTTCTGTCACACACTGGGGCCACCCTCCTGGCTCTGTGCACTGTCCTTCCCCAGGACACCCCGTCCTGAGGCCTCGTCCCTCCTCACATGTGGCCCTCAGCATCCTAGCTGTTGGCATGCGTGCAGCCTCCTTCCAAGGGGCCCGAGAAGGTGCTCCCCTCTGCCCTCCAGGACCCTCATCTTCCTGCTCACCTGGCCAGCAGGCCATGCCTGCGTCGCTTGCCCTGCCCCCATGGCTGGCTGTGCCCACCTGCCCACTTGTCTGCCCGTGCCCACCTGCCCCATCCATGCCCACCTGTGCCCCCCTGCCCTGCCCTGCCAGCCACCCTCAAGGGGCTCCCAACATGCCCAGTGCTCATGCCCCTGCCCAGTTCTCGTTCCATCCTCCAGCCTCCCCTCCCCATCTCTTGACTCCCTGGGCCAGCACCCACCAACCCACCGTCGTGGGAGCATTCTGGGGTCCCCCCTCCCCCACAGCCCCCAGGAGCAGACAGGCCAGTGGGGCCCAGCCTCTGCGCACTACTGCCTTCAGGGCAGCACGCCCAGACGGCCTCCCTGCTGCCCCACGGCTGCCTCTGCTCCAGCCTGCAGGGAGGCTCCAGCCTCACCCCATGGCAGTTCCAGCACCTTCTCAGGGCCCCCTGCACTCCCCAGCCCCCTCTCTCACCCTGTCACCATCCCTCTCCTCCAGAGGAGGGGCCCTCCCGCCAGGACCCTGCTGGGGGTACGCAGCGGTGCTGCGTCACTCACGCGTGCGGGTGAGCAGCAGGACGGGCCTGCTGATGTCGTTCTTGTTGTTGGTGTTGCGCTTGACCGAGAAGACGGAGACGTTGTAGGCCCTGCCAGGCGCCAGGGCCCGGAGCTGGTGCATGGAGCGGCCCCGGTCCACGAAGTCCGTGCGGCGGTAGGAGCCATCTGAGGACGCGTAGGTGACAGCATAGCCGTCCAGCACCTGCCTGGCAGCTGGGCCTTCGGGGGGGCGCCAGGAGATGGAGACCCCACTTTCTTCCACTTGCTCCACCTTGAGGGCCGTTGGTGGGAAGAGCTCTTCAGGGTTTCGGTCAAGAACAAGGGAAGGGGGGTGTCAGCTGTCGGCCGGGCGAGTCCCGGCCCCCAGGCAGGTGTGTGGCCCTCTGGCCCTTGGGTCTGCCCACCCCCCCCGGGGCACAAGTGGGCAGCTGCTGGCTGGAGCCTGCCGTGGTGCCCACATCTGGCCTCTGGCATTGGCTCCTGGAGGGTCTCTCGCATGTACCTGAGTGGGACTGCCCAGATACTGCCCTCGGGCTCGTATGCACCTCCCGGCTTCCCGGGCACGCCTGGGGCAGCAGCTGCTTGGACACTCTGCTCCGGGGGCCGCTCAGCTCTTGGTCCCGCCCCGTGGGGTGTCTGCAGCCCTCGGGTGGGAGGGGAGCCCCCATGCTGGCACCCTCGCCGCCTCACCTTTGTCACAGTCCTTGCCGGTGTAGCCCACTTTACAGGTGCAGCTGTGGGACCCGTTGCTGGCCAGGCAGTAGCCGCGGCCTCCGCAGGGGTTTGAGAAGCAGGGGTCACTCACTGTGGGGGGAGGCAGCAGTGAATGGACGTCTGGCCAGGTGCCTTCCCCTGGGCCCTTGATGCTGACCCTGGGCTGGTCCCGTGTTGGTGTGCTTGTGGGGTGCAGGTGGGCAGTCACAGGTGGCCCTTTGAGGAGCAGATATGGGGGACACTCTCCGGGAGAGGGGCAGGGCTTGCCAGGGGCCCCACGAAGAGGCCAGGCTGGCCCACCTGCAGCCAAGCCAAGGTGACCACTCCTGGGGGGCCGCTGAGAACACCAGCCCCTCCACGGCCTGTGTTTGCTGAGGCTGAGGCGCAGCCCCGGGCTTCCAGGCCAGGGCCCACAGGGCTGCAAACCGTCCACACCGTGCTCATCGCTGGGCTGGTTCCTGTGCCCCGTGGTGGGGCTGGAGCCCAGGACCTGTCCACCCGGCATATCTGAGCAGTGCCGGTCAGGCCCAGCTTAGGGGACACTTGGGGACAGCACAGATCAGGCCACCCCACCCTGGGGAGACATACAGCGAGCTGGGAGAAATGCTGAGCAGAGAAACACGGTGCTGGGGTGGCGGGCGGCGGGGTGGGGGCTGCTGCAGGCCGTGGTCAGGAAAGGCCTCGTCCCTCGCCCGGTCCCCAGGGGCCCTAACAGGCTCATGAGCAAGGGTCTCTCGTTGTGAGGAACTGGGAGTGCCAGTCCCCTGGGGCAGCTGTGAGCTGGGCCCGTCCAGGGCGGCACAGCCTGTGGCTGGACATGGAGCCAGGTGGACGGGGGTGCACGGGCAGGGAGCGGGACCCCCACCTGTCTCGCAGTGGTAGCCGAAGAAACCCTCTGGGCAGACGCACAGGTAGGCCCCGCCACCGTTCTCACAGCGGCCTCCGTGCTGGCAGGGGCTGCAGGCGCAGGCGTCCACCTCTGGAGAACACCCAGAGAGTCGGCCAGGGCAGCAAGGGGGTGTCTGGGGGAGGGAGGAGAGGACAGCGGGAGGAAGGGAAGGGATGGCGTGGCGAGGTCGCTGGGGGCAGGGGGTGGGCGGGGGGTGACCCGCGCCCTTGGCGGGCACCTGGCCCTCCCCTCATCCCCCCAGAATCCTGTCCCTGGGCACTGTCCCTGCCCCCTGCTCTGAGCAGCCCAGCGTCTGTGCTTGTTGCAAACAGGTTTTCCCAGGCGTCCGGGGCATCGTGAGTGTGGGTGAGGGCCCGGCACATGGGGACCCCGAGAGCAGCCCCTACCTGTCTCGCAGTGGGCGCCAGTGAAAGCGGGGGGGCACTGGCAGGCAAAGGCCCCCGCGAGGACCCTGCAGGAGCCTCCGTTTCTGCAGGGCTGCGCCTGGCACTCGTCTGTCTCTGAGGAGAGGGACACGGACACGAGGCTGCATGGCCCCCGCCCTGGGGCCTCCTGGGCCTCGGACTGCAGCCTCGTCTGTCCTCACTCTGCCCACGGAGCCTGTCCAGGCCCCTGCTGCCTTCACTGCCCAGGCCCTGTGGCCGCCTGGCCTGCACAGGCATGAGGGAGCAGGCTTCATGGGGCCTCCCCCCAAGTCCGGCTCGGACGCAGGACTGGGATCTGTCCCCTGCACCTCCCCTTCTCTGCCCCTGGATCCTCACCCCCACTTTCCCCCTGCCCCCCACCAGCCAGAGTCTGCGGGAGGCAGGGGAGAGGGTCACAGTTAGCTGTTGTCAGCTGCGCTCAGTCCTCCTGGGGACTGTAGGCAAGAGTATCTATAAACTGCTGCCCCTCTGGACATCAGACCCGGCAGGGGCCCAAGAGACCAGGCAGCACCCAGCCAGGCCCCAGCACACGGAGCGGAGCGGCTGGGCAGAGGCCATGCTGGGTGCTGGGGCTCAAGGGGAGTGGCTGGCCCACGGGAGGCGGGGACCGCCTTACCCCGCTCACAGTGGGTTCCTTCACGCCCTGGGCTGCAGACGCACAGGTACCCGGCGACGCGGTCCTGGCAGGAGCCCCCATGCAGGCACGGCTGGGATCGGCACTCGTCGATTTCTGAGCGAGGAAAGCCCGGGTGCCAGGTGCCGGGGGAGACCCCAAGAATAGAGCAGTGTTGCTGCTGTTAGCAGGGATGACTCGAAGCCGGACTAAGAGGGACGCACATGAGCTTTGACAGGAGGCTCTGGGCGGGAGTCTACGACATCCCAGGTGCCGGGAGAGGCCAGAACTCGAGGAGGGCCCTGGAGGGGAAGAGCAGCACCTCCGGGAAGGGGCTGGGGATGCTCCTGAGGACCTCACCGCGCCTGTTCATTATGTAACAATCGTGTATGAAACCGAGACCCTTGGGGGCCAGCCCTTCATTTTGAAATTTTCACTGTGGAATTTTAAAAAACTGGGAATTTGCTCCTGAATTAACGATGTTTAGCTTAAAACAGTTTACTTTTAAAGCTTAACATGTAAATAAGTAAATAAATCATACTGACAGAATGGCCCCTGGGGGCTAGCACCTGACCTGAGGGCTGAGAATGTTGGCTCATCTGCTCACATGCATATCCCACTGTGACTCGAATGTCTGTGGTTATCGTCTCTGTGCCTCCTAGTTTTTAAATGTTTACCAATATGCTGGACAATATACAGTTTTGTTTTTGCTATTATGAACTTTATTAATTGTGGTTAATGTACTCTTTTGTCACTCAACATTGTATTAATAGATGTTTCTATGTTGTGGGTTCTTTTCATCGCTGTATAATATTCCTCAGTGTGATTATACCATACTTTATCTCTCTTGTTTGGTAGGCTTTGGGGTTGGGTTTAGATTTCTTGCTGTTCTGTGTCTTTCACATCTCCTGGTGTAGAGTTTTCCCTAGATTTACAATTATTGAGCAGTACAATTGCAAGGACACAGTTTATATGAATGGCCAGCTTGACAAATTACTAAATTGTCTTCAAAGCGCTTATACCAGTTTACACTGCCTCCAGCAATTTAGAACAAATCCTGTTTATCCATAGTCTCACCAATATATGGACTTTTTAGACTTCGGAAATTTTGCCAACTGAATGTATCTCACTGTACTGTTGATTTTCATTTTGCACATCACTGACAAAAGGAATGTTGTTTACTTCTATGAAATTCCTACTCATGTGTTTTACCTATTGGGTTGATTATATGTGTGTGTGTGTATACATATATATGTATATGTGTATATATAACATATAATATATACATAAGTGAAAGTCACTTAGTCATGTCTGACTCTTTGCGACACCGTGGACTATATATATAGTCCATGGAATTCTCCAGGGCAGAATACTGGAGTGGGTAGCCTTTCCCTTCTCCAGGGGATCTTCCCAGCCCAGGAATCGAACCCAGGTCTCCCATACTGAAGGCGGATTCTTTACCAGCTGAGCCACAAGGGAAGCCCAACTTTCTTAAGGCTGATGCATTTAAGTTCCGAATTTTTAACTAGTCAGTTTGTCCATTTTTTCCTTTTATACTTAGTGGTTTTTGTGGAATCTTTCCCTGCCTTAAGGCCAAAAAGATAGTTAACCTACATTCCCTACACAAAACTATATAGTTAAAAAAACCTATTTAAGTCCTTAATACATCTGGAACTAATTGTTGGGTGTGGTGGGAAGTGGAGAAACAATGTAATGTTTTCTGAGTACCTAACCATTTTATTCCAGCTGTCATGAAGATTTTCTCATATGCTTTCTTACAGAAGTTTATAGTTTTAGCTTTTACATTTTGTCTATAATTCATTTCACATATATAAAAATTATCATTTTGATGCTATTGTACATAATATTGTTTCATTTCATTTTCCAAGTCTCCGCTGCTAGAATATGAAAATATAATTGTTTGTGTGTATTGACCCTGTATCCTGTGACCTGCTTGAATTCACTTATTCTGTTGCTTCTGTTGTAGAATTTCTTAGAATTTTCTGTGTGCACGATCATGTCATCTTTACTTCTTGCCCGATAGACATGAGGTCTTCCTTTTCTCTCCTATGGCATGGTCTAGGGCCTCCAGGACAATGGTGGAAGGCACTGGTGAACCTTTGCTTTACCACTGATAACAGCAGGAAGTTTTTTACCCGTAAGTGCTTTGTTAGCTGTTGATTTTTTTCATGGATGCCCTTTGATCGGGTTAAAGAAATTTTCTTCTACTCTTAGTTTGCTAAGAATTTTTAAAATAATAGTTGAATTTTGTCAAATGACTTTTTCTGCATCTATTAAAATAATCATATTGATTTCTCCTATATTTTCTAATATGGCGAATTACATTTACTGATTTTCAAATGCTAAACTGTTCTTGAGATAAATCCCTCTAGGTCAGGCTGTATTAGCCTTCTGATGTAATAGTGGGTTGGATTTTAATAATGTCTTGTTAGGATTTTTGTGCTTTGCACATGAGGAATATTGTTGGCCTGTAACTTCATTTTTGTAGTGTCTCTGGTTTTGGTATAAAGGCGATACTGGTCTCATAAAATGAGCTGAAGAGGGTTCCTTCCTCCTACATTCTCTGAAAGAGCTGTGTGGATAGTATTATTATTCCTTCTGAAATGTTTGACAGAACTCAGTGAAGCAGTCTGGTCCTGCCATTTTCTTTGCAGGGAAGTTTTTAGCCACAGGTTAAATTTCCTTAATAGATATGAAGCTCTTCATATTTTCTATTTATTCTTGTGTCAGTTGTGGACATTAGTGTCTTTCTTCATTTTTTCTAAATTGTGAGATATATTGGCCTGAACTTGTTCACAGTATCTCCTTGCCCTTTAAATGCTCATATAGTCTTTAGTGATGTCCCTTTTTTCATTCTGATATTGCTAATTTTTATTTTTTCCTTGATCAGTCTAGCTAGAAGCTTATTATCTTTATTGATCCTTTCAAGGAATCAGTTTTTGGTTTCATCTGCACATGTCTTCTTTATAATTAATTATAAATTATAAAAAATATGTCATTTAATCATTATTTGTTGTTGATATATAAAAATGCAATGAATTTTGTTATAATAACCTATATTCACCAAACGTATTACATGTTCTATCATTTATATAGTTTTCTTTTGGTTGAAAGACAACCATATTGGCTGTAAATACTAACATTTTTACTTCCTCCTTTAGCATTTTCATGACTTTACTTTCTTTTTCTTACTTCATTGCATAGGCTATTACTGACAATGTAATATTGACTAGACTTAGTGATAATGGGCATCCTTATTTTGTTCTGAATTTTAAGGGGAATGTTTCTCCACTTAGGATAATGTCTGTTCTACGTTAGATGAGACCCATCATAAAACTGCCTCAGAAGCTAATTTCCTTCCCCCTGTTGGTAGCTCAGCATGTCTTGAGTCAGTTCAACGGAAGAGCAGCTTTTGAATTCCAGATCCCCTCCTGTATGATGAGGATCAGGGGACACTGGTCCACAGCTTCCTCTGCTTGTTGTTTTCGTCTGCACCGTGCAGCATGCAGAGCCTCCTTGACCAGGGACTGGACCTGTACCCTCTGCAGGGGAAGCAGAGAGCCTTAACCATGACCGCCAGGGAAGCCCCAAAGCTCTCTTGAGGGAACCTGTCCTCATTCCTCTGTAAATACGTGGAGTGTAATTGGTGTGCTTCAGTGTAGCCGTGTGTCCAGCCTAGCTTATGCCTGGCCTAAGCACATCTCCCTGTGGGCTGATGAGCACGGGGGGGGGGGGGGGGGGGGGCTCTGTGGGCTCTGCCATTTCTCTTTTATAAGTTTTCCCTCCAGTAAATCCTGTATTATACCATGTGGTACTAGAAAGGTGTGTGTGTATCATATTATTTTTATCTGGATGAGGAGTACTTTTAAAATTCTTACTTGGTAGGAATTTGTTACTTGAATAGGTATAAATTTTATCAAATGCTTATTATACATTCATTGAGATTCTTATATGACTTTTCTCCTTTAGTTGGTTAGTGTAGCAAATTTTTCTAATATCAAACTATTTTTACAACAACTCAACTCAAGAATGGCGTGCGTGTGCTTAGTTGTGTCTGACTTTGCGGCCCCATGGACTGTCACCCACCAGGCTCCTCTGTCCATGGAATTTTCTAGGAAAGAATACAGGAGTCGGTTGCCATTTCAAGCAAGAATACTGGGGTGGGTTGCCACTTCTACTCTAGGGCATCTTCCCGACCCAGGAATCAAACCCATGTCTCTTGGGTCTCCTACATTGGCAAGCTGATTCTTTACCACTGGCATCCCTTGGGAAGCCTCATTATGGTGTATATAGTCTTTATAGACTGTCAGATTTCTGCATCTATTTCACGTTTAATGGACCCATAACTTTACTCTCTCCACCTGTCCATGTCTGGTGTTGGTTTAAGGTTATCCTGGCCTCGTGGAGTGGTTGGCACACACTCTTTTCTACTCCCCAGGAGGGCCTGTGTAACACTGCAGCAGTCTGCTTCTTGGCAGTTTGCTGGGATTGATCCATGGCATTGTTTGGGCCTGGTGCTTCCTTGTGGGAAAACTTTGCATCCTCAGCCCTCTGATGAGTTAAAAGGTACAATTTTATGGGCTCTCTGGAGCTCCCTTGATGTTACAGTGAGAGTGACAGTGTTTTCTAACTGTCTACACCCTAACTGAATGGATCACTTCACTATCTTTAAAATGCCATTTTAGTATCTCAGTCCTGATGTCTCTCTAAGTCTGGTGCTGATCTGATTCTTGTTCCTTTGTGGATTCTTGTCCCTTTTTCTAAGGATCTTTTTCTGATTTTCTTAAATTCTATTATAATGTAGCTAATGTTTCTCTTTCCTCCTGTTTGACATTCTGCAGGCCCTTTCAATCTCTGATCATTTATCAGTTATTCTGGGAATTTAGCCCCATAGTTGTTGCAACATTCCATCCTATTTTAATTTTTGTCACTCTTGGAGTCCTGTTACGTCAATGTCAGCACTTATACACTCCTCAGAGCCTACATTGTCTTTCTGATTTATGAGTATTTCCCTTCTTCTCTTTGGTACAACTCCTTACACTGATTTTTCAACTCATTAGCTTGGTCTTTGTCTGTTCCCATTTGTAAGTTGTGCCTGTTACTTCTACTATTAGTTTTTCAATCATCTTATTTCTGCTTTCTTTTAAATATTATTTGTTGATTCTATTTTTATGGCCAACGCCATGTTTCTTTTTGTGTATTTGTCATGCTTATTTTACATTCTTACTCATCGTCTACGTTTCTACTCCCAGTAGTATATGTTTTCTGGGCTCTAGTACTGTTTCTGAGGTGGCCATGCTCCTCGAGTGTCCTGGTACCCTGGCTTGTGAGCGCACGTTCCCTGGTGGTCCCCACTCCTCCTCTGATGGCACGTTGTGGAGAAGCAGCCCTGGGCCCGGGGTGGCCTCCTAGACAGTGACCACGAGCCCTGGGGGGCTTGGAAGGACAGGCGTAAAGGAGCGTGCTTAAGGCCAGGGACTGCACCTGTGTTCTGGAACTCTACCCCTGAGAGGGCTGCCCAGGCCCGACGCCTTGCAGGGCATCTGGGAGGAAGCGCTGTGTTCTGTGCCTCTCTCCTCTGGATTGCTGTCCTGTCCCTAAGCCATTTTGCTGAAAACTCTTTGTCTTCTGAGACTGTGTCACCATTACACAGATGGTCTGAACAGTTTGGGATGTTCTGTTTGGCTTAATGCACTGCTGGCAGTGGTATCTGCAGCACCGTTGTCTCCAGGTGCCTGGATCAAGGGGGGCCTTGCCTGTGGGGCAACACCCCTTAAATGCCCGAGGGGGCTCGTGGGGGCCTTGTTCGTGCAGGGTCTGATCCCACAGGCCTGGGTGGGTCTGGGAGCAGGAGTGGGTCGTAAGCCCTGATCTGCCTCTGCAGGGCTCTGCCTTTGGGCTGCCTCCTGACCTCAGTGGCTTCCTCTGCAGAGTGGGCTTGTGGGTGTTGGACCTCATGCTCTGGGGTGCTCTGAGGACCAGAAGCCCTTAGAGAAGGGTCCTGAGTGGAGGGGACCGGTCGTCACCACCATCAGCACCAGGTCTTGGCCTCACTTGGCACAGAGGAGACACAGGCCAGGGTCAGAACTGCAGCTTGTGCTCTCCCGCTCAGCCCAGGGGAGCGGGGCGTGGCTCCCCCCACCCAGCAGAGGGCCCCGGTCACCGTGGCACTGGGGGGGCTCGCTCCAGACGCCCTGTGGCTGGCACACCCGGACGTGGCTGGAGGCGCTTGGGCTGTAGCCTCGGTCACACGAGTACAGGGCCACCGAGCCCAGTCGGGTGCCGCTGAATCGCAGGGTGGCGTGCTTCACCTCGCTGGGGGGGCCGCAGTCCACCTCTGCAAGGATACGGCAGCCCGGCCCTGCACTGCAGGCCCCTGCCTGGCCTCCCGCTGCTCTGACCCGAGCCCCTTGCTCCCCGTGCAGTCTGTCCCAGGTGGCAGGACCGGCCCCCAGGGGCTGCTCAGAGGTTTCCTTCCCCTCCCTCCCCAGCCCCCTGCTGGGCCCTGCCCTGCCCTGGCCCTGACCTGGCCTGCTCACCTGCCTGGCACCGGCGTCCTGTGTACCCTGCTTGGCAGTGGCAGGAGAAGTCTGTGCCCAGGTCCTCGCAGGTGCCCCCATTCATGCACGGGCTCCGGAAGCAGGGGGAGGGGGCTGCAAGGGCGCGGGGACCCCATTGTCCATCACTGTCCCCCCGAGGCCTCTGCGCAGCAGGGGCGTCCTGCCTCTCACGCCAGCTCTGCCTCCCGACCACGGGGCTGTGAGGAGCTCCCTCTTACCTATCTCACAGTGCCGCCCTGAGAAGCCCGGGGGGCAGTCACACTTGTATTTGCCGATGTAGTGGAAGCAGGTGCCACCGTTGTGACAGGGGCCTGAGGCGCATGAGTCTGGCTTCCCTGTAAGCAGAGGCACCCATCAGGCAGGGCCGGGGGTCGCATGCACCGCCCCCCGCCCCGGTCCCTCCCCTCGTCCCTCCACACCCTCAGCAGGGGTAGGGGGCTTGTGGGGTGCTCCTGATGAGCAGACACAGGGGGCAGGGCAGGGGTCCCAGGCCAGCCTCTCCCCGCCCTCCCCAGGCCGACGTGCCGCTGGGCCCACACCGATCTCGCAGTGCCTGCCAGTGAAGCGGTAGGGGCAGTCGCAGTGGTACTCGCCGCCAGCCTCCTTACACGTGCCTCCATTCCTGCAGGGCCCGGAGCTGCACAGGCGCGGCCGGGCTGCCAGGGACAGACAGACAGACAGGCCGGTCGGCCGGGGCCAGCCTCCTGGCCCAGAGTGCCCGCAGGCCAGGGCTTCCAGTCAGCGGAGCCCCTGAGGCTGCTGCCCAGGGCCGAGCCAGTCAGGTGCTCCCCACTCTCCTGGGGGCCCTGTGCCCACCGCCCCGCCCCCCCATGCCTGCCGGCCCCACTCGGCCCGGGGGCCCCGCGCCTGCTGCCCCGCCCCCCTGTGCCTGCCGTCCCCACTTGGCCCGGGTACCCCGTGCCCGCCGCCCCGCCCCCTGTGCCTGCCGTCCCCACTCAGCCCGGGGCCCCTGCGCCCGCTGCTCTCTCCTCTGCCCAGGCTCTGCCGAGAAGCACTGGAGAGCTGCCCCCGCCGCCCTCCATTCCCCTCAGATCTGCATGTTTCCGTGCCTCACTGGGGGCCTTCCCTGGCCCTCGGGGGGCACGCCATCCTCTTGTATTGGGGACCTTCCCTGGTCCCTGGGGGACCCGCCACCCTCTTGTACTGGGGGCCTTCCCTGGTCCCTGGGGGACCCGCCACCCTCTTGTACTGGGGGCCTTCCCTGGCCCTTGGGGGGGCCCGCCACCCTCTTGTATTGGGGGCCTTCCCTGGCCCTTGGGGGGCCCACCACCGTCTTGTACTGGGGATGTCCCACCTTCACAGCTCAACCAGAAGTGTAGACCCTCGGCCCCCTCAATGTTCTTGGGGGGAATGTGAGGCAGGAGGCCCCCCCCATGCCCTGTGGGGCCTCACAGGATGCTTGTCCAGGTTCTGGCCACACCCCGTCCATGTCCCTCTGCCCCCTCTGGGGACGCCTTGGCCAAGGCATGCATGACCTTGGTGGCCCGTGTCCAGAATCAGCCTGCTCTCTGGAAAGCCCTTCCCCGCAGGGTGGGGAGGCCATGGCTGCTGTGGTCGGAGCCCCAGGGACCCAGTCTCAGGGCCGCCGTGGGAGCGGCAGAGGCAGGGGTTCAGGTTTCAGCTCTCTGGACACATGAGGCAGCAGGAGGGCTGGATGGGGCCAGGCGCCAAGCCCGGGAGGACAGATGTGGGCATATGGGCCAGGCAGCCAGCACCTTGGGCCCCGACCAGGGGACGCCTGGGTCACTGAAGAGTCCTGAGCGCTGCTTCCAGCTGCTGGAGGGACAGTAGTGGGCGGGCAGGGTGGGTACAGTGACGCCCACAGTGTATTTGCTGAAGAGCGCTTACATTCTTAAGCGGCTAACCTCTGTGATTAAGTTGTAAAATGTCGACATTCTCCAATTGCATTACATTTATAAAGTTGACTCCGTGGACATGAATCTGACAAACTCCGGGAGATGGTGAAGGACAGAGAAGCCTGGCGTGCTGCAGTCCATGGGGTTACAGAGAGTCAGACACAACTTAGCGACTGGACAACACTGAATTTTTTTGTCAATCAGTGATTGTAAAATCCACAGGAAAAACAGTGAGCAGGAAGGGGAGTGCGTTGTGAGGAGAGCACCGTGAGGAGAGTGCCATGAGGAGAGCGCTGTGACGAGCAGGAGCCCCCCACCCCCCTAAGCTGCTGGGCCCCACCTTTCTCGCAGTGGCGGCCATGGAAGCCCCGCGGGCACTCGCACGTGTAGGAGTCTTCGTGCGCGTCACAGGAACCTCCATTGAAGCAGGGGTCGGAGTCACACGGCGACGGCAGTGCTGTGGGGCAGAGGGCGGTCATCCAGGCGTCCTGGCCAGAACCGATGCCAGAGTCTTGAGTCCTCATGCTGGGCTCGGAGGCCGCCCCTAGAATTTCTTCTATCACATTTTTTATTTTTCTAGATTTTGCCTTTGCTCTTCTGTGAGCTGGGACTGAGCTGTGGTTCACAGGAGTCCTAGTGTCAGGACCACCTGACATCACGTCACCACCATCACATGTGACGACTTACTACCCAAGTCACTCGGTATCTGCACTAACACACACGCATGCAGACATGCTTCTCCACGGGCTCTTGTCAGGCGTTAACATCCCAGCAGCTGAGCTGGAAGGCACCTAGTGACGCTAACACATGGCCTGCAGCGGGTGGAGCAGAGTGCGTGGCCAGGCTGCCCACCCCCAGGTCCCCTCACAGGCCTCCTGCTGCTGCACCCAGGACCTCCCAGCACCTTCTCCCCCGCCAGCTTCCAGGCAGGCCCCACTCACAGTGGCTGACATTATGGTCGGTGTGGCAGACGCACAGGTAGCTCCCGCCGTACTCCATGCAGTAGCCGCCGTCGGGGCACTGCGTGTTCATGTTGCAGGGTGTGGCCGTGACCTCTGCACACGAGGGGGAGGCCCAGGGACCGCGTGACCCCCAGGGTGACCAGGCTGGGGTGCCCCCCACACCCAGGGCTCACCGTGGTTTCCAGGATTCTCAGGGCAGGGCAGGACAGGAGCCCCTGTCCCAACCCTGGGCACTCACCAAATTCACAGAGGAGCCCGAAGAAGCCTGGTGGGCACTGGCAGAGAGTGCTGTTGGCCCCCAGGCAGCTGCCACCGTTGCGGCACTCACAGCCGCTGGGGGTTCCTGCCACGGAGGGAGGGGGCAGAGGCCTCAGTGTGGGGGTGCCCTCCTGACCACTGTCCCATAAAACCTGCTGCGCAGCCCCTCTCCCCACTCCCAGATCCTCTCCATGGGTGTCCACATGCACAGCCCACGGGGCCCCCACCCTGGCAGCCCGGCCCACACGCACTCTCCCTGCAGTCGAGGCCCATGAAGCCTTCAGGGCATTCACACACGTAGCCCTGATCTGCATCCACACAGGTGCCTCCATTCTGGCAAGGGGCTGAGAGGCAGGCGTCGGGCACTGGGTGGTGTCCTGCAAGAAAGCCAGTGGTCACCCAAGGCCTGGCAGAGGGCATGGGCTGGGAGTGGGTTAACAGGGCCTTGGACCAGAGAGTAGGTGTGTTAACTGCTGTTCTTTGTGCCAAGTGCCCGCAGACTGGGCTCCAGCAGCCCTCAGTCCCAAACTCCCTCTCTGGAGCAGAAGCTGGAGGGCAGCGGGGCTTGTGGCACACCAAGGGCCTGGCTGAGGCCAGGGTCTCCGAGCGTTGCTCATCAAGCACCTCTGTTAGTTAAATGTTCAGGGTTTTCCAGGTATCTTTCTGCTGTTGATTTCTAGTTTAATTTTGCTGGGGTCAGAGAACACAGTCCTTTTCAGTTTATTGAGCCTCATTTTATGGCCGATGGGGTCGTCTGTCATGGTGAAGGCTCTGCAAGCCCTGGAAGGAACATGGGTGTCTGTGAATATCAGTCAGGCTGGGTCGGCCAGCAGTGCTTCCTTGTCCCTGTATCCTGGCTGGTCTCCAAGCTTGTGTCCTCTGAGCTGCTGAGAGGCCATCTGAAAAGCATCTTTGTTTCATCTTAATTTCTGAAAGACAGTGTTTCTGGGTATACAGCACTAGTGTGATATCTTATTTCTTTCAGGGCTTTAAGGGTTCTGTCCCACTGTCGCCCGACCTGCATTGACTCTGATGATGAGTCTGCTGTCATCCTTGTGTCTTTGTGTCTTTTCTCTCTGGCTACTTTTAATATTTCCTGTTTGTTGTTGCTGCTGTTGTTCAGTCGCTCAGTCGTGTCTGCCTCTTTGTGGCTCCATAGACTGCAGCACACCAGGCTTCCCTGTTTTCACCATTTTCGGGAGCTTTCTCAAACTCATGTTCCTTGAGTCGGTGATGCCATCCAACCATCTCCTCCTCTGTCACCCACTTCTCCTGCCTTCAATCTTTCCCAGCATCAGGGTCTTTTCTAATGAGTCAGCTGTTCACATCAGGTGGCCAAAGTATTGGAGCTTCAGCTTCAGCATCAGTCCTTCCAATGAATATTCAGGGTTGATTTCCTTTAGGATTGACTGGTTTGATCTCCTTTCAGTCCAAGGGACTCTCAAGAGTCTTCTCCAACACCACAGTTTGAAAGCATCAATTCTTCGGCACTCAGCCTTCTTTATGGTCTAACTCTCACATCCATACATGACTACTGGAAAAACCATAGCTTTGACTATATGGACCTTTGTCAGCAAAGTAATGTCTCTGCTTTTTAATATGCTGTCTAGGTTTGTCATAGCTTTTTTTTCAAGGAGCAAGCATCTTTTAATTTTATGGCTGCAGTCACCATCTGCAGTGATTTTGGAGCCCAAGAAAATAGTCTGTCACTGTTTCCATTGTTTCCCCATCTATTTGCCATGAAGTGATGGGACCAGATGCCATGATCTTAGTTTTTGAATGTTGAGTTTTAAGCCAGCTTTTTCACTCTCCTCTTTCACCTTCATCAAGAGGCTCTTTAGTTCCTCTTTGCTTTCTGCCATAAGGGTGGTATCATCTGCATATCTGAGATTATTGATATTTCTCCCAGCAATCTTGATTCCAGTTTATGATTCATCCAGCTGGCATTTTGCATGATGTACTCTGCATAGAAGTTAAATAATCAGGGTGACAATATACAGCCTTGATGCACTGCTTCCCAGTTTTAAACCAGTCTGTTGTTCCATGTTGGTTCTAACTTTTGCTTCTTGACCTGCATACAGGTTTCTCAGGAGGCAGGTAAGGTGGTCTGGTATTCCCATCTCTTTAAGAATTTTCCAGTTTGTTGTGATCCACACAGTCAAAGGCTTTAGTGTAGTCAATGAAGCAGAAGTAGATGTTTTCATGGAATTCTCTTGCTTTTTCTGTGATCTTCCACATATTGGCAGATTGATCTGTGGTTCCTCTGCCTTTTCTAAATCCAGCTTGTGCATCTGGAACTTCTCAGTTCATGTAGTGGTTTTCAGCAATTTGATTTATGTTGGGCTTTGTGTGGTTTTTTTCATGTTTTTCCTGAATTTTGGGTTTTAATTTTCATCAGACTTAGAAAATGTTTGGCTGTTGCTTTTTCACACGTTTCCTGCACCCCTTCAGCCCATCCCCCCTTCAGGGGCTCCAGGGCCACACCTGCTGGACCACATGGTGTCCGCGCACAGGCCCTGCCTTGCTGCTGTCCGTCCACATTCTCCTCTCTGGGCTGCATGTCGAGTTGTTTCCATTTCTCTCTTCAAGGTCATTGACCTTTCCTTCTCCAGTGTCTGACCTGCTGTTAACACCATCCAGTGTCTGTTTTGTTTTTTGGGTTTTTTTTTAATTCAGATTTATGTTTTTTATCTCTAGAAACTTTTTTTTAATATTATCTACTTCTCATTATGTCTTTTCCCTCAACAGTCTTGAACATATGGCACATGCATGTTCATGATGGATGATCAAACGTTTGTATTTGCTGATTCTCTGGCCATCTCTGGCCACTGTTTCTTTTGATCTATTTTACTTCTGGCTGTAAGTCATACACTCTCAACATTTTGTATGCCTGGTAACTTTTGGGTGGGTATTTTGGAGTCCTGGATTCTTTTATATTCATCTAAAGAGTTTAGAATTTTATCCTGACATATGGTTAAATTCAGTGTAGTTCAGTTGCTCAGTCGTGTCCAACTCTTTGCAAACCCATGGACTGCAGCACACCAGGCTTCCCTGTCCATCGCCAGCTCCTGGAGTTTACTCAAACTCTTGTCCATTGCCTCGGGGATACTATCCAATCATTTCATCCTCTGTCATCCCCTTCTCCTCCCGCCTTCAATCTTTCCCAGCATCAGGGTCTTTTCCAATGAGTCAGTTCTTTGCATCAGGTGGTCAAAGTATTGGAGTTTCAGCTTCAGCATCAGTCCTTCCAATGAATATTCAGGACTGATCTCCTTTAGGATGGACTGGTTGGATCTCCTTGCAGTTCAAGGGACTCTCAAGAGTCTTCTCCAACACCACAGTTCAAAAGCATCAATTCTTTGGCACTCAGCTTTCTTTATAGTCCAACTCTCACATCCATACATGACCACTGGAAAAACCATAGCCTTGACTAGACGGATCTTGGTTGGTAAAGTATGCCTGTGCTTTTAATACACTGTCTAGGTTTGTTATAGCTTTTCTTCCAAGGTGCAACCAGCATTTAAAACAATATGCAGTCGAGTTGAAGGTGTTGGGCCTCCTCGGGCCCGCGGCGCGCGCCCCCGGAGCGACTCTCCGGCGCAGCCGCGGCGCGGGGCTCGGGGCTCGGGGCGCGCAGGCGCGGACGGCGTTGGTCCGAAGAAGACCTTCAGCGGTGCCCTGGCGGAGCGGACAGGCCCTCCGGTCGGAGGTATGTGTAACACACCGACTTACTGTGACCTAGGAAAGGCTGCCAAAGATGTCTTCAACAAAGGATATGGATTTGGCATGGTCAAAATAGATCTGAGAACCAAGTCATGTAGTGGAGTGGAATTTTCTACTTCTGGTCATGCTTACACTGATACAGGGAAAGCATCAGGCAACCTAGAGACCAAATACAAGATTTGTAACTATGGGCTGACCTTCACCCAGAAGTGGAACACAGACAATACTCTTGGGACAGAAATCTCTTGGGAGAATAAGTTGGCTGAAGGGTTGAAACTGACTCTTGATACCATATTTGTACCGAACACAGGAAAGAAGAGTGGGAAATTGAAGGCCTCATATAAACGGGATTGTTTCAGTCTTGGCAGCAATGTTGATATAGATTTTTCAGGACCAACCATCTATGGCTGGGCTGTGTTGGCCTTTGAAGGTTGGCTTGCTGGCTATCAGATGAGTTTTGACACAGCCAAATCCAAACTGTCACAGAATAATTTCGCCCTGGGTTACAAGGCTGCAGACTTCCAGCTGCACACTCATGTGAATGATGGCACTGAGTTTGGAGGGTCAATCTACCAGAAGGTGAATGAGAAGATTGAAACGTCGATAAACCTCGCGTGGACAGCCGGCAGTAACAACACCCGCTTCGGCATCGCTGCTAAGTACAAGCTGGACTGTAGAACTTCTCTCTCTGCTAAAGTAAATAATGCCAGCCTGATTGGACTGGGTTATACTCAGACCCTTCGACCAGGAGTGAAACTGACCCTGTCAGCTCTAATCGATGGAAAGAACTTCAATGCAGGAGGGCACAAGGTCGGTCTGGGATTTGAACTAGAAGCTTAATGTGGTTTTGAATAAAGCATCAGCTTTGTCCCTGGAGGTGAAGAGAAATGAACCCACTATGTTTTGGCCTTAAAATTCTTCTGTGAAATTTCAAAAGTGTGAACTTTTTATTCTTCCAAAGAATTGTACTCCTCCCCACACTGAAGCTTAGGTACCGAGTCCATCCTAAGGGGGGTGCTTGAAGGCGTGCCCGGAAGTTGTCACGTTTGTGCCACATTTCAGTTCAGTTCCACAGTGTTTTTTTCAATGTGTTCCTCTGCGACGGTGTAGTGTCATGTTCAAAGGAGACAACCCGACCCTCCGGTTGTCCATCACGTCCTGCATGTCCCACACCACTTTTTCATGACCTTGTAATATATTGGTCTCTGTATGGTAGTAGCATCTTTGGTTTTGCATCAGAGTAAAATAAAATAAACCCATCACATTTGGAACATAAAAAAAAAACATGCAGTAGAACAGAAGCAAGCAGACTTCATCACGTGTAGTAGAGATCAGCCCAAGGTTTGTTTTCTGTCACGGTGAGGGCTCTGGGGCGGGGAGAAGAGGCAATAAACAGCCAAGAATCTGCTGAGGGGGTGGGGCCTTGGGAGTGTGGCCATCCACCTCAGAGAGGGGAGCAGACTGCCTGGGCCTCATCCAGCACGTGGACAGCAAAGCCCAGACCAGAGCCCACCCACGGGAGCCGCAACACGGCCATTACCTGTCTCACAGCGAGGTCCCTCGAAGGGTTCCGCACACAGGCAGGTGAAATTCCCCACCAGGTCGACACACGCGCCTCCGTTCAGGCAAGGGTCAGAGCTGCACTCGTCCACGTCTGCAGGTGGCAGAGGTGGGGGCCCGGCTCCACACCAGCCTCTGCCCACCCAGCACCCTGCCCCCCCATGCCCCACTCCCCGCCCCGCCCTGCCCCCGCCCCAGCCCAGCCTTCCCCGCTGCCGGCGAGGGCGCACTCACCTGTCTCGCAGGCCGCCCCTGTGTAGCCCGCTGGGCACACGCACGCCGCGGTGCTGCCCTCCACCCGGCACCAGCCGCCGTTCTGACACTCTCTGTCATCACATGGAGACTGTGCTGCGAGCACAGTGTGCAAGGCCATGGGGTTCCCAGCTGTGCGGCCCGGGCTCCCACTGAGCCGCAACCCCGACCCTTGGGCTGCATGTGGGTGGACCTGGCTGTCTCCAGGGGGCAGTGGGCCCTGGAGTCCAGGGCTGTCCCCGGCCACTGGCACCAAATGCTCGTCTGAACTGGGTTCATCCCAGCAGATGGCAGGGGCACGGAGGTGAAGGGTCCCAACTTCCAGCCTCCTGGGTGGTCCCTGTCTCTGAGACCCTGACCCCACCAGAGCAGGGCTGGGCATGGGTGGGAGCGGGGAGACTTGAGGCAGCCAGCGCCCACGTCCCTGCTGGACACTGCCCGGTGCCCCAGTTGGCATGGACTCTGGGCGCCGAGGTGGGTCCAGAGAACAGGGAGCCTGGTTGGGGGCCGGGGCCACTGCTGAGGGTGTTGCTGTGGTGGCCACGGAGAGGCCAAGGCTCAGGGCTGCTGGCACTGCCCCAAGGCCCCCAGGGCCCTGCTGGCCTGGACACGTGTCTACACACCAGAGTCAGACACTTGAAAACATTCCCTGTGGCCCCAAGTCTCCATTAGAAATGTTTTTCTAGCTGACACTGGTGCGGGTGTTACCTGTTCCCCTTTGATTTAACAGTGTTGCATTTCTAAATGACAGTTTACATCCGTGAGTGTCTGGGGGGAGTGTCTCTGGCTGAGCCGACGGGGGTCAGGGGCCACCATGCTCTGATCTTAAGGGCTCCATCTGTTGGGATCCCCTAGCAGCTTCCACTATCGCTCACCAAACTGCAGTGTGGGCTGCAGTTTGGGAGCAACAAGAGGGTCTTGAGAAAGACCTCAACCCACGGCTGGGCCGTGAGGCCCCAGGGTGGGGAGAACCGGCGTCCAGTCCTGCCAGGAGCCCCTGGGGGCACAGGTCCTAGAGTGACAGGGTCTGGGAGCAGGCCCTGCCCTGGTGCAAGGCCTCAGGGGTCTGAGTGCTGTGCTCAGTTCTCCTGCCACGCCCGGGGCGGGACCTCTCCTCCGGGCTCCAGCACCCCCTACCCCCACCCCGCCGCTGCCTTTCTGGCCACCCCCATCTGGGGCAAGGCCCCTTGCAGCATGTCGACCTGACGCCCCCACCGCTGTCGGGCAGGACCGTCCCGGGCGCCCTGTGGCCCCTGGCCCGTGGGGCTGGCGGGACCCTCTCACCTGTCTCACAGGTGGGTCCCCTGAGCCCGGCCGGGCACTGGCAGCTGAAGCTGTTGACGCCGTGTGTGCAGGTCCCACCGTTCTGACACGGGCGGGAAGCGCACTCATTCACATCTGGAAAACGGGGCAGCTGAAGCCTCAGTGGAGGGACGCCTGGGAGGGCCGGGCCGCCAGGGCTGGGCGGGCTCACAGCCGTGGAGCTGCTGTGTCTGGCTCCCACATGGTGTCCGTACACGCCGCCCAGGACGCAGGGACGGAGACCCTGGGCCGCAGGTTGCGGGACCTCCGGGGCGGTGTGGGGGGGCTTCCTCCCGGGGCTGGTCCCTCCAAGGGGCGGGGAAGGGGGGCTCCTGCAGAAGCTCACCCAGGTGGCACGTCCTCCCCGTGAAGCCCGAGAGGCAGGAGCAGGTATAGGAGGGGTTGCCTGTGACGCAGTCGTCGATGCACTTGCCGCCGTTGAGGCAGGGACGCAAGGCCTGGCACACGGACGCTGCGGACACACGGAGGGCAGAGTGTCAGCCCGGCCCGGAGCCCCCCTGGGGGAGGTGCCGCGCCGCCCGCAGCTGCCTAGCGAGCACCCACGGTGGCCCTGGCCTGGGGGCTGGGAAGCAGGCAGGGCAGCTCGTGGGGCCCTCCGCGCTGCAGGAGCAGGGCACGGAAACGCACCGTTACTAAGCACACCCGGGGGCTTCCCTGGCGGTCCAGGTGTTGGGACTCTGTGCTTTCACTGCTGGGGGCGCGGGTTCAGTTCCTGGTCAGAGAACTAAGGTCCTGCAAGCTGCATAGCTTGGCCAAGAACAGAACAAAACAACCACGCAAGAGTGTCCCAGGGTTTCCGCTCTCCCATTACTAGGAGGGCCCCAGGGAGAGCTGGCTGGCGTCCAGAGGTGGGGGGGGGGTGTTCCTGAAAGGGCCTTTCGGTCCCGAGAGCCGCCGATGCTGTGGGGGTCTCCGAGGCCCACACCTGCCCGCTGACCGTTCTCCAGCCGTCTGGGCACTCAGGCCGTGTGGGGCTTGGCTGCCCTGTGGCGGGTGCTGACTGGCTGCCTGAGCCGTTTCTGGGCCAGCCCTTCTGCAGGGTGTGGGTGCCCCTCCTCTCAGGGGTGGGTGCCCTGCCTCCCAGGGGTGAACCACCCTCCCTTCCTGGCGACCCCAACTGACGCATACAGGCTTCATCTTCTGGGCCTGAGGTGTGCTGGGGACCCCAGGGGACTGGTCCCCTGCACTCCACCCTCACGGCACTGCACTCCTGGGGCCTCTGCGCCTGCGAGTTTTCGGGGCCCAGCACTGCCCCTCATCTGCTGCCCACAGAGGCCTGGGATGGGGGGAAGCATCCTCATGTGGTAATAGGGTCCCCAGGGGACTGAGCGGACCCTCTTCTGAAGACCCCACTCCTCAGGGTCACAGCCTGCAGCCTCTGCATGGCAGCACGCACCTGCCAACTCCTGCTCACCCATCTGCACCCACACTTTACTCCTCAACCGCAGCCCAAGCCCTGGCCTCTGGCAGGTGCCAGGCCTCCCTGCTGCTCGCCCACAGGGTGGTGCCTGACTTCCCCATGCCCTGAACCCCACTGTCCTGAGTCAGGTGGATGGGGGGAGGGTCGTGCCGTCCTTCTGGGGTGCGAGAGGGCTGTTCACCCCCAGGGCAGGGGGTGAAACCAGCGGCCCCCACGCTGGCTCTTACTCAGCGCCCTGCTGAGCCGGTGGGCTCGGGCTCTGTCACCAGGGCTGTGTCCAGGCCTCCGTGCAGTGTGCGCCTGCCCCCCCCCCCGCCCCGCCCCAGCCCCGCCCCCAGCCCCGCCCCCTGGTGTGCGCGTCTGCCTCCAGGCGGGTCTGGGGGCTGCTCTGTGCTGGGTTCGTCCTTGGGACAGCGTTCAGGAGAAGCAGTCCCTCTCTGTGGCCGTGGTCGTCATGGGAGTGGGAGGTGGTCTTGGCGGGGCGGGGCGGGGGTCTCAGCATCTGGTTCACCGGCCCCAGACTTGGCGGGGGCAGTGATCAGCAGCCCTCCATGGATGCTGGAGGGGCTGAACCAGTCATTGAGCCCCGCCCCGCCTCTGCCGTTTATAAGTAGGGTTGCAGGAGGGTCTGCAACTCAGGGTCGCACGGTTGGGGGGTGGGTGGGGCAGGAACACACCCTTCTGTGGTCAGTCCCGCTGTTTCTACTGGGGTGGGACCAAGTGCTCGACCCTGGGGTGGACCCTGCTCCCCTCTGCTCTGAGTTCCGTCACGGGCCCCGCCCAACCCGCCCAGCACCAAGTCCCACCAAGAAGCAAGGCTGGGAAATGGGCGGGAGGAGAGCTGCTCCCAGAGTTCCCAAGGACACAGGCGTCCACGCAGGGGCGCTCAGGACGCCCTGGGGGGACTTTACCGACACGCCACCTGTTTACACCGCCAACCGAGGTCTCCAGCAAACCTCTCCCACCCCACAGCAGAGGCAGGAAGTCTCCCGGGGTGACTGAGGCTCAGGGGTGAGCCCGCGCACAGGGAACCCAGGTGGCTGGAGTCACGCGTCCCCAGGGAGGCGCCCGGGGCGCCCCTCCTCTCCCCACCAGCCTCCCCAGGCCCCGCCCCGCCCGCCCGCCACCCGGGCGCTTGCTCCATCCTCTTACTTGTATGGCCGCAGCCCCCCACGCGCACCTGGGCATCATCGATTCTGAACGCCCAGCGCCCGGGCACGCCCACGTTGGTGGTGGTCTCCACCTCTGCCATGTCCGCCGTGCGCGAGCCGGGGATGCTGAAGTAGCGTCGCCCGTCTCCCGCGTTGAAGCCGGCCTGGGGGCGGGTTTGGAGAGGGAGGCGGGGGCGGGCTGGGTCTGCAAGTCTCCCCAAAGCTCCCAAGGCCCACCTCCCGCGCGGTGGCCTCGAGCTGGGAGCACTAAAGGGTCAGGCCTGTCCGCGCCCCCCTGCGTCCCAGCCGGTCCCGCCCTAACCCGTGGCTCCTCCTTCGCTGACCTTGTGGGGTCCTGGTCCAGGCAGCTCCCCCCACCGCCCTTCCTGCTCACTCCTGGGCTTCTGGGCCTCGCCTGGGGCCAGGGACCAGTGTGATCTTAGAAGAAAGTAGAGTGCCGGCAGGGGGCGCGGAGCGCTCCCAGACCCTGGGCGGCTCATTTGACCGCCCTCCACGCCTGGGACCGTCTGCTGGGCACTGACCCTCAGAGCAGGCCGTGGCCAGGCCACCCGGGCGCAGCCGGGCACGCAGAGTTCCGTCCCGGCGGCAGCTAGCGCTGTCAGGCTGGCCGTGTGCGCCCGGAACGCTTCCTCGGTTCCGGCCGTGAGAGGCTCTGCCCTGGCTGTGTGTGCGGGGAGGGCCATCTACCTGCCTCTCCAGCTTGTGACAGCCCTGGCGGTGGGGAGCGGGGCCCCTACCTGGGCCGCTATGCCCCCTAGGCCGCTGGCGTCGCCCCCGCTGCTGGCGTGTGTGCCCGTGGTCCAGGTGATGGCCTCGTAGTTGAAGATGGTGAAGGAGAGCTTGCCGTCCGTGATGAGCACCGTCTGGAACGTGTTGACCTGCCAAAGAGGGGCCTGAGCTCGGCCTGGCCCCAGCCCCACCCCCACCCCCACCCTGGTCTGCCCCCCAGGTCTGATGCCTAGGAGGGCGTAAGCCCACGAGGGATGTGGGGGCCCACAGACCCGCGAGCAGACCCTGTGCCTGCGGGCCTGGGGGCACTGAGGGGTCGTGCCTGCTTGACCACAGCCACAAACCAGCGCGTGTGGAGTGGGCAAACAGGTAAAAAGAAAAAGGGGAAACGAGGAAAAGCGGTTTTAATCATTAATTTTTTTGATTTTCATGGAATCCTCCTCCATGAAAACATACATAAGAGCTTCTATTTCAGATTGGGCAAAGGGTGAAACTGTTTAAGAAAAGATCATGGGACAAATAGGAAACACTGAGAAACAATTAAATCAGAGCTTTACATCACTTATTTAGGAAAATAAATCCCAAATCAAGTAAGGTTTTAAATGAAACCATCAGCACCCTGGGAGAAAATATAGGCAAATACGTAGAGCATCTCGGGAGAGGACTTCTACACCTGATGGTGGTTAACTGCAAAAACCAAAAGGGAGATTTATACATTTGACTCCAAAAAGTGTCATAAGGCCAAACCAAATGACAAACAGTGAAGTGAAAAATGTTTTTATAATACACGTGGCAGAAGCACTAGTGGTGTCTTTAATTCAACTAGAACTTCCTTGAATCAATAAGAAAAAGAACAAAAACATTACAGAAAAACTGGCTAGGGTATGAACAGAAACATCACAATAGAATGCAAGTAGTCGATGATTCACCATTGCTAGAAATCAACGATGTGTAAAGCTAGAAATCCCTGTATGGTTGGCAGGCAGGGAACAGTAATGTGTGTGGCTGGGTGCAGGCAGGGCTGCGGCACTTCACTTGGCTGTGGCTTTCGAGAGCGTGACTGGGCACATTTTTAGGGGAGATTAGATTTCTGTGGGCAACCATTTCCCTTTCGGCGATGGGTACAGGATCTGACTTCACGACCCACTGGGGGCTGTGCAGCACCCTTGGAGGCCACCGGAGGGCAGGTGCTGCCACGCTGGGGGGCGTGCAGGCGGGGAGCCCCACGGTGAGAGGCGACATGGGGACCGAGTGCTTGCCTTCACGAAGGCAGACTTAGTGCTAGGCCACGGAAGTCAGGGAGGAGACAGACAGCTGCTGGCCGGCATGGGGGGAGGTCTGGGGAGCAGTGGAGGGGCTATGTAGGCTGGGAGGCCCAGGCCTCTGAGGAGGATGAGGCCATGCCTGAGGCCGGACTGCCACTTTCTGTGGATCCACCTGCTCCTGCAGCTGCCCCTGGGGAGGGGGGCTTCCCGTTTCCCAGCTCCCAGACTAACTTCCATCCCAAACCCAGAGTCTTGGGTCCCTGTCTCACAAGACAATCATTTTGGAACAGACACCACTGGGTTTGCAAAGAGGAGAATGTCCGCTCAGCAGGGACCCTGGGCGCCTCCTTCGTCCCAGGCGGAGAGGTAATAGGTAAAATGACTCTGCAGAGGTGAAACTATAACCAAACATGTAGAAGAACACAGAATGCAGAGTGCCTGAAGGAAGCACTCACAAAGCAGCACAGTCTAGGTGGTTCCGTTTATTCGCTATCTTGTGGGTCTGTACACAACAGCACACACGGAATGGTTCTGCCCTGCTGGTGGGGTTGTGGGTTCTTTTCCTTTACTTTTTGTTAAAAAGACATTTTTCTTACAAACTAGTGATGAGAAAAAACAAAGGAAGTATAGAAACGTTAATAGGCCCTTTGTAAATAGAAGTTCACTCATGTGAAATTTCTTTTGTACTAATGTTTACAGAAAGAGCCCACATTCCCTGATTCACCATCACAGTCCTGTTAAAACCCGCAACAGACCATCTGCAGCCCGAGTATGTGAGCTGCTGTGTCGGGGCACTTGGCCTTTTCCTGGATGTGGGTGGTTTCCCGGCGGCCAGGAAGGTCCTGGCTCTGCCGTCCTCCAGCCTGGCCCTGTGACCTCGGCAGGTGGCTTCTGTCCCTGAGCCCCACTGTCCCCTCTGGGCATGGCATGGGGATGACATCCGGCCCAGCCCAGCAAGCCAGGGGCCTGGAGGGAGACCCTGGGCCCCAGAGGGATGTCCTCCCCGCCCCAGGACGGAACACTCACAGGGGAAGACGCGCTGCCTCCGAAGAAGGTCACGCGGTACCAAGTGGCTACGAACACCCAGGTGGCTGAGAAGCCTGGGAGCTCGGGGAAGTAGCGCCTGATGTCCTCCGTAGCTCTATGCAGTGTGGCCACATCCGTGGCCTCCCGGTAGTACACGTCCCCTGCTCGCCGGTTGTCCACGTCCGCCCAGAAGGCTGCTACCACACAGCGGTCCTTGGCGATGGGGAAGGCCACTGGGGTGAACTGAGAAACCTCCTTCAGGAAGGAGATGATCCCGTTGTTGTTCACCTGTTGGGGCAGAAAGTGAGAGGGGGGCCAGTTGGGGCCTCCGAGCCTCAGTCACTGGGTGCCCCTGAGGCTGAGCCAGCCTTGGGTGGACATTTCTAGGATGGCCCGACAGTTCCTGGTTCCTGACCTGGGGTCCCCGGGCCCGTTCCATCCCCTCCTGGGGCGCAGGCTCTGACCTGTTTGCGGTTGATGGCGCCCTGCCTGGGGCTGTCAGCGTGGGGTGGGGAGCCTCCAGTGTGTGCCCTGGCTTTGGGAGGGTGGGGGGCTCAGATCTGCCCAGTGGCCCTAGCTCTTTAGTCCCACTCCCGACAGGGGCTTCAGAAGGGCAGGGCAGACTCTGAGCAGGTCTGCAGGGGTGAGCAGGAGGCCAGGGGAGGGAGGGCCTCAACGGCCAGATGGGGATGCCTGTGCCCAGGACTCCTCACAGTGGAAACAGGAGGTGAAGCGGCGTCCTTGTGGTCGGACAGAACAGGGTCCTGTGCTAACCCCACCTTCTCCAGCTCTGTGGCCAGCAGGCAGGTTAGCCTTGCCTCTCTCTGCTCTGGCTTCTCACCTGCAGGATGGTGTGAATCCTGAACTGGCCTCACAGGCTGGGCTGGACAAGATGAGGGAATTAATGACCACAGAGTCTGCTGTCAACCCTCATGGCCTGTCCTGGGAAACTGAGGTCAGAACTGTGTTTTTAGAAACAACTCTTGGGGTGAGGGCAGGCTTTGTAATCCACATCAACAAAAAAATGCAGACAAATACACCTCGGAAAGGCAACAAAGAGTGAACAAGGGAACGTGTTTCGATTCCAAGTTTCAGACAAGGGGAGACTGGAGATGAGCCCAGTATTTGAAGTGAGTGCATCTGCAGGTGTAGAAGCAACAGATGCAAGCCTCAGCTGAAGTTCTGTAGCCTCATGGAGGGAAAGAGAAAAATGCCAAACCTGAGAGCTAGCTCGAGGTGAGGAATCTGGTAAGCCCCGCGTGAGGCTGGGATCGCTAAGGCCTCTGTCATGATCAGGGTTAACCCAAAGTAGGTGGTCCCCATGCAGGCACTCACTCCACCTCTCCTTCACCTGGGCCATCCAGGCACTGCAAGCCCGGGGCTTAGACTGAGGCAGCTTCTGACTGGGAACCAGGTTCTTGGCAGGAGTAAAGAAAAACTCTGCCTGGAGGAAGATGGCATCATCTGATGCCTCGAGTTACTCCGACGATCAGGCGTGCAAGGAAGTGAGACACTGCTAACAGGAATAAGCAGAAGGAAGAGAAACAGCAGACACTGGAATTATTAGACACAGACTCTAAACTAGCAAACTTTGCTATATTCAGAGAAATAGAGAATAGCCAAAATAATCTTGAAAAAGAAGACCACCATTGCAGGATTTACACTTTCTGATTTCAAGACTGACTGCAAAGCTACAGTAATCAAAACCTTGTGGCACAGGCATGAAGACAGGGAGACAGATCAAGGAGCAGCATAGAGGGCCCAGAAAGAAACCCTCACGTGTGTGGTCAAGTGAGTCTCAGCAAGGCTGCTAAGACCATCTGATGGAGAAGATGGTCTTTTCAACAAACGGTACTGGGAAAACTGGAGATTCTTATGCAAAAGAATGAAATTAGATCCCTCTCTAACACCATTACAAAATTAACTGAAATGGATCAAGTGTCTAAATATAAGAGCTAAAAATATAAAACTCGTTAAGAAAATGTAGGGCAAAAGCTTCATGACATTGGCTTTGGCAATGACCCCAAAGGCAGAGGCAACAAAAGAAAAAATAGACAAACTGGAATTCATCAACATTAAAAACATTTTGTGCATCAAAAGATAACTATCAGAGTAAAAAGGCTACCCACCAAAACAGAAAAATATTTTCAAATAATATATTTAATAAAGAAGGAATAAAGTAATGAAGGTAAAATTAAAACTTACTCTTAATTGATCTAACAGACAACAGTTTGTCTAAAATAATAATACCAATAATGTATTCAATCATATAATATGTAAAAGGTATGACAGCAATGATTCAAAGGAGGGGGGATGATTAGTATTATTTTGTTGTTACAAAGGCATTCACACTCCCTGAGAAGTACTATAGTGTTATTTGAACATATACTGGGATTAGTATACTGGGATTAGTTGTCTTAAAGTAATTAAACAAAGAAGTCACTAGACTGAGGTGGCTCTAATGTCTTGGCAGCCTATGTAAGCAAACCAAAACCTAAGGATGGCTCAAAATCTGCAAATAACACAATGTGATACATCATGTTAATAAATTGAGGATTAAAAATCATATGATCATCTCAGTAGATCCAGAAAATGCTTTTGACAAAATTCAAGACAAGGAATGCCACTCTCCCCATATTATTCAATATAGTATTTGGAAGTCTTAGCCATAGCAATCAGACAAGAAAAAGAAATAAAAGGAATCCAAATTGGAAAGGAAGAAGTAAAACTGTCACTGTTTGCAGATGACATGATACTATATATTAGAAAATCCACCAAAAACAATTAGAACTAATAAATTAATTAAATAAAGATGAAAGTTACAAAATTAATATACAGAAATATGTTGTGTTTCTATGCACTGACAATGAACTATCAGAAAGAGAAATTAAGAAAACAATCCCATTTATAGTTTCATCAAAAAGAATAAAATAGGCAGGAATAAATCTAACCAAGGAAGTAAAAGACTTGTAATCTGAAAACTATAAGACACTGATGAAAGAAACTAAAGACAACACAAACAAATGGAAGGACATATTGTGCTTATGGATTGGAAGGATTAATATTGTTAAAATAACTATACGACCCAAGGGAATCTACAGATTCTGCAATTCCTATCAAAACAGTAATGGCAAATTTCACAGAACCAGATCACATAATTCTAAAATTTGTATGGAAACACAAAGGGCTGTGAATCACCAAAACAATCTTGGAAAGAGCGAAGCTCTAGGTTTCAAACACCCTGATTTCAAACTACACTACAAAGCTACAGTAATCAAAACAGGATGGCACGGGCACAGAAGCAGACACTTAGGTCAATGGAATAGAATGGAGAGTGCATATACATCCACACACACAAGGTCAATTAATCTACAACAGAGGAGGCAAAACATAGAGGAAAGACAGCTTCTTCAATAAGTGATGCTGGGAAAACTAGACAGCTACATGCAAATGACAAACTGGACCACTTTCTCACACCATATATAAAAATAAACTTGAAATGAATTAGAAATTTAAGTGTAGAACCTGAAACCATAAAACTCCTAGAAGAAAACATAGGCAGTATGCTCTCTTGACATCAGTCTTAGCAGTATCTTTTTGACTCTGTCTCCTCAGGCAAGGGAAACAAAAGCAAAAATAAACAAATGGGACTACATAAACTAAAAAGCTTTTGCACAGCAAAGGAAACTATCAACAAAATGAAAAGGCAGCCTACTGAGTGGGAGAAGATACTTGCAAGTTGTACATCCAACAAGGGAGTTAATATCCTAAATACACAAAGACCTCATGACTCACTGTTGAAAACAATCAAACAAAAAAGAAAACCATAAAAAAAATGGGCAGAGGACCTGAATAGATATTTTTTAAAGAAGATATATAGATGACAAGTAGACACATGAAGAGATGCTCAACTTCACTGATAATCAAAGAAATTAAAACCAAAATGAGATATCACATCACACCTGTCAGAATGGCTATTGTCAAAAATACAAATAAAATATATTGGTGAGGATGTGGAGAAAAGGAACCCATGTGTACTGTTGCTGGGAATTTAAATTGATGCAGCTACTGTGGAGAACAATATAGAGGTTACTCATAAAATTAAAAATAGAATTACCATATGATCCAGCAATTACACTTTTGAGTATTTTCCCAAAGAAAACAAAAATACTAATTTGAAGATAATGCACCCTATGTTCACAGCAGCAGTATTTACAATAGGCAAGATAATGGAAGCAAACTAACCACTAATAGATGAATGGATAAAGAAAAGGCGGATATATATGTAATTGAATATTACTAAGCCATAAGAAAGCATGAAACTTTGCCATTTGTTACCACATGGATGGACTTAGGGGGTATTATGCTAAGGGAAATAGTCAGATGGAGAAGACGATATAGTATGATTTCACTTGTATGTGGAACTTAAAAAAAGAAACAAACGAACGACCAGAAACGATCAGACTCGTGGAGAACAAATAGGTGTTTGCCAGAGGGGAGGGGTGGTGGGACAGTGAGCGACTTAGGTGAGGGAGACTAAGGGGAGGTGCAAATTTCCACTACAAAATAGTGTCATAGAGACGGGGGTATAGCGTGGGGGATACAGTCAGCAAGTGTGGTAACTTGGTGCGGTGATAGATGGTAACTAGACTTACAGTGGTGATCATTTTTTAATGTACAGAAATAGTGACTCACCGTGTTGCATATGGAAGTAACACTGTTGTAGGTCAATCATTCAATTAGAAACACACACACACAAAAGCCAGAAAGGGTGGAGGCAAAGTAGGAACAAAGAACCAAGGTAACAAATAGAAAATAGTCACAGACATGGTAGGTATTCAACACCTGTGCTAACCATATAGAGCTAACCATATAGCTAACCATATCTGTGATCACTCTGAAAATCAATAGTCCAAAAGCACCAGTGAAAAGACAGGTTGTCAGAGTGGACCAAAAAACAAGACCCAACCGTAAGTTGCCTACAAGAAACTCACTTTAAATATGAAGACCCATATAGATGAAAGGTAAATGGATGGGGAAAGTTATATCATGCTAACACTAGTCAACAGTAAGCAAGAGTTGCTATATTTATTCCAAACAGATCTGACTTCAAAGCAAGCATAGTTATGAAGGATAAAGAATGGCATTCCATGATGACAAAAGGGTCAATTCTCCAAGAAGACATAATAATCCTTAATGTGTGTACACCCAACAGCATTGAACTACACAGGCAACAGCTGTCAGAGTTGCAAGGAGAAATGGATATGCCCACCATATAGCTGGAGATTTCAACACTCCTCAACCAGAAATGGATGGATCTGGCAGGCAGAGAATCAGAAATGACATAACCAAACTCAACAACACCATCAAATTTAGATATAATCAACATACCACGTCCCCAAACAACAGCAGAATACACATTCTCCTCAAGCTCACAAGGAGCATTCACCAATGTTCACAGACCACATCCATGGCCATAGAATGCACCTTAAAGAACTGAAAAGCATAGAAATTCTACATATCTGCTCTCATACCGCACTGGAATTAAACTAGAAATCAATAGCAAAAATAACTGGAAAAGCCCCAATTACATGGCGGTTACACAACACCCTTCTAAACAACACATGGGGCATTAAGAATGTCAGGAGAAGTTAAGAAATATTTGAGCTAAATGAAAATAAAAATGTAATTTATCAAAAATTGTGAGATGCGGTGAAAGCAGTACCAAGAGGGAAATTTAGAGCACTAAATGTGTATTAGAAAATAAGAAAAGTCTAAAATCAATAATCTAAGTTTCCACCTTAGGAAGCTAGAAAAAGAAGAGCAGATTTAATCCAAAAAAGCAGAAGAAAAGAAGTAATAAGAATGACAGGGGAAATCAATGAAATTGAAGACGGGTGATCAATTTAAAAAATCAACAAAGACAAAAGCTGGCTCTTTGAAGAGATGAATAAAATTGATAAGCCTCTAGCCGGGCTATCGATGGGAAAAAAAAGACATAAATTATAGATATGACAAATGAGAGGATATTAGTACAGATACCAAGGAGACTGAAAAGATAATAAAGAGATAGGGGCTTCCCGGGTGGCAGAGTGGTTAACAAAACCAAACAAAAACCAAGAAACCATCCACCTCCCAATGCAGGAGATGCAAGAGCCGTGGGTTTGACTCCTAGGTGGAGGAGTCTCCACGGAGGAGGTAACGGCACCCATGCCAGTATTCTTGCTGGGAAATCCCATGAACAGCGGAGCCCAGCAAGCTACAGTCCATGGGGGTCACAAAGAGATGGACACGACTGAGCACACACACACACAACATGAAAACAGAAATCCATGACCATACATTTGATTTAGAGAAGGCAGAGAAACTAGAGATCAAATTGCCAACATCTCTTGGATCATAGAGAAAGCAAGGGAAATCCAGAAAAACATCTGCTTCTGCCTCACTGACTATGCTAAAGCCATTAACTGTGTGGATCACAACAAACTGTGGAAAATCCTTAAAAAGATGGGACTAACAGTCCATCTTACCTGTCTCCTGAGAAACCTGTATGCAGGTCAAAAAGCAGCAGTTAGAACCAGACATGGAACAATGGACTGGGTTCAAAATTGGGAAAGGAGTATGACAAGGCTGTATATTGTCACCCTGCTTATTTAACTTATATGCAGAGTACATCATGAAATGCCAGGCTGGATGAATCACAAACTGGAATCAAGATTGCCAGGAGAAATATCAACAACCTCAGATATGCAGATGATACCACTCTAATGGCAGAAAGTGAAGAGGAACTAAAGAGCCTCTTGGATGAGGGTGAAAGAGGAGAGTGAAAAGCTGACTTGAAATTCAACATTCAAAAAAGATCATGGCATCTGTTCCCATAATTTCATGGCAAACAGAAGAGAAGTGGAAGCAGTGACAGATTTTATCTTCTTGGGCTCCAAAATCACTGCAGACGGTGACTGCAGCCATGAAATTAAGAGATGCTTGCTTCTTGGAAGAAAAGCTATGACAAACCAGACAGCATTTTAAAAAGCAGAGACATCATTTGGTCAACAAAGGTCCATCTAGTCAAAGTTATGGTTTTCCCAGTAGTTGTGTACGGATGTGAATGTTGGACCATAAAGAAACCTGAGTGCTGAAGAACTGATGCTTCTGAACTGTGGTATTGGAGAAGACTCTTGAGAGTCCCTTGGACAGCAAGAAGATCAAACCAGTCAATCCTAAAGGAAATCAACCCTGAATATTCATTGGAAGGACTGATGCTAAAGCTGAAGCTTCAATACTTTGGCCACCTGATGTGAAGGCAGCCAACTCATTGGAAAAGACCCTGATGCTGGGAAGGATTGGGGGCAAGAGGAGAAGGGGACACAGAGGATCAGATGGTTGGATGACATCATCGACACAATGAGTTCGCTTCAGGAGATGGTGAAGGACAGGGAAGCCTGGCGTGCTGCAGTCTATGCAGTCGCAAAGAGTCGGGCATGACTTAACAACTAAACAACAACAAATTTGATAACAACAAATTTGGTAAGGTAAAATGGACTGATTCCTTGAAAGACACAATCTGCTAAAGCTCACACAAGAAGAAACAGACAATCTGGATTGGCCCATGTTTATTAGAGAGATTGAATCAATGATGACAGCCTTCTCCAACGGAAAGCACCAAGCCCAGATGAGTGCACTGATGAATTCTCCCAAATATTTAAGAAAAAATGATACAAATTTTCTACCATCTCTTTCAGAGGATAGAAGCTGAGGTAATACTTCCTAAATCATTCTATGAGGCCAGCATCAGTCTAAGATCAAAACTAGACAGAGACACTTCAAGAAAAGAAAACTAGAGACCAATATCTCTTATGGATATAGATATAAAAATCCTCAACAAAATATTAGCAAATCAAATCCAACAATGTATAGAAAGAATTATATACCACAACCATACCTGGGATTTATCTCAGGTATGCAAGGTTGGTTTGACATTCAAAAACCAATTGATTTGATCGATCACATTAAGAGGTTCAAAAAGAAAAATCACACGATCATATTAATAGATGCATGAAAAGCATTTGTCAAAATCCAGCGCCCATTCATGATAAAGACTTTCAGTAATCTAGGAAGATGGGGAACCTCCTCAACTTGATAAAGATAAAAAACATCTATAAAAAACCTGCAGCTAACATCATACTTTCTGGTGAGAAACGAGACATTTTCCCACTAAGATAAGGTACAAGGCAAGGATTTCCCCGTCACTAATCCTTTCCGGCATTGTCTTGGAGGTTCTACTAATGCACTAAATAAAGGAAATAAAAAGTTCAGCTCGGTGAAGGCTAGTATCAAGAGAGTGGGAAGAAAAGCCTGACTTGGAGAGAATATTTGCAAACATGATAAAGATTTATTCAAAATATACAAAGAACTGTCAGAACTCAACAGTGAGAAAACAAATAACCTGGTCAAAAACAGGGCCAGAAGTCTTACAGACCCCTCAACCAAAGTAGATGTGCAGGCAGATAACCATGTGTAAAAGAGGCTCCACCTCGTAGGTTATCAGGGAAATGCACATCGGAACAGCAGTGAGATAGCGCTGCACACCTCAGCATGGCCAGAATCCAGAACACTGCCAGCGCCAAGTGTGTGTGTGGGGGGGTGTGAGTGACAGAGTTCCCCATTCATTGCTCATGGTGCAAAGGTGAAGTGACGCAGCCACTTTGGAAGACAGTTTGGCAGTTTCTTGGAAAATTAAACATACTTTTACCACATGATCCAGTAATTGTGACTCTTAGAATTTAGCCAAAAGAGTTGAAAACTTTTGTCCGCACAAATACCTGCACACTGACGTTTACAGCAACTTCAAACACAACTGCCAAAACTTGGAAGCAGCCAATATAGCCTTCAGTAGAAGAATGAATAATTAAACTGTGGTCCGTCTAGGCAACACAATGTTACTCAGCACTAAAAAGAAATGAGCTATGAAATCATGAAAAAATACAGATGCAACCTACATGCATATTAAGTAAAAAGTCAGCCTGAAAAGGTTACATACTATGTGATTTGAACTATATGACATTCTAGAAAAGGTAAAACTGTGGAGACAGTAAAAAGATCAGTGGTCGACAGGGGTTGGGGGAGGGATGGAGGGAGGAGGACAGAGTGAAAACACTGTGTGTAACGCCGCATCCAGGGACACGCAGCACGAAACATTTGTCCAAATCCACAGGATGCACAGCACCAAGACTGAACCTGAATGCAAACTGCGGACTCTGGGTGATAACAATATGTCCATGTAGTTTCATCAGTTACAACAAAGGTACCCTCTGGTGGAGGATGCTGATAAAAGGGAGGTGGTCGATGAGGGGGCAAGGGGCATATGGGAAATCTCTGTACCATCCTCTCAGTTTTTCTGTGAACTTAAAACTGCTGTTAAATAATGGTCTTTAGAAAAAGACAACCCAATAAAGGAGGGCAAAGAGCTCGAATAGGCATTTCTCCAAAGCAGATGTACAAATGGCTAATAACCACATGAAAAGATGCTCAGCATCATTAATTGTCAGGGAAGTGAAACTCAAAACCACAGTGAGAGGGACTTTGCTGGTGGTCCAGTGGCTAAGACTCTGTTCTCCCCATGCAGCGGGCCAAGGTTCAATCCCTGGTCAGGGGATTAAATCCCACCTGCCACAACTATAGATCCCGCAGTCTGCAGCTAAGATCCTGGTACAGCCAAATAAATAAAAAGAGAGAAATAAATAAAATATTGAGAAAAAGCACAGACTGAGATACTACTTGATAGCCACTACGATGGTGATCATGGGGGGAAAGGTCATGACAAATGTTGGTGAAGATGTTATGAAACTAGAGCCCTTACGTACCCTTGGGGGATGTAGAAGCAGCCACTGTGGAAAGGAGCATGGGTAAACACAGAATAAATGGGTAAACACAGAATAAATGGTTAAACACAGAATGAATGGGTAAACACAGAATAAATGGTTAAACAAACACAGAATGACTGCCCCAGCAATTCCACACCTGGGAATATATCTGCATTCACGCAAGAGAACCGGAAACATGTCCACACACAAGTGTGCACACAGATGTCCACAATAGCACTATTAACAACAACCAAAGGAGCAGGCAGTCCAGGTTTGCATCAATGAAGGAGTGGATAAATTAAAAATAAATGGAACATTTTTGGCAAATAAAAGAAGTGAAGTACTGACACTGCCCACAACATGAGTGAACCTTGAAAACATTAAGTGAAAGGAGCCAGTCACAAAAGACCGTGTGATTCGACTTATACAGAACATGCAGGATAGGCAAATCCATAGACACAAAGTAGATTAGTGATTGCCCAGGTCGGAGCGTGCTAAGAGCTGGAGGGTGGTAACTCGGGGTACAAGGTTGCTTTTGGGTTGAAGACAATATTCTAAGGGCAATTGTGGTGACAGACATACAGTTCTGAAAATACGTGAAAAGCCACTGAATTGTAAGAGGGTGAGTTGTAGGGTTGTTGTTCAGTCGCTAAGTCATCTCCAATTCTTTGTGACCCCATGGATTGCAGCAAGCCAGGCTCTGCTGTTCTTCACCATCTCCCGGAACTTGGTCAAATTCATGTCCATTGAGTTGGTGATGCCATCCTACCATCTCATCCTCTGCCACCCACTTCTCCTTTTGCCTTCAATCTTTCCCAGCATCAGAGTCTTTTCTGATGAGTTGACTCTTCACATCAGGTGGCCAAAGTATTCGCACTTCAGTTTCAGTACCAATCTTTCCAGTGAATATTCAGGACTGATTTCCTTTAGGACTGACAGGTTTGATCTCCTTGCAGTCCAAGGGACTCTCAAGAGTCCATGGTCTCCAACACCATTGTTTGAAAGCATTAATTCTTCGGTGCTCAGCCTTCTTTATGGTCCAGCTCTCACATCCATATATGACTACTGGAAAAACGATAGCTTTGACCTTATGGACCTTTATCGACAAAATGGGTGTCTCTGTTTTTTAATACTCTATCTAGGTTTGTCGTAGCTTTCCTTCCAAGGAACAAGCGTAGATTTTAATTTCATGGCTGCTCTCACCATCTGCAGTGGTTTTGAAGCCCAAGAAAATTAAGTCTGTTACTGTTTCCACTTTTCCCCCTTCTATTTGCCATGAAGTGATGGGACCGGATGCCATGATCTTAGTTTTCTGAATGTTTAGTTTCAAGTCAGCTTTTTCACTTTCCTCTTTCACTTTCATCAAGAGCCTCTGTAGTTCCTCTTTGCTTTCTGCCATTGAGGTGGTGTCATCTGCATATCTGAGGTTACTGATATTTCTCCCAGCAATCTTGATTCCAGCTTGAGCTTTATCCATCCCAGTGTTTCGCACAATGTATTCTGCATATAAGTTAAATAAGCAGGGTGACAATATATAGCCTTGATGTACTCCTTTCCCAATTTGGAACCAGTCCATTGTTCCATGTCCGGTTCTAACTGTTGCTTCTTGACCTGCATACAGGTTTCTCAGGAGACAGGTAAGGTGGTCTGGTATTCCCATCTCTTTAAGAATTTTCCACAGTTTGTTGTGATCCACACAGTCAAAGGCTTTACTGTCATTAATGAAAGCAAAAGTAGATTTTTTTTGGAACTCGATTGCTTTCTCCATCATCCAGTGAATGTTGACAATTTGTTCTCTTGTTCCTCTGCCTCTTTGAAACCAAGCTTGTAATCTGGAAGTTCTCAGTTTACTTACTGCTTAAGCCCAGCTTGAGGGATTTTGAGCATAACCTTGCTAACGTGTAATGAGTATGGTTATATGGCAGTTTGAGCATTCTTTGGCATTGCCCTCGTTTGGGATTGGAATAAAAAAGAATGCTGGAGTGGGTTGCCATTTCATTCTCCAGTGGACCACGATTTTTCAGAACTCTTCACTATGACCTGTCTGTCTCCGGTGGCCTGCATGGCATGGCTCACAGCTTCACTGAGTTACATGAGTCCCTTCACGGGGTTTCCCAGGTGGCTCGGTGGTAGAGAACTCACCTGCTAATGCAGGAGACACGAAACACATGGGTTGGATCCCTGGGTGGGAAGCTCCCCTGGAGGAGGGCATGGCAACCCACCCCAGTGTTCTGGCCTGGAGAAGCCCATGGACAGAGGAGCCTGGCGGGCTTCAGCCCCTGGCGTCACACAGAGTCAGGCAGGGCTGGGCGACTGAGCACACAGCTCAGATCCCTTTGCCACAGACTGTGATGCAGGAAGGGGGAATTGTAGGGTGTGTGAATTACATCTCAGTGGTGAAGATGAAAGAGAAAGAGAGAGAGACATGAGAAGGAGGGGGGCAGGCAGGGGGCGGCGGTGGGCGGTGCTCCTGAGCATGGGCCTCTGGGGGCGGCCTTGCAGGGAGGGGGGCGGAGGGGCCGCCGCTCTGCCGCCCCCTCGTGCTCCTGTGCTGGGGTGGACTGCCGCTCCGCTGTGGGCCCCTAACTGCCATGCTCTGGAGGAAACAGAAGATGCCCGGGTCCTGTTGCTGGGGCTTAGATGGGTTTGCAGTGGGGGCAGGACCCTGTGGGTGGATCTGGGCCACGTGGCCTCTGTGTGTGGAGTGGGATCTGTCGGGGAAGTGTCTGGGGTCTCCTCTGAAGGGCCCCGCATGTGCAGAGGGGCAGGCACATGGCACAGACCCCTCCCACCCCGACCCCAGAGCCTGCAGCAGCAGGACTTGGAGCCGGGAACCCAGCGCAGAGCCGCATCCTTGCCCTGCCAAGTCAGCGCCCGCTGCATCCTGTGTAAAACTCGGGACGGTGCCGCTCCCCGTGGGAGCTTGCAGGAACAGCGCGTGACCCATGGGGTCTGTGACTCTGTCCCCCCCATCCCCCACTGGGATGGGCAGACTTGGACTGGACCACTGACAAGGGAAGGGCCAGCAGGGTGGGCGGCCAAACAGAAAGGGCCGGCTCGGGTTCACCACGCACAGCAGCCGCTGCCCCAGCATCCGGGGCACAGCCCTGGCTTGGTGCGACCTCGAGTTCCAGGGGATCCCCCGAAAGCCTGCCTGATTCACACACAGTCCAGCTGAGCTGGACCCGATGGCATCCACTGGGGGGCAGCAGCCGTCCAGCCCCAGCCCCCTCTGGGGAAGGGCAGTGGGCAGACCCATCCTGCTCCAGCCCCGACTGCGGGGTGGAGGGTGTGCTCTGAGGGTGCAGAGCGCCAGGTTTGTCCTCACCCGCAGCGGGGGTGGGGGCGGGGGCTTCTAAGGTTCTGCTGACTGCTGTGTGCAGGGCCAGACGGTGAACACACTCATCTGGGACCATGGTCTCCATCATACAGGCTTCACTACTCCTTTGTTTTTATAGCCCTTTAAAAAGGCAAGCACACTCTAAGCACCGGGGTCACACAGATGGCCTGGGCCGGGTTCCATGGCCGTGCTTTAGGGGACCCAGCTGCGTTCCCACAAGTTCACATGCTGACTGGCTGCTCGGAGCCCTGGCGGCCACCACGTGCCCAGGGTCACTGCCTGACCTCGCAGAAAGGCCTGCAGCCCGGTGTCCTGGGGCGGCTGCCACTGGACCAAGGGGGCCCCTCCTGGGCCCACTGCCATGGCAACAGACCGCAGCTGCTGTTCTCATGGCCCGGGCCCTCGGGCGGGTACCCAGGGGTGTCTGTTCTCTGACGGGACTGGTGGGGATGCCCCGAGGCCCTCCTGGGGCCAGAGACGTGGCCACCACCACGGACCCGGTGAAAGGAAGGGCTCTGCATCCGGCAGCAAAGCCACCGCTGCTTGCCACGCCTGTGGGCGCAGATGCTGGCCCGTCGTGGCCGGGGTGGGCGCTCACTGCTGTCGACACGCTTCCATGACAGTGCTGCCCTTCCAGCTTCACCTGCCTGCTCTGGCCACAGCACTGCCAGCATCCACCCCCTGGAACTCTGTGTCTGGCAGTGACAGGGGTGTCTCAGAGGCACCCCTGCCTCCGCAGAGGTTGGAGTCAGCGGTCCGATGGGCACCCTGCCTCCCCACCCTCTGAGGGCACCTGATGTCACGAGCCCGTGGCCAGCCGCCTCAAGATCACCCCAAGGTCTTCTGCCCTGTCCACCCTGCTGGCCCTGTTTGCTCACAGAACGTGGCCCCAGGAAGGGTCTGGCTCTCTTTGGCTGCCCTCTGGGCAGGGGCCAGGGCAGAGGGAGAGCATCCCTCTCCCTGACCACAGCGCTGCCCAGCCTGGCTGGTGCCCTCCCGTGCAGCCTGCCTGCAGGGGCCGCGGGGTTCCGATGATCCTCTCTGCGGGATGACATGGCTCCCGGTCATGGAGACACGGTCACTCGGCTGAGAATACTGAGTTGTCATCCGCAGGCCCTGGGGGCCGCTGAGGGGGATGTAAGGTGTATGTTCAGTTCAGTTCAGTTGCTCAGTCATGTCTGACTCTTTGCGACCCTATGGACTGCAGCACACCAGGCCTCCCTGTCTATCACCAACTCCCGGAGCTTGCTCAAACTCATGTCCATTGAGTCAGGGATGCCATCCAACCATCTCATCCTCTGTCATCCCCTTCTCCCGCCTTCAATCTTTCCCAGCATCAGGGTCTTTTCCAATGAGTCAGTTCTTTGCATCAAGTGGCCAAAGTATTGGAGCCTCAGCTTCAGCGGTGTCTGTAAATTTATACAAATGCTGCTGCTTCTGACCCTGAGCCCCCTGGGGAGAGGCCTGGGTGTGAGCAGCAGATGGCGGGGGGTGAGGGGGTGGTGCAGGTGATTAACGTGACCAGGACGGGCACGCTGGCTTCGTGGCTGCTAAACCTGCTCCTGAGCGGGGACCCCTTGGCTCTGGGTGACGTCTCCCCATCCTAGATCCAGTGCCTGAAGCCCCCTGGAGTCAGGCAGCAATCGGCTGCCGACCTGCCTGCGCTGGGCTTGCGGCCCATCTGCAAGCTCTGAAGATGGAGGGAGCTGGGGTCACACACTGCCCTGCTGCACCTGCCGCCGCGGTGCGGGCCCTGCCCCCACGGGAAACATGCTGGCGCGGCCTTGTCTCCATCTCCCGGACAGGAGCTCACACTTGTGCTCGGGGTCTGCTGTGTGTAGTGACTGAGGCCACAGGTGCTGGGCAACATGGCCTCGGTCCTTAGCCACACCTGTGGGCCAGGAGGTCGGAGTCAGGTCTAACAGACCCTGGATGAGAGCCTGAGTCCCCCCACGTCTGCAGACAGGGACGGTGATGGGGGGATGGGCCGGGGGTCTGCCTGTGCCTGGGGGCTCCTCAGTGTAGGCTGGGAGTTGCCTCTGGGCCCTCCCGTGGCCTCTGTGATCCCTGGGGAGGGTGTCTGAGGTCAGGGGGAGGTCTGCACACAGTTGGGGTCCTGGTGGACGGAGGCCTGGCCGTGGAGCACTCCGGCCTCTGTGGGATCCACGCACAGCTGGCTGCACCCACCACCCGTGGCAGAAGCTCCTCCCGCTGCTGGGAGTCCCGAGGGCAGCAAATCCCCTGGATTCGGTCCTGGCCTCTGCCGGCCCAAAGAGTCGGAGAGGTGGGCCGAATGGCAGACTCGCGTGGAAATCTGAGTGTGGCCCAGAACCAGAGGGAAGGTGGGCCGTGAGGGAGGCGGTCTGCATGCTTTGCTTGTCCGCTCCCTGCCTGGGCTGGGTCTTGAGCTTGTCTTTGTAGAGACTGGCCTTGGACAAAGTGTGGTCTCCCCTGGGGACAGAGGCAGGCTTGCCACAGAGAGGTGGAGTCCCCAGGCCCAGGGTTTCCTGGCTGTGATGCAAACCCACAGTCTGGGTTCCATCTGCCTGGGTCCCTCCGTGTGGCCTCGCGGGACTGGAGAGCCAGGGACACCAGTGCGAACCACATGGTGTGCTTGCTTCGCCATGGGCACGAGCAGCTGCCTGGGAACCCTGGGCCTCGGGCCGCCTCCAGGAAGCAGTGACAGGCTGATGCTGGCATGTCAGGAAAGGACCATCAAACCCCAGAGCTCAACAGTTTTATGCTGATAACCTTGAAATTGTATATAAAGTGGATATTCCCCTGAGAAAAACAGCTTACCACTTGTGAGTGGAAACAGACAACCTATTTTTTAATATATAATCATAAAGAAATCTAATTAGTGTTCAGAATTTTCCCACCAAGAAAGCTCTAGGTCCAGGTGGCAGCTCCAGTGAGTTCTACCAAACATCCAGGAGATAAGCCGAGAGGCGCATGGACTCTTCCAGACAGAAGAGCTCATTCTACAAGGCTTGTATGACCTTGATGGCAAAAGTTAACAAGGCCAGTCAATAATGGGCCAATCACACATATAAAGTCTGCTGAAATATTAATGCATTATTAGCAAAGTGAATCCAGCAATATTCTAAATTGGGTAAATAATTAATCATTACCAACTTGGATTTTTGTTAGGAATGCAAGTGTGCCTTTACATTAGAAAATATTAATTTAAATGACCAATTTAACAGATTAAATGTGAAAATCATATAATCATCAATCACCTCTGTAGGCATAGAGATGGTATCTAGTAATAGCCAACATCTACATGTGATAAAAATTCCCCAAATATGAGAATAGGTATATGACTATCTCTGAGAATCTCCGGGCAAGAATACTGGAGCTGGTAGGCAGGGCTTCCTCCAGAGGATCTTCCCAACCCAGGGATCAAACCCACATCTCTCATGTCTCCTGCATTGGTAGACAGGTTCTTCACCACTAGCGCCACCAGGGAGGCCCATGAAGGGACATCCTAACTTGATAAAAGGGCATCTTGAGAGCAAACAGGAAGAAGCAGCACGTTTAGTCGTGAAACGTGGACCACTTCCTTTTTGGGGCCCTGCTAACACTACACTACCTGTGTCCTGCTGGACACAGGTATCCAGTCAGCACAGCAAGGCAGAAAATGAAACCAAGCGTAAAATGATTAGGGATGAAGAAATGCCACAATCACCAGTTGCAAATGCCATGAACTCGAATGTGGAAAACCCAAAAGAATCTGGATAAGGTAGTAAAATTAATAAGGGGTTTGGTCTGGTTTTAACTATAATATTATAGAAGGTAAGAGCTCAACTGGGATTCTGCATTAACAGAATGTTAGTAGAAGTAAGTAGAAAAGAAACGAAGTAAAGACACCATCTATGTAGTACAGAAAATATCAAGTCCTCAAGGATAAATCTAACAAAAAACATGCAGGTATTCCCTGCCATCAGTTCTAAAACTGTCCTGAAAATATCAGAGGTGATCTAAATAGACACAGAAATGTGCCCAAGCATGCGCACCTTCGGGCAAGGGGATGCGGCCAAAGGGGCTGCTTTCCTTCACGTGTGCGTATGCAGGGGCACAGGTGTGCGCGACAAAGCCACACAGCAGTGAGGCTGTTGGGGGGTGGGAGGATGACTGGAAATGTATTCATGCCTTGGGGTGAATTTTTAAAATAAGGCACAGAAACCTCTGACCATAAAAATAAAGATGGATTCATTTACCACATTAAACTCAAGTGTGTCTATTCACCCAAGATGCAACTATACAGAGTGAAATAGGTGCACGAAAAAAAGGGAAAATCTATTCACAACGCTTGTGACCCAGTGAAGATACAGAACTCTCATAAAGTAACATGAAAAAAGCAAACTCAGTAGAAAAGGGAAAAGACTTGGTGCATTTACAAATGAGGAAATCCAGTGCTCAGCCTCAGGAATAAATAAGAACATCAGGACCGCATTTCCACTTGCCCACACCTTTGAGTCAGGGTTGGAGTGGCAGGTGCACCCCCTCTCCCTGCAGGGCCCACCCTTACACCAGCACCCACGTGCACTTGCACACGTGTTCAGGGATTTTCGCAAACAGCACCAGTAAGGATGGTCTAAAAGTAGGAACAACCCCAAAAGTCCACCATGGTGAAACTGATGAGCAACTTTAAGATGATCTATGTGTTAATAATTAAAATATTAAATAATATATTTTAATTATCAGTTCAGTCGCTCAGTCGTGTCTGATTCTCTCGTGCCTGCCACACTCCAGGCATCCCTGTCCATCACCAACTCTCGGAGCTTGCTCAAACTCATGTCCATCGAGTCAGTGATGCCATCCAACCATCTCATCCTCTGTCATCCCCTTCTCCTGACTTCAGGTCTTTTCCAATGAGTCAGTTCTTTGCATCAGATGACCAAAGTATTGGAGCTTCAGCTTCAGCATCAGTCCTTCCAATGAATATTCAGGACTGATTTCCTTTAGGATTGACTGGTTTGATCTCCTTGCTGTTCAAGGGACTCTCAAGAGTCTTCTCCAACACCACAGTTCAAAAGCATCAATTCTTCGGTGCTCAGCCTTCTTTATAGTCCAACTCTCATATCCATACATGACTACTGGAAAAACCATAGCTTTGACTAGACAGACCTTTGTCAACAAAGTAATGTCTCTGCTTTTTAATATGCTGTCTAGGTTGGCCATAGCTTTTCTTCCAAGGAGCAAGTGTTTCATGGCTGTAGTCACCATCTGCAGTGGTTTTGGAGCTCAAGAAAATAAAGTCTCTCACTGTTTCCATTGCTGTCCCATCTATTTGCCATGAAGTGATGGGACTGGATGCCACAATCTTTGTTTTTTGGATATTGAGTTTTAAGTCAACTTTTTCACTCTCCTCTTTCACTTTCATCAAGAGGTTCTTTAGTTCTTCTTTGTTTTCTGCCATAAGGTTGGTGTCATCTGCATTTCTGAGGTTATTAATATTTCTCCCAACAATCTTGATTCCAGCTTGTGCTTCATCCAGCCTGGCATTTCGCATGATGTACTCCGCATATAAGTTAAATAAGTAGGGTGACAATATACAGCCTTGGTGTACTCCTTTCCCGATTTGGAACCAGTCTGTTGTTCCATGTCCTTCTAACTGTTGCTTCTTAACCTGCATATAGATTTCTCAGGAGGTAGGTAAGATGGTCTGGTATTCCCATCTCTTGAAGGATTTCCCACAATTTGTTCTGATCCACACAGTCAAAGGCTTTAGGGTAGTCAATGAAGCAGAAGTAGATGTTTTTCTGGAACTCTCTTGCTTTTTCTATGATCCAACGGATTTTGGCAATTTGCTCTTTGCTCCCTCTTCCTTTTCTAAATCCAGCCTGAACATTTGGAAGTTCTCGGTTCACGTACCGTTGAAGCCTGGCTTGGAGAATTTTGAGAATTACTTTGCTAGTGTGTGAGGTGAGTGCAATTGTGCAGTAGCTTGAATGTATTTTAATTGTAAATAGGTAGACAGAATATGGATGGAGGAACCTAAACAATTTGGAGAAAGGCAGGTGCAGGACTACGACCTCAGCAGGAATGTGGGGGCGTGGTTAGGGCGAGTGTGCGGGTGGGCGGGGCGAATATGAGGCGTGGTCTTGGAGGGCGTGGAGAGCGTAGGGGCGTGGCTGGCTGGCGGGGCCTGAGCTCAGAACCCGCATTGGGGCGGGTCCCGCTCTGAGCCTGGGTGTCTGTTAACGGAGTGGAGGGTGAGGAGCCGCGCTGGAGGGGGGACGCAGTTAGGAGGACAGGAGGCCAAGGCCGCGGCCGCAGGGTCCCGGGGCTGGGCCACCTGCCGGAGGACCTGCCCGCCCGCCCGGCCCGCATCCGGCACCCCCCGCAGCTGGCCCGGCCGTGTGGCTCCGCCGACGCTCCGCCAAGTCTCCTTCCTGCCTTTGAAGCCTGGGCTCAGGTGCGTGCGGCGTGTGCAGAGGCCTCCGGCCTGCCCGCCAGCACTTGGCCGCCTCCGGCTCCCTCTCGGGCCCGCCTCAGATGGCTGCCGCCCTCCCTACGGGGTGTGGGCCAGGAAGGAGGCAGAACAAGCCGGCCCTGTTCCGCTGCCAGGGCCCAGCAGGGCCGGGACCGCGGTGGGGAGGCGCAGGCCCCGTGCTGAGCGGCCAAGCCGCTGGCCAGCGCTCCCACCTGGACAGGGCCGTCCTCGGACTTCCTCGGTCCGCAGAAGAACACCCCCGGGCGGGGCAGGGTCCGGGGGTGTGGGGACCCCTGCGGGAGCCCCAGTCCACCCCCACCCTGTGTTTGCTCCCCTTAGGGACCTGCAAGTACAACCTCCACAAGATGTCAGTCTTATTATTTTTCTACTTACGCTAGCACTTGGTAAAACACACAACAGAGATAGAAAAACAGGAGAAAGGATTCGACCAGGACCCCCTGCGAGGGCCCGCACCACCTCAGTCGCTGATGGATCAGAAACCCAACATAGGCCTGGCTGTTTGCCGGGGTCCTGTACCCACTGTCTCTCAGGGCCTGAAGCCAGCGGAGGTGGCGGTCTGCCCGCTCCCTCCACCTTGGGGTGCTGGCAGAAAGGCACGGAGACCCCCGGGGCAGAAAGGGAGCAGGACACTTGGGAGCAGACTGCAGGACTTTGGCTCCAAAGCCCCTCCTGCCCCTCACTTCCCTGCAGTTCCTGACGTCCAGGGCCTCCCCGTGGCCACCCTCCAGTCTTCCCAAGCCCAGGCAGGCCTTGGGGACAGTGCTGGCTTTGCTGTGCTCACCCACAGTAGGGTCCTCTCCGGGGGTCTAAGCACTGGCCCCCGGGGGTGGGGCTCGCTCCCAGCCGCCCCCTTACGGCGGTGTGGATGGAGCCGACCACGTGGGGCAGCAGCCGCAGGTGCTGACTCCTCCCCTAGGACCCCGGTGGGGTCTTGGTGGGGGAGTTGCCCGTCCCTTGGGACAGACCCAGGGCCATGTGCAGCAGGAAGGTGGCCCGTGGGGTGTGGAGGAGGCCTGCGCTTGACTGGGGGTGTTTGTGGCCAGGAAGGGGACTGACAGCAGGGCTGGCCCTCCCCTGACCCAGAAGAAAGTGCAGAGACCGCCTGGTGGCATTTCCGACTTGGATAAAGTGGGGAAGGAGTGGAAATGTCCTGGAGACTCTCTCAGGCCACTTGCAGCTGGAAGTGTGTGACGTGTGTCTGGCTGGTCCCTGAGCTGGGCAGTTTGGGGCTGGCTGGAGCCACCCTTGCTGGGTAGGGGCTGCTCTGGGCTGGGCGGGCCGGCCTGGAGGGGAGCGGGGGTCCCGAGGCTGCAGCACCCAGCTCTGCAAACATCAGATCCCAGAGGGCGGGGCCTCGGTTCCTGCTTTGACGTCTCTGCCAGAAATAAAACAATAAAGCCCCAAGGCCTTTTATAAGCTTGTTTTGAAAAATGTAGGCATGTCTTTTATTTCCTGGCAGCTTTCTGGGGAACCAGGATTCCTTCCACAAGCACAGCTGGGGACTGGGGTCCTGCTCACAGGACAACTGTGGGCGGGGCCCAGGGTCCTGGGCAAGGTGGGGCCCTGGCTACCAGAGCCCGCAGAGAAGAGGCTGGCCCTCCCTCAGCAGCCCGTGTGCCGGGCGGGCCTCTCCTGGCCGCAGGAGTGCCAGAGCGGCCTGAGGGGGCCAGAGCCACTGCCATGGTACCAGGGTGAGGCCTGGGGGTGGGCAGAGTGCTGGCATCAGGGCCTGCGGTGGGTGGGGATTGGAGAGAGTTCCCCAGAGGGTGGGTTGGAGGACAGCCCTCCCCCAGGCCCTCCTGGGCTGCCCGCCCTGCCCCTCCTCCGCTGTCCAGGCAGGGCCTCCCCGTGACTACCCTTTGGTCTCCTCCCGGGCCTCGTGGCCCTGCCTGTGGCCCTGAGCCCAGGCCTTTGAGCCCCTCCACCCGGGCGGCCTCTCCAGGAGGGCCAGGCCCTGTCCTGAGCCTCCGGCAGGCCTCACCGCCCCCCACCCCCCACGCCCCCCAGCAGACCACAGCTCCTGCTCCCCTCCCCGCCCAGTAAAGCCACCTTCTTCCCTCACCTGTCATCCCTCGGCCAGGTGTCCCCCAGGACAAGATCCCAAGTCCCCGGGGGCCCTGGACACCGCGGGGACAGCAGCCGGCACGCAACACAGCCTGACTTTGCTGGCCTGAGCTCTGTGGCCCCCACGTGTCGCCTCCGAGTGCAGACCCGGTGTCTCTGCTCCCACGCCCTGCCAGGCGCACTTGGGACAGCGGTCACGCCTCTGGGATCCCAGCCCCCACCTCCAGCAGGCCTCTGGGCTGCCTATGCATTGCCCCCTCAGCCAGGAGCAGGTGGCAGGGAATGTTTGAGGGCCCAAGGGGGCGTGTCTGGCTCCAGACCCAGACCCTGGAGCAGCTCAGAGGACAGTGTGCCCCTCCTGTGGCCCTGGACTCAGCCCCTGGCGCTCAGACAGAGTCCTGGGGCTGGGAGCAGAGCACTGCTTCACACACAGTGGACGTTTCATGAAAGACATGGCCAGTTTGTAGAGGACTAGTTACAGACCCTGAGGTGCTGAGGCTGGGCCCCCTGCGCAGGAGGTAGGGGGGTTGTCCAGCTGGGCAGCCGCCCAGTCTCAGAGCTACAGGAGTGGTGTCCTCTCGCTTCTTCTGTCCCAGGGCCTGCCCACTGCCCCCACACCATTGTCAGCTGGACCACAGGTGCGCTGTGTGGCCTGGAAGCTGGGGGACCAGAAGCAGTGCCCTCCAGGCTGACTCAGTTCAGGCGAGGAGCCCCCTTCACCCCAGAGGAGGGTGTGGATAAGGAACTTGTTGTATGAAAAGGAAAGAACAAAAGACCTGGACAAAGGTGTGTGTAAGCTGGACGTGCACTAGAGCATCCCAGGAAACAGTGAGGCCACCCACACAGTCCACAGCTCATAACTCGTTAAAAGAATTACTGTCAGTGGCGCTAGTGGTAAAGATCCTGTCTGCCAGTGCAGGAGACATAAGAGACGTGGGTTTGATCCCTGGGTTGGGAAGACCCCCTGGAGGAGGGCATGGCAACCCACTCCAGTATTCTTGCCTGGAGAATTCCATGGACAGAGGAGCCTGGGGGGCTACAGTCTATAGGGTCGCAAAGAGCTGTAACTTAGCACTCATAGCCACAGGATGGAATATTATACTGTCAGCAGAAGCAGGTTTTCACAGCAAATTTAAGGCATTGGAAAATGCTCATGGTGTAACACTAAAAGAAGTGTGCAGAATGGGAACTTGTATGACAGGCAGCCCCAAATACATTTGACAACACATCAGGAGGGATTTTGCCAAAACACTTAGTGTGCTTGTTTCGGAATGATGGAATTGGGGTGTATTGTCCCGAAGATGAGAAGATGAACAACTGACATTTACAAGGCTGCTTCTAGGAGCTAACTCTCCTCCAAGGCTGGGCGAGCACCGTGAACAAACGCGACAAAGGTTATTTTAAAACTTAAAATTAAACACTGCAACTGGTTTGTGTCCCCTCCTTGACTCAGCTCTGGGGCTCCATCAAGGTTTCGAGATGAACACATAAAAGTGAATCAGCGACAAGTCCATAGTGAGTGAATGGTGGGTTGTCTGGGGTGTAGTGTGGCCAGCTGGCCGCTTCTAGCATCACAGACCCTGAGAGCTGGGACGGGGCCACCTGAGCTCTCCCCAGCCAGGCAGTCTTGCCTCCCGGTGAGGGTGGCGAGGTATGTGCCCAGGGCTCTGGGGTTCTCATGGGAAGGCCTTCCGCAGGGGAACGAGGTGTCTGGTAGAAAGTCAGACTTATAGGAAGCCTACAAGACACGCCTCACACTTTGGATCCACACTCAGCAAACACTAGGATTCTACCCTGCCTGCTTGACCATGTTCTCTCTCCTGCTGCACAGACAGGTGTTTCCTGAACCATGAAAGGCTCTTGCAACAGTGATGGCCTTCACCCCCTGAAGCCGATGGTGTGTCCATCCCTCTGCAAGGACGTTCCCTGATGAGGACATGCACGGCAACCCAGCGCTGGGCACGCAGGGCGTCCTCTGTTTACATACCGCATCGTGTGTTTACTCACGTCGGTGTAAACCCACTGACTTCTCCTTCCTTAATGGACTCAAGTCTGTTACTCCCACTGTTTAAACGCCTCACTTGTCCCCTGCAGCTGCCAAGAGCCCCCGGCCGAGGGCCTCTGTGCCCTGTCGCCGCATCCTGATCATCCGTGGGTCACGCGCCTCCTTTCTGGAGCGAGATTTCCCAGATTAGTTTCCATCTTTTCCTGCAGGTGTCTGGGAGCTGGGATCCGGGTGCTGGGCCTGTGAGTGGCCAGGGGGTCATGGCTGCCTGCACTCCCCTCAGTGCACTGATGTCCCCACACACCTCCGTGCACGCCCCCATCACAGTGTGCAAAGACAAACGCGTATGTGCAGTGGCCCCCTGGCAATCCTGGTGCAGAGTGGAGTCACCAGGCCGCCCCAGGACGCTCGCTCCCTCGACCCTGCTGGCTCCCCATCCTCCCCAGGCACCAGCAAGAAGGGAACATGGGCAGGGGCCCGGCCGGGACCCTCCCGGCCCACTGGGAGCTCATGCGTTTCAAAGCAGAGCTCGGTTGCCAGCCCTGCCTGTGTCTCACTGGTTTCGTCCGGGGGTCAGGGTGGCTCCTGCAGACGTTTGCTGGGCAGACGCCGTGACAGGACCAGGTGGATGCCTGTCACCAGCGGGACAGGCCTGCAGAGCCGGAGGACCAGGCTCTCGGCGGAAGCCCCTCCCCTGGGTGGGTGGTCCGAGGGAGGCTGGGCGGGACTGCGCCCCAGGTGGGGCTGCCAGCGGGCCAGCAGATGCCAAGTGTGGAGCCAGCCCTTGCTGGGGCACCAGCCAGGGCACAGGCCAGGTTGACGGCCAGCAGGACTTGCCTGGGGCTCACAGGGCTCACTGCCCGCCTCGCCCACATGCTCCAGTTCCCACCCAGGTTTGGCCCCCGGGGACTGGCACCAGGGTGCCCCAGAGACCAGGATGGGGAAGACCCGTGTTCAGTAGTCAAGGGGTCACAGCTCCGTGGGTGAGCGACCAGCAGAGGCTGGAAGAGCTTCTGGGGGGTGGGCGGGGGGCACACCAAGGGGGGGGTGTACCACCTCAGGCATCACCCCCAACAGCTCAGTCTTAGAGACACGGCCACAGACCTCACGTCCAACATCTCAGCCAGCGCACCCTGGTAGCAGACTGTGGGCCCTCCCAGGGTGCCCAGCACCTTCACGGATGCTACCCGCCTGGCACTCCCTCCCGGGGAAAGGAAAAGAATTGCTGCCTGAGGCGCCATTGGGTGCCTGATGCCAGACAAGACAAGATGTCCCTCTGCGGCCTTCGGGGGGCTGCACCTGGCGGCTTCTACAGGGGCGTGGGGCCTCCGGCTGCCACCGGGCCCTCTGCCGGCACCTTGGCCCTCACGCCGCCCTGGTGGAGCCTGCCCCTCGGCCAGGCTGGCAGGCCATGGCACGGCCGCTTGTCCAGTTCCTGGCGAGGAGGGCTCCCCTCCGCGGGGTGGGTGCCACCGCCATGCTGGCCGGCAGTGCTGGCCTGGTCTGTGTTGAGAAGGGACTCTCGACAGTTCTCAGAGCCTGACAACTACCGCCTACAGCTGCTGTGGCAAGATGAGGGGGCTTTCTAGAAGGGGGCCACTCCGCATGCAGCAGCACTGGGTCCATTTCTCAGCGGAAAGCCAGGTCAGCTTTCTGGGCAGCGTCAGGGGCTGGGACCTGCCTTCACCCACCCATGCGTCCTCCCACTCCACAAACTGGCTCTTTACGGAGCACTGGCTGGGGATGAGGGGGCAGAGGCCAGGGGGCGGGGCCCAGCCCTGGAGGGCTCTCCCTCAGCCCCGTGCAGCACCTGGGCTGGGGGCTGGCCGCTGCCAAGCCCGACAAGGATCACAGCTGGGGGCTGGCCGGGATAGGTCCTCTCGGAGGCAGCGGTCTGACCTACTTGCTTCAGAATAAACCCCTTTGCTTCCTGTCCCTTCCCTTCTCTTCCCTCAGTTCTAACCCTCTGCCCCACTCCCTGCTCAGTCACGGGGCGCGGGCAGTTATTTCAGGCAAGGTGTCCTCGAGAATCCGACTGTCTTCCCCTCTGAGCGGAGACATCATGAAGCGGGCTCTCTGTCCCCACGGCGGGTGTTGGGTCACGTCAGTTTTGGGAGAGAGCGCCTCTGGAGACACGTATTTTGTTATGTACCACAGTGCTGCTTTCTCGTGAAAGCAGGGGTCTTGCTAGCAGAGCTCTCCCCTTCAGAGCCCTTTCTCCCAGGTGTTTTGGCAGGGGTGGTGTTTTTGGTGAGGCAGTTAAGAGGGTCAACTGTTTTAATCATGTTTTCACCTGTGACTTGGAGCGAGACAGCTGAGTCTGGCCCACGTGCTCAAGGAGCACTTGGACAGAATGCTCTGGAAAGACGGTGCCAGCGTGGGTTTTCCCACTTCTAGGGTGTACGGGCCTCCCTGGCTCCCAGAGACCCAGAGCGCAGCTCTGCCCGCCCACCCCGTACCTCCGGAAGTCAGCCCGGCCCCTCTGTCCAAGGCTGGGCCCAGAGGGACCGTTTAGAGGGTGGCCAGAGAGAGAATGGCTGTCCCCTCCCACCCGCAGCGTCGGAGCGCCAAGGCGGGGAGAGGAAGAGGGGATGTGGGCTGAGCTGGGGTCAAGAGGGGCGGTGCTGATGGGGGTGAGTGACGGGCCGGGGGGTGGGGGGGGCCGATGATGGGGGTGAGTGACAGGGGGCTGGCTTGGTGGAGGGGGAGTTGGAAGGGGAGGGCGGGTGCCGGGGTGGGAGGTTACAGGACTTCAGCCCCGCCTAGCACTTTTCCAGCCAGGATTTGGGGGACAGTGGGGCGCCGGTGCATGGCCCCCTGAGAGAATGCTCGATGCAGCCGTGAGGCGCAACATTTCATTTCCTCGGTGGCCTAGGCCCCGCCCCCCTGAGCGGAGGTGCTGTTCTCGGCTCTAGCCGCCCCCACTCTCCTGCGCTCCCTCTGGGCATCTGGGGTGAAGGTCCGGGCTTGAGTGGTCCCCCAGGCCCAAGAGAGGGACCGGGGGCCCAAAGAGGACCAGCCTGCCAGGTTCCCCACAGCGACCCTGAAAGTCCCGGCAGGCCCCAGCCTTGGGGCAGTGAGCCTCAGGTGCCACGCGCGCGCGGGGCCCGCGTGGTCCTCAGAGGGGCTGGGACCTCGGCAGCCAAGCGAGGAGCTGAAAGGGGGGCGCGCCCCACTGGGAAATGCAGTCCGCGCCGGCCTGCTGCCCAGCGCTGTCGGTGAAGGACGCAGGACGGCCGACGGCCCACCCTGCGCAGGGTCGGCCCGCGACCCCAGCCCCGGGAGGGCGGGCAGGGAAAGGGGCAGCGGCGGGGCCCAGGTGGCCGGCCGGAGCTCGCATCCCCGCCCCGCCCGCCGATCCCTCGGGCCGCTGTCCGGCCTTGGCCGCCGGAGGAGGAAGCGCTGTCCTCACTCCACCTCTGGCCGCCGCGGTGCCAAGTTGCTGGCGGCGGCGGGAGTCGGGGCGGCGGGAGTCGGGGCGGCGGGCGGCGGGCAGCGGCCGGGGCGCAGCGCCCTCCCTGGCGCCCCCCACGGGCTCGGGTTACTCACGTAGAGGCCGGAGTGCTCGGCGCCGAAGAACGGGAAGGGCACGGAGAGTGGCCGAAGCCCAGAGCCGCCGTCGTCCTGCTTGGGGGTGACCGCGTCGCCGCGCTCCGCGCCGAACGGGTAGAAGTCGGCTAGGGCCACCGCGCCGTGCGCCCCGCGCGCCCCGAGCCCCAGGGC